>NC_092113.1:9988918-10352252 GCF_045679555.1 Salvelinus alpinus | reverse complement strand
AGTGGAGGTGTGTGTATCTGT
Source organism: Salvelinus alpinus (assembly GCF_045679555.1). NCBI lineage: Eukaryota > Metazoa > Chordata > Actinopteri > Salmoniformes > Salmonidae > Salvelinus > Salvelinus alpinus. The sequence continues at coordinate 10,352,231 of NC_092113.1, read as the reverse complement.
TCGTCACTGTGTGTGTGTGTGGGGGGTCAATATATTGCCGTGTGTGAGGCATGCTAAGCAGAGAAAGTTTGTGGTTAATGTTGGTACAAAACTCTTGAATCGACTCATCCAATCGTAGTCATGCAGAGTTGTCGCTCATTGGTCAGAGGGAGATGAGGCCTTATTGAAGCTGGTTAGGACAGTCTGTGACAAAGAATGTTGTTTATTGGCTATGGGAGAGTATCTGAAGAAGCTGTTTGTTTATTGGTTGACAGGGAGAGACCCTATGAAGAAGCTGTTTGTTTATTGGTTGACAGGAAGAGACCCTCTGAAGAAGCTGTTTGTTTATTGGTTGACAGGGAGAGCCCCTCTGAAGAAGCTGGTTGTTTATTGGCTGGCAGCAATGTTTGATGCCGTCATCAGGCTACTGTGGGTTGGGTTTCACACTGAGGTCTGGCCAGTTAGTAGCTCCCTCCCGCTGCACCCCGCTTTTACAAGTTCCTTATTATTGTCCTTATCTTTACTCTCTCTCTCTCTCTCTCTCTCTCTCTCTCTCTCTCTCTCTCTCTCTCTCTCTCTCTCTCTCTCTCTCTCTCTCTCTCTCTCTCTCTCTCTCTCTCTCTCTCTCTCTCTCTCTCTCTCTCTCTCTCTCTCTCTCTCTCTCTCTCTCTCTCTCTCTCTCTCTCTCTCTCTCTCTCTCTCTCTCTCTCACATCAGAATTAGACGTTCATCCATGTTTCCCAAACGTCAAATTTCAAAGTGCCCATCCACCATCCCCGTCCTCAACACCCAACATAACCGAAGGAATACTGACTTGTATCACGGGTGACCTGGCTGTTCTCACGCACGCACGCACACACACACAGACAGACATCCACAGATACACACCCTGATGACACAGTTGTCTTATCTGTCTATTATGGATTGCCTTTGTCTTATCCCACGTCCCACTGCGACATCAGAAGGCAGCCGCCCTTCCTTGGTGTGTGTATAACACAACCACCTGGTGCTCTGGGGAAGAAGAGTCACACACACTGGTTTTTCTTACATGAGTCAGACAACGTCGTGACTTGACAGAAAGGATAAAAGTGCCTGTTCCCTGTTGTAAATGTTGCAGACAGACGAGGAGGAGAGAGAACTGACCCGATGTAGCGTTCATATATTTAGCTTTATCACTGCACCTGCTCGGCCATAATGAGCCAATATATCTCCTCCCTAATTGCCCTAAATACATATCATAAAGTTAAAAGAAGGCCTCACTTCCAAAAAAACGCAAAGCCAGGTTTCACTAGTAAAAGGGAGGGTGTAGAGGGGAGGTTATATAGCACAACACCACACACACACACACACACACACACACACACACACACACACACACACACACACACACACACACACACACACACACCCACCCACCCACCCCATGTCACCTTAACGAGGTGCAGTAAATAATGGCCAGTCATTTCATTACAGAGGTGCAGCCTGAAAAATTGCTTGCCTCTAAAGCAGTGCCAGGATTTTCCCATCTTCCTCCTCCTCCTCCTCCTCCATCTCCTCCTTCCTTGGCGCAGGAAGAGGGGCATTCAAACAGGTCAATCTTCTGAGTGCTGCTCCATATTTCGGGGGTGGATGTGGAGGTGGTTAAAATGGAAAGGCTGTGTGTGGAACTAGAAAGGGGTGACCCAAAACATCCTACAGTGTGGCATTTGAGACTTTGATGTTCTACTTCGTAACATGGCATCGTAAACGATCAAAACAGCACACGTTTTAAATTAAGGGATTCTCTGTGTTGGTTTTGTGTGTGTGTGTGTGTGTGTGTGTGTGTGTGTGTGTGTGTGTGTGTGTGTGTGTGTGTGTGTGTGTGTGTGTGTGTGTGTGTGTGTGTGTGTGTGTGTGTGTGTGTGTGTGTGTGTGTGTGTGTGTGTGTGTGTGTGTGTGTGTGTGTGTGTGTGTGTCTTTACCGTCTCCCTACCTGATAGCTGAGGGACAGTGAGTGTATGGGGGCTGATTTGTGAGGGGAGCTGTGATTCGTTAGTTAGTGATTGTGACAGTCACAGTGACAGTCAAACACACCACAGCCCCGATGGCTTTTTATGAGGCCCGGGGCTCTGTCTGTCTGTATTTTAATTCATCGCTGTTGACTTCTGATTGGCTATGAAGGGCTACAAGCCATAGTTTAACACACCTTCACTCACAAATACACTCACCAATACACACACACACAGACACGCACAAACACACACACACACACACCATGTGGAGGGAAGGGGGGGTCTCTTAAAGGCAGACGAAAGCTGGTTACAGTACACCTGTGTGTCTGCTCCCCTAACGACGTATGGAATGACGCCAAGGGAGGAAACAGGCCGTAAATACGTAGGTCCCCACCTCACAGGGCATCAGGAGGGTGTGTGAGTGTGTTTGTGTGTCTCTGTCACCTCGTCTTTCATGGGGATGACTTCATTATCTGAATTTCCACACAGGTTCCCACACTCACACCAACACCACATGAAGAAAAGAGAAGACGCTAACACACACACGCACACTCTCTCAGACACACACACACACACACACACACACACACACACACACACACACACACACACACACACACACACACACACACACACACACACACACACACACACACACACACACACACACACACACTCACTCACTCTCTAACACACTCACCCACACACACACTCTCTCACACACACACAACAAAACAGATTAGATTGTGTGTAGAGAGGTTGCAGATACTCATAGAGGGCCCCTGAAATCTGTTGTTCGTATGGGACACACACACACACACACATACGGGGCATGAATATGTGTGTGTGTCCCTTCATCGTGTCTGTAAACGTGCCTAGTTTAGCCAAGGCAGACTTGTATGACAATGCATTCTCACAACTTCGTAATGCAGAGGAAATTGAGCGCTTAACAAGGAATGCAATTGCGTCTCTCCCATGTCCACTTGGCACATTTGACATGGGGAAATGACGTGTGTGTCTGCGTGTGCGTCTAAGTGACGGTGTGTGTGTTGTCGAAGGTTTCGTACTCTACTTCTCTGATCAATGTCACACTCCATTCAACCATAACTTCAGTACTCGGTGGGGTGTGTTTCGTAACCTCATACATGGCTTCTTCTATCTAGCTATCTTCAAATCAGCCTGCTACAGTTCTGCTGGGTCGTGTTCATTAGTGCTCACTGTAGCAATTCATCTTACAATGGGAATTGAAAATACAGGTATCTTATTGGACAAGGTAGTTCAGGTAGTCCCTGTCTTTTCAGTATGTTTCCTTCTATTTGCTGACTAATGAACACAAGCCTGATTTGAGGGTGAAGAGGACCAGACAGGAGTTTGGAATGAGACGTTTTTATGGGTTCGGTTTCCTCACGTCTGTATACTCATTTGTCATTGCCATAAAAATGACTCATCTCAATCAAATGAATTTAATAGTGTTATAGAAGAACAGAAAAACATGGATCCAATGGTGTGTGTGTGTGTGTGTGTGTGTGTGTGTGTGTGTGTGTGTGTGTGTGTGTGTGTGTGTGTGTGTGTGTGTGTGTGTGTGTGCGCGCGCGTGCGTGCGTGCGTGTGCGTGTGCGCGTGTGTGTAAAAACAGCAGCCAGTAAAACTAGCTACATGTTGACGGCACACACAACTTTTAGTTCCAGGCCTGAGCTGGGTTGGGCTGTGGTAAAAAGAGGCCCAGACTCTGGCTTTTTATTTATACTTGCGGTGTGCACGCTCGTGTGTGTGTGTGTGTGTTTAACAGGGGTTGTGTTGCTCTTCCTCGAGCTTCTTTCTCTCCCTCCTTTCCTCTCATCCTCTATATATTTTTCTATCTTTTACAACCTCTCTTTTTCTTTATTTCAATTCAATAAGCTGTATTGGCATGCTTAGACATCATCTGGCATTGCCAAAGTAAATATATAGGGACATCTCTCTTCCTCTCCCCCTTTCCTCGCCCCACAGTCAAGCCCCAACCCACTAAAGTTAATAAGATATGATTAATGGCTAGCCTTCTCTTTCTCTCCCTCTCTCTCTCTCTCTCTCTCTCCCTCTCTCCTCTCTTCCTTCCTTCTCCAGTCATCTTTGGAGCAGACAAAAGCTGTCAGGCCCAACTGCTTAGAAATGAGCATTATTGGCAGGACCCCCCTCGCGCCCGTCCACCTCTCACCTCCGCTCGCCCACACACGCGCGCACGCACGCGCACACACACGCACGCACGCACGCACGCACGCACGCACGCACACACACACACACACACACACACACACACACACACACACACACACACACACACACACACACACACACTCACAGGGGCCCAGTGAGCTGTAGGGGCCTGCATTCTGTCAGGCTCTTTATTGAGCAGCCCTGAGTGTGTGTGAGTGTGTGTGTGGGGAGGGGCCTTCCAGCCGGAAACAGACCTCCTTCCAGAACAGACACACTCACTCACTCACACACACTTATTTCAGGTTGTCGTCTCTCATCTTAATTTGCAACGCCTCAAATGCCTAGCCCCATATCCACCTCGCAGCCCCTCTGTCTTGCACATTAGCTGTGTGTGTCTGTGTGTGCATGCGCACATGTTTGTGTGTGTGTGTAGAGTAATGACTTGTGCCCTGTGTAATGAAGGCTACAGGAAATCCTGTGCAGGTTCCAGGTTGCCCCTGCTCCAGATAAATGAGAATGAATGGGCACATGTGTGTGTCACTGTGTAGAGTAGTGCTTAACCTTTCCTCACTTCTCCATCCGGAAAGATTTCATACCAGGCTGCCCTCTAGCTGTCATTGGGGAGCACACACACACACTCTCTCTCTCTCTCTCTCTCTCTCTCTCTCTCTCTCTCTCTCTCTCTCTCTCTCTCTCTCTCTCTCTCTCTCTCTCTCTCTCTCTCTCTCTCTCTCACCCTCTTTCTCTCTATTTCTCTCTCTCTATTTCTCTCTCTCTATTTCTCTCTCCCTGCCTAGTCTGTTCTGGCTATACGAAATGTCAATCCATATCAGTGATCAGTGCATGTAACATAGGTTAGAGGGCTTTGAAATCTAGACGGAGGTATGCCTATAGGCAGTCAGGCAGTGATACACGCGCGCACATGTAAACCCTAACATGCAGACTTTTTGTTACACACACACACACACACACACACACACACACACACACACACACACACACACACACACACACACACACACACACACACACACACACACACACACACACACACACACACACACACACACACACACACACACACACCCTTCCCTGAAAGCCAGCTAAATCTGTGTTTGTTGTGGCTGGCGGTCTCCCGAAGCAGAACAACAATAAACGAAGAGAGAGATGGAGAGAGAGAAGTTTATCATCTGACTCCCTCCTCCTCCCAGCATTCCCCCGGGCTCCGCTGAGGAGCCCCCTGTTGTAGGCCGACTTCCCCAGGATACGAATACGTAAACCAGATAGGGCCACAGTAGCTGCCACAACACTATTGTACTGCCTGTACCGCTCTCCTCAGGTTGTGTTAGCAAACGCTTTCCTGTTTTCCCAAGCCGCGAACGCTCTTTACAAGGAAACCTTTCAACGGGCGTGTGTATGTTGACAAACTGGGAGCACATGTGGGTCCTGAAAGCTGGGCAGTGGGCATTCCTGGCTGAGAAAAGGGTTTCTTGGTTTCTTTCTGTTCATTCTCTCAAGTCTTGAAAGGACTTGCTGGTGACATTAAGGAGTTTTGAGGCTGTTGTTGTTTTAGGGCTGCTCGTTTCCTGTTGGTGTGTTCGGTGCTATTCACACCATGGATAGTGCTCCTGCTGAAATCAGAAAGGCATGGCTGCTAGATATACACACACACACACACACACACACACACACACACACACACACACACACACACACACACACACACACACACACACACACACACACACACACACACACACACACACACACACACACACACACACACACACACACACACACACACACATGCGCATGAACACATATACACTCTTACTCTCTCTCACTCTCTTTCACTCACTCACACACACAGAAACACACATGTCTCAGTTTGAGGTGTAATGTTACAGATATGGTTGTGTCTTTGTGCACCCTCTTGACCCCCCCACCTCCCCCATCAAATCTGAACCAATCTCTCCGCAATGTGGTTTGGGTTTGGAGAGACCACCGCAGGCCTCCCCTTACACACACACACACACACACACACACACACACACACACACACACACACACACACACACACACACACACACACACACACACACACACACACACACACACACACACACACACACACACACACACACACACATAGAAATACACACTCAGCCAGACAGACACACTCTCTCTCTCTCACACACACACACACACACAGAGCGCACCCTGGTAACCACAGCACGGGTCTTTCTCATCGATTACACCCAGAGCCTCGCTAAGCCGTCAGATTCACAGCAGGATAAGAGAACTTAACCCCAAACACACTCTCTCTCTCTCTCTCACACACACACACACACACACACACACACACACACACACACACACACACACACACACACACACACACACACACACACACACACACACACACACACACACACACACACACACACACACACACACACACAATGTAGACCTGGATGTGTGTTCTCATCCTCAGACAAGCCAACAAGGCACTAAGATCCCAAGTCCTACATATCCTAAATAACACCCAATCTATGAGAAATGTGCTAGTTTGCAGTATATCACACATTACCTACTGAACATGTCGACCACTTTCTTATCCTTCTGTGAAATGTCAACTTTGTTCACAAATCAGGCTTCATTTTGTTTCGTTTCAAACGTAGGGCACTGTTTAGTGAATAGGGTGCCATTTCAGAAGTAGCTCAAACTTCTCATCCATCGCGTCCCCCACAGGTGACACTTTGCTGGTAATTCCTCCCTTATACCACACGTCCATCAAGCAGGACTGACAGACTGACAGCCACGAGGCCTGCATGACTGCCCACACATCCATTAAGACTACAAGCTGTCAAAGGTTCCTGTCTTTGTTTGCCGGGGACCCGTATACGCGTCGCACCCGGGAGCCCTCTTATCACCCCTTCCTGTTGCATTGGTCCCAATTTCCTGTCCACTCGGAGTCTGTGTTATTGTTCAAATCTTTTGCAAATGTATCATTGTCTCCCTTCCTTACTTCAGGCTCATCATTGTACTTGAGTGGATCTCTCTCTTCATGTAAAATCTACTCAGTGAACCTTATTTTGTATTACCTAGATAGGACTCTGAGGCTCTGTTCCTATGCCAAAGGGTCCAGCCTTGGGTACCCCCCCCACACACACACAGACGGACAGAGATACACGCACGTACACCCACACACAGAAGACGGTGTGAAGGGCCCTTTCATTGGGGGATTATTTGGGGTTCCTGCGCTAACTGTTTGGTAGGAGGTGAGGAGAGTGTACAATGTAGTCATCTGAGGGAGGTTGACATGTTGCCGTAGTGGAACTGTATAGTTGTAGTGTTTGGTTCAAGGCAAAGACATGCAAAGACACACTGTGGTCCAGCTAAAACTCTAAAAACGACTTGCATATAGTCAGCTTAACCTTCACAACCTCACAACTGTCAACACCAGTGGAGGCTGCTGAGGGGAGGACGGCTCATAATAAATGTATTTGATACCGTTCCACCTATTCCGCCCCAGCCATTACCACGAGCCCGTCCTCCCCAATTAAGGTGCCACCAACCTCCTGTCGTTAACACACACACACACACACACACACACACACACACACACACACACACACACACACACACACACACACACACACACACACACACACACACACACACACACACACACACACACACACACACACACACTCTGCCACAAGCCTCTCAGGCAGATCAGCTCCACACCCACACACCTGTTCAATTTAATTGGTCCCTTATATAAAGGGCACTTCTTAACACAGCTAAGTAGACTTTGGAGAAGTACCCTGGTATTTAACCCCCTAAAACGGGGAATGTGTGTGTGTGTGTGTATGTGTCTGTCCGTCTGTCCGTCTGTCTGTCTGTCTGTCTGTCTGTCTGTCTGTGGGTGCACACGTGCATGGGTTGTACCTTAGCCGAGTGGTGGCAGGGTGTGTCTCTGCTCAGGCTGGTGTTTTACGATGTCACATGTGGCCCTCGCTTCTCAAGAGGAGAAGAATAGAAGGTAAATAAAGAAACAGTCTGGAGTAGGGTTTTCTGTCTCTGTTGCACCTCATTTGAGGCCTCATAAATCAGGGCCCCACCTGCATATAGAGTGTTCGCAGCACCCCCCCCCCCCCCCCCGACACACTAACATGCAGCTCATTAGAGCCCACAGCCAGACTGCTACCTTGCAAGGTGTGTGTGGGGGTGGAGGTTATGTGTGCTCAATGTGTAAAGCCTGGTCAGGAGCGCCCCTGCAATTCCACCGCACCCACCCCTCTACATCGCTCGCCTCAGCCGAAGCTGTTCCCCATCTGTTCATAAAACATGTACAATACCCGTGTTTGAGCTCCCAACAGGCGCTGGGACAAGTGCACTCTGACTTGAACCTGCGCAAGACATTGGCTCTTTTCGCTTTTTTTTAAAGGGGATAATTTCGCCTCTATGCCTGGTTAGTTTTCAGGGACTGTTTTCACACATAAAATAAAGGGTCTGGACTGCATCATTTCGGACTGCTTAACGTATAAACGGCGGCGGCAGTAGATCACTGTTTTACTATGTTGTCCGCTGCAGAGTGGGAAGAGAATTAAGTACTGAGGTATTCTCTGTGAGCTCAGTGTAGAGGACAGTGTATCAAAGGAACTCTTTTTCAAGTTGACATTGAGTATGGCTAGCTAATCGCTTAAAACATGGACGACAAAAATAGTCCAGTCGAAGCAGTCGAGCTAATCAACGCAACATGTTTCCAGTAAAGCGCTGAAGGACAAGACTGTTCGCGTGGAAAGGAAACCTCTCGCACAATCAGTATCTTACTGTAACTCACTGTCACAATCAGGCCAATGTACTTGCATGCGAGGCAACCACAGGTTATTATTGATGTTAAAGACCTGAGGTGCTACATGCTACATGCTACATGTGCGTAGGCGCTGTCTCATTATTTTTAGAGCTAAAAGGCTTTGTTATCTCCAAGCAAGTTAGTAGTGGAGTAACCTAACACTCCTTCTCCCCACGGGCTCACCACAACGCCATAGTGTGAGGCACAGCTGCAACTTTGGGGCACACTTATGTTTAGTTAGTGCACCGCGCTCACCAGAACCGTGTGCGAACATGAACCGGCCTTCTCACCTCGGACCAGACCCGCTATTTCCATATTTACTCACAAAACACCACACCTTCCCTTCACCGACACCACACCTTCTGCACTCGCTCACTCCCTGACCAAGAAGACCATTCAGAGTTTACGAGCAACAGAATCGAGCAAGCCTGTAAATGTTCTGTTGGAAAGTCAGATAACATTTTTTTTTTAACTGTAACCGTAGAATTCAACTGGGAAGGTTAGACCAGAAACGTAAATATCCTACAACCAACTCAAAAGGCCAAAACGTAAATATGTTACTAGTAAAACCATGAGATTGGGTTGCAATATAAAAGAACCAGAGAGGTAGAAGTTGAGGTGAGAGGAGGCTGATTATGAGCCAGCAATGAGAAGCCCTAACCAGCCCTGTCTCGTCTCAGCCCCCAGAGGATCTGCCCAGCGACCAACAGAGTATCAGTTCCACCAGAATACTCCACCAGGAGAAATGAGATCTTCTATAGAGCTTTGTGGAGGAGCAGAGCTGTGAGATTTTCTCTTCTGAGGGCATAGGTTAGCAGACAGACACCTGGGTCGTGTTCATTCGGGCAGGCAACGGAAACTGTTTTAAAGCGTTTCGCAACTGGAAACGAAAATGTGCTTTTCGTATTGGACAAGTCCATGTTGTCCCTCCCTGTTTCAGTCTGTTTTCTTCCATTTGGTGCCTAATGAACACTACCTTGGAGCCTTCAGACACTCTTCACACTCTCTATAAACTGTCATAGTCTTATTTGCCACCAGCGAGAACCATTGTCCCACCAAGCTACTACCACTACATTGATCTTGTTTTCATTTGGACTCTTGTCTAGTACCACCAAGCCTTCGTCAGTGTATCATTCACTCAGTGCCCTTTGGTTGTTCTCGTTTTGCAATAGTTTATGCCCAGTCATACTATGCCCAATATGTTCACATTTTAGTGAGAAAGTTGATATTGGACATGTATCCTGTAATATTTGCTGAGCCTCCCTCAGAAATCTTTGATTTTAGTGGCTGAACTTCTCAGTCGTGTGTGCTTAGCAGCAATCATGGTGCAGCAGTTTTGAAGTATGTGTGGTGTGCTCCTCGTCTAGAGCATAGAGGTTCATTTTCCTCCAGCAGTAAATAAATAAAATGGTGGCAGCTCGCGATCAACTCCCTGGTTTCTTCACTTAATTTCTGCCCCACAATGAGCCTCTCTTCTTTCCTCTCCTCCTCCTTTCCTCCGTCTCCTCTCATCTGTCTAAGGGGTAACCTGAAACTGCTCCCTCGTTCCCGGGGCGGCCCAGGGGTTACAAAGGGTGATCAATATGTGCCAAAGAAAGTCTTTAGACAAGTGAAAGAAGCCGCAGTTTTCTCGACCTTCCCCTCCTCCCTCCTTTCCCCCTTTCCTCTCGCTGCTCGGAGGAGCGACAAGGTTAGGGGCCCTTGGCAGATAATGTTCTGTCTACTGACAGATATGGACACAGACACACACACACACAGTGTTGAGAAAATCCAAAATGTCCCTTAAAAGGGACAAATAGTCAAAATAACCCTCTTTGGATCCAATGGTTTGAGGGATGTGAAACTTTCTGGTATTATCTGCTTTGCCCATGGTAATTCAGGCAACTTTGATATGATGGTGACTAAAGAGATGAAATTCACACACACACACACATACTTGAGAAGATAGAGGCTTAGCTCTGTGTGTGCTGGCTTTTAAAACAGGTTCACCTCTGACCTCTTTGTTCTCCAACAGGTGGTGGATGAGATGGGAAACGTCAAGTTCTGCCTGGACGAAGGCTCGGAGGCTGGCGGGAGCTGGCTCAAGTACGTACGCACCGCCCCCTCCTTCGAGGAGCAGAACCTGGCGGCGTGTCACCTCAGTGGAGACCAGGTGAGTGGCGCCTCCTTCCTTCTATGGGCTGCCAGGGTTTAGTGGGTGGGCTGTGAGTGGCACCTCCCTCCTTCTATCAGCTGCCAGAGTTTAGTGGTTGGGGGAGGAGTTTAGAAGCAGCTAACACATGGCAGTGTCAGAGACTTGTGGCTATTGTCTTTCTTCCTACCCACCCAGTGGGAAGAACAGTGGACTATGAGTCTGCGTGCGTGTGTGTGCATGTCATTGTTAGTGTGCGTGTGTGTGTGTCTGTGTTCGTCTAAGTAAGCGGTGTGCGCATGATGAGTAAAAGAATGGCTCTATTGTGTGTCCAAGGCTGGTACGTGAGTGCCTCGCTGAGGAAGTGACTCATGTTAAGAGGTAGAACAATAATACACCGACACACCTGCGTCTCGTAATCACTCTGGGTCCTTCTCTGGAAGCCAGCCACACTCTGCCCGTCCAGAAAGGAAACCTGGAAATGGAACACTCTTGGAGGAATGCCCACACTCTACCACTCACTTGGTCATAAAACCCAGCTGAGCCTAACCCCAATATCTGGGTGCCGCTTATGTCGCCAGTCGTACGCTCTCTCCTTAAAGGTGCTCTACCCTATGCAACTATCAGCATACAAAGAACCTAACATGTCAAGTACACAGTATATCTGTGCTAGGAGGAAGGATATATTTTTTAAGGAATACATTGGCTTGTTTGCCAGAAGTGCCTTGTCTAGTTTCATGCACGTACAGTGTATATAAATCAAACAATAATGATTTCCTGTTTTACAATTGGTTCTCGTTGTCCGAGCTTGTCCACCCCCGTCCTTGTCTCTGTCCCTTGTACTGGTGTGTCCATTCTGACGGTGACATATGAGACACCATTGGGGGCCTTCCAGAATAGCTGGGTATGCTATAGGCTCTAATCCTGGTCAGATTTTCACATCAATGTCTCCTGCTACCCCAAACACAGTCTGAAAAGGCACCCTATTCCCTATATAGAGCATTGGGCTCTGGTCACAAGTAGTGCACTTTATAGTGAATAGGGTGTCTTTTTAGACCCAGCCAGAATCAAAGAACAAACGGGTCTTACATCCATATCTGGGAGTTGGGCATGTCCCAGATCCAATGGTTCGTTTTGGACCTAGGATCATTTCTTAGTTGTTTGTACTCAGTGGGCTGCTCTGCTTTTGTTTGCGAGGCCTTGTTTTGTCTAGTGGCTCGCGGGCACAACCTTATAATTTATTTACAAACACCACACACATACACAATGCAAAAATGCATAATTTATCAAACTTTGTACTTTGCTGTTTTTTTCAGCATGCACAATGCATGAGTTTATGGAAATATGCTCACGACAAGCAAATTTGAATCCTTCGGTAACATTTTAAAACACCAGCAGATCATTTATTTACCCGTTTACTCATATGTCATTAATGTTGTAGTGTATCAGAAAATACATGGATAATCATGTATATTTAAACAATTAGGGCAGTACCGCGTTTTGAAATGATTTCATACATTTCAGTGCATGCAGAAAAATGCTTTAATGGTCGTCAATATTGACCTAAGTGTGAATGAATGAGTGTCCATTTCCCTGTTCAATTAATTGATTGTGAAATGACGTGTGTGTGCATGTGTGTGTGTGAGTGCATGTCCGTCTAGTAGTAAGGATGAAGCTGCACAGATAGGGAGGGGGCTTCCTTCCTCAATAGGCTCAGCCATTCAGAGAGCCCATTGACCTCTGAACCCCTCAGCCCTCATTTCTCAAGATGCTCTTAAGCAGTTTGTCATAACAACATCAAGTACGCACTGAGTCCTGCCAGCTCCTTCTGCTCGCTACGCCAAGGAGAGCACACACACACACACACAAAATTTATTCTAAATCAATATGCAGGTTCCTAACCTGAAGGTTAAGCAAATGAAGGAAGCCAGTTAGGCAATTAGCGTGTGTGTGTGTGTGTGTGTGTGTGTGTGTGTGTGTGTGTGTGTGTGTGTGTGTGTGTGTGTGTGTGTGTGTGTGTGTGTGTGTGTGTGTGTGTGTGTGTGTGTGTGTGTGTGTGTGTGTGTGTGTGTGTGTGTGTGTGTGTGTGTGTGTGTGTGTGTGTGTGTGTTGGAAAGAGGGACAGAGCCGAAGCTTGTTCAGGAGCATCCCAGTCCTAATAGTGTTTCCATCTACGAAATGCAAGGTCACAGAATTACAGGAGGCCTGTTTCCCCATAGCCAAAGCCTGTCCTCATACACAGAGTGGTGTTCTCTCTCGGATGGTAAACGTAGGCTACACAGCTCGCTGAAGAGCAGAAGCATCAAGCATGTCCACCCTCTTGTCACACGGTCCTTGTCTTTTGTGTCTCAAGAGGACAAGGCCCCCCTACACCCCATGCTGTTTGATCTCCCATTTCTCTCTGCTTTGATCACACACTCCCTTGTGATAAATAGGCCGTTGTGTGTGTGTGTGTGTGTGTGTGTGTGTGTGTGTGTGTGTGTGTGTGTGTGTGTGTGTGTGTGTGTGTGTGTGTGTGTGTGTGTGTGTGTGTGTGTGTGTGTGTGTGTGTGTGTGTGTGTGTGTGTGTGTGTGTGCGCGCACGTGCATGTGTGCGTGTGCTTGAGGGGGACAGTGGGGGATTATTCTGGACCCTAATGGCATTGATGGATGTTGTATCTGTCCCCTGGACACTCGAAAGAAATGGGGAGAGGTCAAGATTTGTCTGAGAGCTGTCAGGCCAGTACTGTCAAGAGAGACAGCTCACATCACAATACATCACACAGACGGCTTCAAAAAGACTATACCCATGACATGGCTCAGCTTCATTTCCGGGAATAATTATAAAACCTATTTTGAGTTGTTCATGTAAATCTTTACTGTCTTTGCAGTGATACCTTGTAAAAAAGCTACGATATTTTGTGGGTATTGTTGTAGCAACAACCTGATGACTGTGACAGTATTTGTATGTCGACATTTTGTATTTACACACATTATTAACTACGATTTTATTTAACATTAATATATGTCTCTATTCTTCACATAATTTTTTCACTCAAATTTTCGGTTGTAAAATGCTGATTAAGAGAGAGAATTTTTTAATTTGTCAGAAAAAAAGAACACATTATCAGAGAAATAAGAGGGTTAAATCAATTGAAGAAAATGTATTTGGTGTAGGATTTTAAAAGTGTACATAATATAGGCTAATAGTATAGCCTACTTTAAAAATGTAGGCTTATAAAATAACTGTTAAATATTGTTTCCAAAACAGTTATCATAGGCCTGTTTAATAGTAAACCATGTCACTATATTTTATTGCAGGCAATTGCGAGTTTAAATAGGGCTCACGCGTTGCAATTACATAAATCGTTTATTCAATGTAGCAAGCAGGTTCCATTTATGATAACAAGGTCAGTTGATACCAATTATTTTGAACGTATCCAAATGTTTCATGCCCTTGTTTACGTCTTTGGCACAAATATGTGTACTCTTGCACAAACTGTGAAAAGCATCTGGTGAAAGATAACAAGTTAAAACAGGTGTAGAGACTTGTGTTTAAAGCCTGAACTAAAAACACTTTGCTCAGCGTTGTTTCGAAAGCCTTTAAAACACCCACTAAGGTGCGCCTCACCTACCAGCTTTTTATCGCCCAGGTGTGTGTTTTTTAAAAGTATTTGACCGCTAGATACATTATTTTCATCAATAATAGATGAATCTAGTGGTGAGAGCGGAGACGGAGCTGTGGGGAGGGGTCTCCTAGTCAGATCAGGCAATCCTTTGGTCTGAGATAAGGACGGGAGGAGGAGTGGCCTTCGGATAACTCCGGGCGCTCGATGGGGCAATAGGGAATCACTAGCCTAATGAGAGAGCGCTCCCCTCATCATCAAAGACGCGCTCACACAGACTAGAGAGTGGCGGCTTCAGCTCCAACCAGGGACGACACGCCGCAGCCTGACTGGCCGCCTGCCTCCTCTCTCTCTCCCTGGCCCTGCCTGCCACCCCAGCCCCGGCCTGACGGCCTCGTTCCTGTAATGATACTATGGGTTGTGTTGCCAACTCCACCGGGACTCAACTGCTGTTACAACTGGAAGCTCTAAGAACCGCGGCGCAACTTTCCCAACTCTACCACCTCACCGAGAACAGCAAGGTCAGAGATAAACATGTCTGTCGCATAATTGCCAGTGTGTAAATGAATAATAATAATAATAGTCTAATAATATAGCCTACAAAATAATCAAAATAATAATAATAATAATTACGATAATAATTACGTGCCTTCTCAGTGATTAGGAATATTTGGCCTAGCCTCCAAGCACACCTCCGTACTGTCATAACATAGCATAGGGCCGATCAAGTATTAGATGAAGTTACTACAGTTGTACTATTCTGTGTGAATGTGTTTTAACTCTCGCAATGTTTTGCTGTGTAAAGGCCTGCATGAGGATGAATTGTTGTTTAAATTGGTGGTGAGCGCCCCCATGCGTCCGCACAACACACATTGTGGCTGGTCTTTTCAGTGTATTTGTACTGTATATTGTTCATTGCTTGGTGATTGTATATAACTGTGGGCCTACATGTTTGCTCATAATTCAGCCACATTGCCTATTCAATTCAACATGATCCTAGGCCTATTTTGCATTTATCGTGTAATTATGTTGCTCTTTCGATTTAACAAGCAAAAACACACATTTATTGCAACCTCTATGTTTTAGTCGCTCAAATTAAATCAGCTGTCGGCCTACATGTTTTAGACATGTTTTTATTATTTGAATTGCGCACGGGTATGCATGCAAGTTGTTCTGTAAATGAATGCACTCCCGGTATTTCGTATTTGATGTGGCATTTCGTGTCATTGTCTGCGTCCCTTTCTAAAAAAAATAATAGCCTACGAGACACGGTCCGTTTATTTCAATCTTGAAATCTTCAAATATACTTGAACTATATCTTTGTTTACATCCCAAATTATGCTTGTATTTGGCTCATTGCACTCACTGTATATAGACTTTTTGTTTTCTCATGTTCTACTGTATTATTGACTGTATGTTTTGTTTATTCCACGTGTAACTCTGTGTTGTTGTATGTGTCGAATTGCTATGCTTTATCTTGGCCAGGTCGCAGTTGCAAATGAGAACTTGTTCTCAACTAGCCTACCTGGTTAAATAAAGGTGAAATAAAAATAATAAAAATAAATTGAATTCAACATATTCTAGGCCATTTTTTTGCGCGTGGAGTCAGCCTGAATTCTAATAACAATGAGTTATTATGGAGTTTTAAAACCCAAAAGAAGAGCGTCATTGGATAGCCTAATTATTGTGGTAAATAAAATAAAAAATATTGCCTCCTATAATTTTTTATTAAATATATATAAATAATAATCTTTCGATTTTTAGAAACAATCATAATGAATGTGCATCGATGAATAGGCCTATCACTATCACATGTTTATATGATAAACAATTGCTGTAAAGTAGACAAAAAAACGAAATCGTATTTATAAATGCATTTATATGCCAAGCAATTTAAATATTAAATAAACGAATTGGGCTGTAAGGATAATTGTCAAATAGCCTTTTTTGGTTAGGCCTACATAAATAGGCCTAATACAAAATTATTATTTGTATTGTTGTTTCCATTAATAACAATAATAACAACAACGATATTGACAGATGAAGATATTAATACGCCTATTAAATCGACGGCAATGAAGAGTAATTGATTTATTGATGACAGACTATAGCTTTTTTTGTTGACTATACTGTCCCTAACCGCCTTCTCACCCTCCCTTTTCTCTTTAACAGATTTATTATAAAGCTATTAGGGATATTGAAGTGGGGGAGGAGCTACTGGTGTATATGAAGGACGGACTTTTCCCGGAGGGATCGATGGCACCGAACCTAGAAGGTAAGATTAATGCGCATCATTAGCGCATATTTTAAACAAACTCTAAACGAACATCCTGCGCGGCTTTGTTGGCCAATGCAGCTATAGAGTTCAGAAACTCACACCCATCTTTCACATATGCTAAAGATGCTGCGTTTGGATTTAACCTTCAGGACAAATTTGTTGTAAATTTAGCCGCCAAAATAATTGACGTTTTGAATCTTTTAATAATTATTTTAGATACAGATTTCATAGGCCAAATATACGTACCCCAAATAACCTCTTTCTATGGATTTCTTGAGGAAGATCCAAAACGTCATAATTATTTTTGGACAAAATTCACACGGGTTGTGTGTGTCCCCTTCAGTGAGTAGTATCTTATACCTTTTTCTGAGTGAGATTTGTGTCCTATCATGAAAATAGATCTGATTTCTATCCCATACACCCATCAATGATGAACACAGTCCTCATCCATCCTCGGGCTATTGCTTTAGTCTAGCCCAGGGTTTCCCATACCCTAGGACTACACAGCTGATTGTGATAATCAAAGCTTAATGATGAGTTGGTTATTTGAATCAGCTCTCTAGGGCAAAAAACAAAACGTGTCACTTTCCAAAATGACTTAGGCCTACATATGACAGCGGTCACTATAACACTGAGGGATGTAGAACATATTATAAAGGCGTGAAAACAATTGCTAATAAAATGATGTAGGCTATTTCTTGAAATATAAATAACGTTTGTAGGGAAGGATTTGACAAGTAGGCCTATTATGTTTGTAGGGAAGGATTTGATGTAGGCCTATTATGTTTGTAGGGAAGGATTTGATGTAGGGCTATTATGTTTGTAGGGAAGGATTTGATGTAGGCCTTGCCATACTTACCTTGTTTTAGAATGAGTATAGGATAGCCTTAACCTATTAGATAGGCTATACTGTTGCATATTATTGGAATTAATGGGTTTTGTGATGGGGATAAAAACGTTTTATTAGCCTAAAGTCAAAAAGTGACAGAATAGTTAGGTAAAACACGACGTTAGTGGCCAATGAGATTTGATGCTGAGTCATTTTACAATAACTGAAATCCAATGACTTTGTTTTTGAGAAATCTCTAAAATTTCAGAATGGCGACCTCCCTACACTTCGGATTTCGTGTTTTGGCATGTAGGCCTATTGTTTATTTTTATCGATTAATTTGGTTTTGTCTAACATGCAAATTGTCTTGAGCCATTCCAATTAATTTAGGACTACGACATTTCAATCGTGCTTGTTGTAAATTATCTTGTAGCCTAGGCTACATGTCAAAGAGAACGTTATTTCATAATTCCAATTTGATCCAGGTGAGGTAAAGCATAGTTCAGTTGGACGTTTGAACATCTTGGTCTTTTTGCAATGAAGTGGGGTTATGTTTTTACTTGTCATGGACTATAAAAACGGCGTAGACAGAACAAGGTATTCGTGAGCCATAGATGTTCTAACACACAAAATGTTTTCTCCGAAAGCCTCCCTCAGATCTCTTTGCCAACAGAACAGGAGAGGGGGTGAAAGGATAGGAAAGGGACGTACGCGAGAGATTTTAAAAGAGAGCAAGAGAAAAAGAAAGACACTGACATTACGAGAGTTTGTGAAAGATAGAAAATGGAGGAGAGGCAGAATGAATGAACAAATTAGTAACAAAAGGAAAGGTAGACTGTGTGTGTGTGCGTTCGCAAGAGAAAAGAAGGGGAGAGGAATAGCTTGGCGCTGCACCACTCTTCGGCTGGCTTATAGGAGCTGGAATTTGGAGTGGGGCTTGAGGAGTCCCCCGAGACCTCACCCATGCTCCCAGATTAGTCGCTAAACTGCACATAATTGTGTTCCCCTACATCTCCCAGAAAGCTATTAGTCTCCCATTTATGAGCGCTCTCACCGTCCTCCCTCCGCAACATTCCTCCTCTCTATTCCGGAGTGTTACTGATGGAACACAGATAATGGCGCCAAATTATTCTTCGGCCTTAAACACCCCGCACGCCTCCTATCTGGCATTGTAGGCCTCGAGTCAAATGTCATCTAGCGGTGAAGCCGATGACTAGGTGCGGTTCTGCCGAGTCCTCCTCGCGTTTCAGTTCCTACTTGAAGTGCTGTTTGATTTGACAAAGCCTCGGTGTAATAAAACAAGTAATAAAGCCTCAATAAGCGCTTTATAAGCCTGTTCATGGAAACATGTCGCAGCTTTCAAAGGTGACACATCCAAATAGCTTGGCGCTGAGGTGTTTTTAGGTTGGAATGGAACATTTAACACAGTAAAACGCTCACTCCGTTATGAGTTATGTGGCTATGGTGGCAGCTATGCATGCATAGTGTTTGAGTTTGAAGTAATGGACGACTAGACCAGGAGGGTCATTTGTTCAAATACATGTTTAGACAAAGTTCTGTTGCTACACTTCTGCCCTTTTAATGGCTCTAGACATAGCCAGCTGAGTAAATGGCGGCATACAGTAGAAACCAGGTGAGCCATGCACTGTAAGTCATTTTGAATCAACTTGTCTGCTTAGCTTTTCGATGACTAATAGTTACAGTGTGGTGTGTTAGGGGGATCTCCGGTGTCCACACGCAGTGCCCACTAGGGTCGTGGCAGAGCGGGCATCGTGAGTTGATTGGCGCTCTAAAACCTCCACGGGTGGGTGACAACCTAGCCTAACCCCACATGGCTCATTCTTCTTGGACAACTTCCACCATCTACTCCCCCTCCCCCCTCTCTAATTTGGCCTGTGTTGTTGAACTTGGCGTCCAAGTCAGGAACCCGCCATTGAAAGCCCCTGCCTCCAAGTGTTATTGGTTTGACCTTGGTTGGGGAAAGTATTACAAAGGCTATCATGCTGGAAAACAATGACAAATGTGTAGCCTATTGTTTCCTTTGCTCGCTATAAAGCCAAAGAACAGCCACTACTACTGGACTTAAAGTAATCAGCTATGAGTTAATTAAGATGTAAAGCCCTCTAGCCCAGGCTACATTTGACTCTTAATAGATTTTTCCTTTTACATCAACACCAATTGGAGAGTGGTTATTTTAAGCGTTTGAACATGCACTTGATTAGCTTGGACAGGAGAGTGCGGGGTATGGGCTACCCTGAGATTTATTTTCATACAAGTTTGAATGCTAGACATTTCTGGATGCTCTTGCCTTGTTTATAGTTGTGTGTTCAGTTTGGGATCACCGATGGATATAGGCTGGGGAGCTATGTAGTTATCCTGCTCAGACTTTTACCTTTCGCAGGTGTGTATTGTTTGTCTTTGTCCAGAAGACACATATCCGATAAAACAGTTGGGACAAATCAAGTTGTATTGTTTTGCAGACGAGCAGATGTACCGCTGCGAGGACTGTGACGAGCTGTTCACCTCGGCCCTGGAGCTGCGGCGGCACCAGAAGTACTCGTGCGCCAGCGCCGGCTCGCTGTTCGACACGCTCAGCAACGAGGACTTCAAGCAGGAGCGCGACGACAGCGACCACGAGCCCGTCCATGAGTGCAAGGATTGCGAGAAGATCTTCCCCAACGAGTACAGGTGCAGCACATACATACACACACACACGTGCGTCAGCGAGAACACACACACAGTGGTACAATCACCTCTACACTAATGATTGGAGGAGTATCATCATTATCCTAAAGGACTGTGTGTGTGTGTGTGTTTCTGTTCCCTGTCCAGTCTGGGCCAGCACATGATCGTGCACACAGAGGAGCGGGAATACAAGTGTGACCAGTGTCCCAAGGCCTTCAACTGGAAGTCCAACCTCATCCGTCACCAGATGTCCCACGACAGCGGAAAGCGGTTCGAGTGTGAAAACTGCGATAAGGTACAGCACACCCGGCACGTAAGTTGTGCACTCAAACACTGGCTCTTCTCCTTCGCTACCTTGGTGAATGCTGACACTAGCTACAGTAGCGACTTGAATGAGGAGAAAATCCATCCTGTATGTATGTAAGAACACCTGGTTGTAATCGTGTGATGTCATGATTAAGTCGGCAACCATAAACGCAACTTAGTACCAACTTAATCATGTCGGTTTATGTTAGATGACTTATGTTACTTGTTTCAGTTTATTCAGCTTGTTGGTTGACTGGCCATCAAGTTAGTTGTTTGTGAATGTCACCACCATCAATGAAACAAGGCCATTCATGGGCAGCTGGCATAGACTGAGATAGATCGTCAGGTTTTGTGTTGTGTATGGTGGCAGTAAAATCCATTTTACTCATTACTATTTATTACAGTGATCAGATGACTGTGATCGCTGGCCATAACTGCTTTATATCTGTGCGTATGCATATGTGTGTGTGTCAATGTAAACGTGCCGGCCCCCCCCCCCCTACCCGTAGGTGTTTACGGACCCCAGCAACCTGCAGCGTCACATCCGCTCACAGCACGTAGGAGCGCGCGCTCACACCTGCCCCGAGTGTGGCAAGACCTTCGCCACCTCCTCGGGCCTCAAGCAGCACAAGCACATTCACAGCAGTGTCAAGCCCTTCATCTGTAAGTCTGAGTCGCCACCGCCCCTGCCGCCGCCACGGCCTAGCCAACCCACATCTAGTTCTACCTCCTCCCCGTGTCCAAAGGCCTCCTCCTCATCCTCCTCTTCCTCCTCCCTCCGTCTCTCTCCAACCCCAGGCAGGGCCAGTGACAGTAGCAGACACAATCCCATAGGTCAGAGACAATTCCATGACCCCCATCCCTTTTTCAACCGCCATTTTGTTTTGCGTTTTTCCTACCTTTTTTGCTTGTTTTTGTTATCCTCCTCCTTCCCCCTCTCCGTGCCTCTCACTCTCCTTCTCTTTTTGTTGTATGGGTCACACTTTATTTTGATAGTCCAGCTTAGAATTGGATAGAGGGCGCAATTGCAATGGTACAGATAGGAGTTGGGCCCTCTATTCAACTCTATGGTCCCTCTGCAGCTGATATGTCACTGAAAATAGTTTATTGATAATTTGTTGAGCATCTTTAGGGGGACTTTCAAAAAAAGTGGTACTTTGTGTGTTCCTTTTTGGTTTCTTTCCTTCTGTGTGTTTTTTCCCCCTCTGAGGGTGATATAAAACGAATTAACCGACGGCATGGGCAGATTTGATATGATAAAAGTGGATCCACAGTATCTGCTTCAGCTCCCCATTGAACGATGCTGGAAGCCATGATATCTTCTTCTCTCACTCAACTTTCTGCTTTGCATTTCTGTTTGTACTCATGTGCACGTATGTGTGTATATGCCTATATACATGTATACGTACAGTATGTATTCAAGCAACACTTCATAGAACATAGTGTGAAAATAGTCAGCTTAACCGTATATTGCCCCATGTGGATATATGGTAGGTGTGTTGCCAGTCATAGTGATTCAATGGCCAATAAGTATGAAGATGAAAACTGTTGTCACTGGATTTCACCAAAAACATGTACGACTTCTGATTTGTATAGATATACAGTCTTTAGACAAAATGAAGGCGCGATGTACATGTATTTTTCTCTAAGTAGCCTAATGTTGTATCCGTGTAGACTGTTGACTTGGTACTCTGAGTTAGTGACAGTGTTTAAATGGGCTTAACCAGGCCCATGTGGGCTGTGTGTCTCCCCAGGCGAGGTGTGCCACAAGTCCTACACGCAGTTCTCCAACCTGTGCCGCCACAAGCGCATGCACGCCGACTGCCGCACCCAGATCAAGTGTAAGGACTGTGGCCAGATGTTCAGCACTACCTCCTCCCTCAACAAGCACCGGCGCTTCTGTGAGGGCAAGAACCATTACGGCCCTGCTGGGGGACTTTTCGCTCCCGGCATCCCCATGAGCAGCAGCCCCATCCTGGCCAAGTCCAAGCACCACCATCCCCACCACCACCCGGGCCTCAACCACTCGGGCCTGGCCTTCCCCGACTACTTCCCCTCCCGGCCACACCCTCACCCCCATGCCGGCCTTCCCTTCTCCCCTGGGCCGCATGGTTTCCCCTCGCTCTCCCACGGCTTCCCGGGCCTTTTCCCCCCCTCGCTCTACCCCCGGCCGCCCTTACTGCCCCCCAGCCCAATGCTGAAGAGCCCCCTGGGCAACAACAGTAACAACGGTGGGATTCAGGAGGGCAAGCTGCCCCGCAGCCCCCTGGACGGGCCTCCACTGTCTCTGGTCAGCTCCATTATCAACAACAATGGAGGCGGTAGTCTCCTCAGCAGCCAGGAGAGGGAGGACAAGGATAGGCTGGCGTACAGCGAGGCCAAGGCCAAGGCCAAGATGTCGGAGGTGTCGGACGGCAGTGACCTGGAGGACGTCAACACCACCAGCGGCACCGACCTGGACACCACCACCGGCACCGCCTCGGGTTCAGACTTAGACAGCGACGCAGAGAGCGAGCGGGAACAACGGGAGCGGAGCACCGGCGCCAAGAGGAGGAAGGCGGCGGGCGCTGGAGGGGCGAGGGGGGCAGAGAGGGACGGGCGGCCGGACGACGTGAGTAGTGGCTCGGTGTCGGCAGTGTCCAGCTTGAGCAACCTGGCCTGTGAGCGTCCCTCCTTCCTCTCCGGCGCCTCCCAGCACTCCTTCTTCCCGCCTCCGGAGGAGCAGGCGCTGCCACCCACCACCACAGGGGGCGCCGCTGCCACTGACTCCATTAAGGCCATCGCCTCTATCGCAGAGAAGTACTTTGGCCCTGGCCTCATGGGCCTGCAGGAGAAGAAGATCGGCTCGCTGCCCTACCATTCCATGTTCCCCTTCCAGTTCTTACCCAACTTCCCTCACTCCCTCTACCCCTTCGCAGAGCGGGCCGGCACCCTCAACCCCGGCATGTTCTTCAAGGCTGAGCCCAAGTCGCCTCGTGAGCAGCATCCGACACCCCACAAAATGTCCGCCCCGGGCACTGGAGAGTCATCGCCCTTCGACCTCACCACCAAGCCCAAGGAGGCCAAGCCGGCCCCACCGGCCCCCGCCAAGCCGACCCCACCCAGCGGTAGCAGCAATGCCCCCCTCATTCTCCCCGGGGGTGAGGAGCAGCCGCTGGACCTGAGCATCGGCAGCCGCCGACGGGACGGACACAACGGGATGGTGGCCCCCGAGCAACCGCCCAGCCGCAAGAACCACCGCAAGGAGGAGCACTCCGGCAGCCACCCGCACTCCCACGCCCAGCACCCCCAGGGCCACTCCCTCCTCCAGCCCCCGCTACCCCAGCAACAGCAGCCCCTGGCTCAGCCGCCCCAGCAGCAGCCCTCCCTGCACTACGCCAAGCCCTCACCCTTCTTCATGGACCCAATATACAGGTATTTCAGCCCCGAGTAGACCAGAGGCCTCACCAGACACTGTATGATAACCAACTCAAGTTGAAACTCATGTTAGAACCTATATTCAATATAATATATATCTCCAAATCTGTATGTCAGTGTTCAGACTTAACCTTTCCCCTTATGAGATAAGAGGAAAGGACTAGGTTGCAATATCCACACTAGCAAACGACTAAGTATGCACTCCCACATTACTGGGCGATCTGAGAAGTCAATCGATCAATAATATAATAATGCTTTTAGCAACAATTTTGTTTTTTCAGTCTGTAGAAACTATGAGAATGAAAAGGTTCAGAGCTTTTGTGAAACATCACAGCACAGTTGAGAAATATATGGCAAATAGAAATCCAATTTGGATGGTGTTAAAAGATAGATGGGAGGGGTTGAATGGAGCTAAAGGGTGGGACTAATAACAACAAGATAACCAATGTAAAACATACTGTGTCCGTAAAACGTATAAAGGTTAAGAATTTTTTTGAAAGAGCACAGTTTGAAAGATATGGCAAATAGAAATCAAACCAGATGGACATCATATATATATGGGAGAGGTCGAGGAAGGACAAGAGTTAAAACAAACCAAATATAAAACTATTGTAAAATAGACTGTGTCCATAAAATGTATAAATGAAATTATAATACATTATATGGGCATGTATAGTGTGAATCAGTGCGACCTTTCCAGTTGACCTCTGACCTTCGTACGTAACCCTTGTCCTTGCTGTCCAGCAGGGTGGAAAAGAGGAAGTTACTGGACCCTGTGGGAGCTCTGAAGGAGAAGTACCTGAGGCCCAGCCCGCTGCTCTTTCATCCACAGGTACACACACACACACACACACACACACACACACACACACACACACACACACACACACACACACACACACACACACACACACACACACACACACACACACACACACACACACACACAAACAGCAAGCCCCCACTGCTGCAAGGCAGACAGAGACAGGTAGCAGGTAGCCTAGAAAGGTGTGCCAGCAAATGGAGGTTTGCCAGTTCGAATCCCGGGTCTGACGGTAAAAATCTGTCGGGAAGTGAACTTGCAACCGGAGGTTTTCGAGTGTCAAGTCCTAGATGCCATTGCCTGCCGTTGTGCCCTTCAGAAAGACACCTAAACCCCACAGCAACTGCTCCACAGGAGTCCAGTGTTGAAGCCTCCTGCTCCAACCTCTGCAACATGTATATGTACAGTTGAAGTCAGATGTTTACATACACTTGAGCCAAATACATTTAAACTCAGTTTTTCACAATTCCTGACATTTAATCCTGGTAAAAATTCCCTGTCTTAGGTCAGTTAGGATCACCACTTTATTTTAAGAATGTGAAATGTCTGAATAATAGTAGAGAGAATGATTTATTTCAGCTTTTTCTTTCATGACATTCCCAGTGGGTCAGAAGTTTACATACACTCAATTAGTATTTGGTAGCATTGCCTTTAAATTGTTTAACTTGGGTCAAATGTTTCGGGTAGCCTTCCACAAGCTTCCCACAATAAGTTGGGTGAATTGTGGCCCATTCCTCCTGACAGAGCTGGTGTAACTGAATCAGGTTTGTTGGCCTCCTTGCTCGCACACGCTTTTTCAGTTCTGCCCACAAATTCCTATGGGATTGAGGTCAGGGCTTTGTGATGGCCACTCCAATACCTTGACTTTGTTGTCCTTAAGCCATTTTGCCACAACTTTGGAAGTATGCTTGGGGTCATTGTCCATTTGGAAGACCCATTTGCGACCAAGCTTTAACTTCCTTACTGATGTCTTGAGATGTTGCTTCAATATATCCACATAATTGTCCTTCCTCATGATGCCATCTATTTTATGAAGTGCACCAGTCCCTCCTGCACAAAGCACCCCCACAACATGATGCTGCCACCCCTGTGCTTCACGATTGGGATGGTGTTCTTCGGCTTGCAAGCCTCCCCCTTTTCCTCCAAGCAAAACGATGGTCATTATGGCCAAACAGTTCTATTTTTGTTTCATCAGACCAGAGGACATTTCTCAAAAAAGTACGATCTTTGTCCCCATGTGCAGTTGCAAACTGTAGTCTGTTTTTTTTATGGCGGTTTTGGAGCAGTGGCTTCTTCCTTGCTGAGCGCCTTTCAGGTTTTGTCGATATAGGACTCGTTTTACTGTGGATATTGATACATTTGAACCTGTTTCCTCCAGCATCTTCACAAGGTTCCTTTGCTGTTGTTCTGTGATTGATTTTCACTTTTCGCACCAAAGTACGTTCATCTCTAGGAGACAGAATGTGTCTCCTTCCTGAGCGTTATAACGGCTGCATGGTCCCATGGTGTTTACACTTGCATAGTATTGTTTGTCAATTAGCCTATCAGAAGCTTTAGAGCCATGACATAATTTTATGGAATTTTTCAAGCTGTTTAAAGGCACAGTCAACTTAGTGTATGTAAACGTCTGACCCACAGGAATTGTGATACAGTGAATTATAATTGAATGAATCTGTCTGTAAACAATTGTTGGAAAAATTACTTGTGTCATGCACAAAGTAGATGTCCTAACCGACTTGCCAAAACTATAGTTTGTTAACAAGACATTTGTGGGGTGGTTGAAAAACAAGTTTTAATGACTCCAACCTAAGTGTATGTAAACTTCCGACTTCAACTGTATGTGTCTTTCAGAGGGTTGGGTTAAATAGGAAGTCAGATATCGGTTGGACATTGTGTGCAATTGACACATAAAGTAATCTTAATATCAATCTGACTGACTGCATCTGATTGATTAAACATAGATGTCCTCATCTATGTCATTGAATAGACGGGTAGAGACAGATTGGGAAAACTGGTCACCAAGTTGAATTCTTAGGCAGGTTTTTCGAATCGATATATGATTTTGTCCCAACATGTTGCTCTATGAGAATTTACCACAAACCCACTCCTGAAACCCTCCAGTCCTGCGCAACGGTCCCACAGCGGTCCCACAGCGGTCCCACAGCGGTCCCACAGCGGTCCCACAGCGGTCCCACAGCGGTCCCACAGCGGTCCCGAAACACCACTGTTATTTCTCAGGGGCTCTGTACCATTTCTTCCTTTGTTTACGATGTGGCGCCTCGGAATTCCACCGCCTCCCACCTTGTTGCACAGAAGACAAAAAGTCTGGCATCGCGTCGCCCCTTTGATAATCAAACCACATTGTTTGGCTTGTCCCCGAACCCTTCCAACCCTTCCCACCTACCAAACAACCTCCCAGCGACGATAACAAGAATGATACGTATTAATAAGAAGAATAATACGCTTTTGAATCGAGCCCTATCTCACCCCATGCAGCTATCCCACGATTCAGCCCCTTGCTAACCCTAAACTTAGTTGTGGCATTGTTTCTTTGGGCCTCGGAGCACACGGAGAGCTAATAACTTCCTCCTGGCTAGTTTCTTCTCCCTGGCTGCCTAGATAATAGCAGTGTGTCCATCAAGGACGTCCTGTGTTTGTGTCCAGGAGAATGGGGAAGAATGGGGGCTGTTGTTGGGAACTTGTTTTATCTGACCTGGGAATCTGCTTGGTCCTCTATCAATTGTGAAGTTGAACGAGGCACTCACACACTGAGTTAGCACTCACACACTGAGTTAGCACGCACGCACGCACGCACGCACACACACACACACACACACACACACACACACACACACACACACACACACACACACACACACACACACACACACACACACACACACACACACACACACACACACACACACACACACACACACACACACACACACTGTACCCTACATGTACATCCAACAACAACAGTGGATCCTTTTCCCCTATATGCCAGGTGTGGGTGGCACATAAGAACAGGCGGTAGCATAAGGACGTAAGGGCAGACCTTTGAGACGTACGAACAAACGGCCATGAATGGTCTGTCAAAGCAGCTTTTACCTGGTTCTTGGACAGAACACATCCAAGACAAATACGAAGCCCAATAAGCCCTCTGTTATCCCAACCATCTAGGCTCAAATCCACCCAGTTATCACACCGCAATGAAGGGATCGCTCATTCGCTAATTCGTTCCGCTGACGGAATCATCCAACGCCGAGACGCCACGAATAAATAAATTGAGACGGCGTGTCTGTCTCCATGTCCCCTGTTGTATTCCCAAACCAGGAAGGATGTAAGCTGTTTTTGGCAAATAAAATCCCCCCGGCCCATAACTGACTGGCCCTTTGTCCCGAGGCTGGGGGAGGAGACAAGGTAAAGCAGTATCAGTGACGGGCATCTTTGAACTTTATTGTATGGTTCCCGTCAGAGTTCTCATTGAATGGCTTATTGAGCTCGCGGTGGCTTCACCGAGAGTCCGAGAGCGGAGGGGAAAGGAGGAGGTGGCTGAGAACAAAGTCTGCCTGGGCCAGGGGTGGGACTCAGGGGACTCCTCGAGTGTCTGCGAACGTGCGATAGGTCAGGGAGGTGACCTATCAAGAGAACGACCTCTGATATATCGCTTCCTCCTGCCTTCCTCTATTTCTCTCTCTCCGGCCCCTGCTACCAGGCGCTCGTCCCCCTAGCGAACAGTTTGCTCGATTTAAACAACTAATCAAGGCCTAGTGTAGGGCTGGAACAAAACAGTGCAACCTGTTGAAGAACAGTTATTGTTGACTAAAACGTGACTGTAAATCTTCCCCTATCTACAGCTACAGTATCTTTACCGTGGTACACCTTCTTTACCTCAGATGTCGGCCATGGAGAACATGACGGAGAAGCTGGAGAGCTTTGGCGCTCTCAAACTGGACGCCCCGCCCAACTCACTGCAGCACTCCGCCCACCCGCTCTTCAACTTCCGCTCGCCGCCGCCCTCCCTCTCCGACGCCATCCTCCGCAAAGGCAAAGAGCGCTACACCTGCAGGTAGGACACTGCGCCGGAGATTTTTTGGGGGGGTTAAACTTTTTGTAAGAAGTACGGGACAGTGTAGGATATTTAAGCCGTGTTCTCTCTCTCTCTTTCTTTCTCTCTCTCCCCCCCCCCTCTTTCTCCCCAGGTACTGTGGGAAGATCTTCCCCAGGTCAGCTAATCTTACCAGGCACTTACGGACACACACAGGAGAGCAGCCCTACAGGTAAGCCTTTCCTGTCCTCCCTCTCTCTCTCTCTCTCCTCCCTCTTCCTCTCTTCTCCTCTCGCCCTCTCTTCTCTTCTTGGTCCCTCCGTACCGCTGACAGAGGCCTACTCCAACCGGTCAACCAATGATGAAATCACATCCTTCCCACCTGATTTATCCCTCCTCATTTGGCAACAAAAACACACTCATGCCTGGCATAGGCCTCGATGACGGACACACACACACACACACACACACACACACACACACACACACACACACACTCAAATGTGCAGATTCAGCTGTACACACACACACACACACACCGCAGAGGTATATATACATATATACGACCTGCTGGAAACGTGAGGAGTGGTGCGTCTGGTACTTGAGAAGAGTGAGAGAGCAAGGAAAGCTCGAGAATGTAGGAAAGAGAAGGAAGATTGATGCAGTCTGCCCAGATGTTGTAGTCGGGTAGGACAGGGAGGGAGGGATGGAATGGGCCAGGGGAGTGGTGGTCCTGGACAATGTTGGGTTGTAATGGTGCCCTGGAGAGATCAGAACTCTGTTTATAGAGACCCGTTAATTATCAATCATTTGGCTCCTGCCCAGCCTCTCCCTCTCTCTCTCCTTTTCTCTCTCCTTTTCTCTCTGTTTGTCTCCCTCTGTCTCTGCTGTTTGTTTGTCTCTCGCTCTCTCCGTCTCCTCCCTGCTGAATCTCTATCCTTCCCTCTCCCTGTCTTCCTCTCCTCTGCATCACCTATCCTCTGCTGGATCTCTCTCTCTCTCTCTCTCTCTCTCTCTCTCTCTCTCTCTCTCTCTCTCTCTCTCTCTCTCTCTCTCTCTCTCTCTCTCGCTCTCTGTTTCTCCATCTCTCGCCCTCGCCACCTCCATCTTGGAGCCCAATAAATCGTGTGCAGTTTGAGAACATATTGACTGTAAATGGCAAGAGGGACAGTGATAGCCAAGCAGTTCTACTTTAGAAAGGAACCTGCAATCTCATTTTCAAATGAACCTCCTACTATTGGAAACTTGGCTAACCTGAGGGCCCGGCCCCAAAGTGGTGCACTTTGTCCTCTGTTGAGCTGTAGTGCCAACTCTTTGAGCACAATCTACAGAACGAGATGGAGAGAGAGATTTTTCTCAGGGGACCCAGTTCCCGGGCCTAGTCCAAACAATCTACTGATTAGCTCATTTAGAAACAATTTACCATAACAAATAGCAGACATCATTATCTCTGCCACTTTTCAGGCAAATAAGACCAAAAGCAGCACAGAGGGAGAGGGAGAGGGAGCGACAAGGAGAGACCGAGATGAGGTAGAGAGTGACCGTGAGAGAGAGAGGGAGAGCGACAAGTAGAGAGAGAAAGAAACACCAGGAGAGGAAAAGAGCGACCAAGCGAGAGCGACAGAGTGTATGTGTGTGAGAGACGGACAGAAAGAGAGACCAGGGCCTTCTAGCCGAGGCCTTCATGCTTCATTGTCTTAGGGCCATTTGCCTGCCTGAGATCCTATCAGACGGCTGCTTTCTGCTCCAGAAATTGGCCACACTTTAGACCTGACCACTGAAAGACCCCATTCAGTCGGTAACGCTCCATGTGCAGCCCCCTCGCAATGTTCTGGACTGCCGGGGAGTAGAGAAAAAAAAGTCGGAATTTCACGTCCCTTCAGACACAAATAAATATAAACACGAGAGAGAAAAAAAGGAATTAGTGTTGGCGCTCGACCATGCTCTGTGAAGTGTGGTGCTCCAAGTCTGGATGTTAGCGAGCTTGAGTACACGCATGTACGCACGTAGCGCACACACAAACACACACGCACACACAAACACACGGCAGAACATGAAAAGGGCCCTGCATCTTGATTCCAAAGCTTGATCACCAGCAACTTTTCCCAAAGCAATTAGCCCTGAATGCCAGCCTTGCAGCAGCAGGGGCTTGCTGTCTGACGTCAGTGTGTGTGTGTGTGTGTGTGTGTTTGTTGGGGTTAGCAGAGGTCACCTTGTAGCAGGTCTGCAGGCCCTGATGCAAACACACACACAACAAAGAGCCAGTGTCAGTGGGCTGGGGGTTTTGACAAGGCCTGGCCACTGTTTATTTATGGCCAGGTTAAATAGATGTACGTGTGTGTGTGTGTGTGTGTGTGTGTGTGTGTGTGTGTGTGTGTGTGTGTGTGTGTGTGTGTGTGTGTGTGTGTGTGTGTGTGTGTGTGTGTGTGTGTGTGTGTGTGTGTGTGTGTGTGTGTGTGTGTGTGTGTGACCCCAGATATATTGCTGAACATTTTTCCAGAAATCCTCCCTCAAATCAGGACCACGTTCCTACCTGCTTGTTTGTCTCTTGGGTTGCCATGCCAACCCCGGTTGCCAGATTGTCCAGATTTCCCATAGAGTGGGGAGTGAGATTGAGCAGTAGTCAGAGTGGATGTTGAGCTGGGCTGTGCTGCATCAGGGCTGCCAAATATTGTACTCCCAATCCCACTGGGTGGCGCATCAATGTTTCTCCACCACACGGTGGCGCTATTGCAGTGTTAATTGACCCATAGTCTTTTTGTGTGTTTTTTCGTGACTATGATGTAGTGACGGAGTGAAAACCCTCGTTTTGCTTCTAGTTTATGTTCTGACCACTGATGCGGTTGCCTATTCATCATATTACTTGCGTGTGCTTGAGGAATTGACGGACGCACAACACACCTCCATACTCTCCCACCATGCAGGCAAGGGGGAAAACCCTGCGCGATTGTGTGTGTGTGTGTGTGTGTGTGTCAGAGCTGCAGTGACAAATGTGTCCATGTAGAAAGGCCAATAGTAGATTAACAGTCATGTTGCCCACAGTGTTTAGACTGAGGCATTCTGGGTCATTACTGTTGTTTACACAGTGGAACAGGCCACTCATTTAGACCACCTCTCTACCACTCTTTCTCTCACTCTTTCTCTCGCTCTTTCTCGGCTTCCCCAGCTCCCTTTTCCCTGCCTGTCTTTGCCCCGCTACCAGTCTAGCCTACTCTCTCTCTCTCTCTCTCTCTCTCTCTCTCTCTCTCTCTCTCTCTCTCTCTCTCTCTCTCTCTCTCTCTCTCTCTCTCTCTCTCTCTCTCTCTCTCTCTCTCTCTCTCTCTCTCTCTCTCTCTCTCTGCATCCCTCTCCTCCTCTGCTTCCATGTCTTTCTCCCTTTCTCTTTCAACGCAGTTAGATTCAATGCAATGAGCAGTATTGGCATTACAACCTACCATCTTTACATTACCTGCACAAATATATAGAAAAGATGATCTGAAATCTAATTTCCCCTCCCTCCCCGTGTGCTCCCCAGGTGTAAATACTGTGACCGTTCGTTCAGCATCTCCTCCAACCTCCAGCGGCATGTGCGTAACATCCACAACAAGGAGAAGCCCTTCAAGTGTCACCTGTGCAACCGCTGCTTCGGCCAGCAGACCAACCTGGACCGTCACCTCAAGAAGCACGAGCATGAGAGCATCCCCGGTGGGTCCCCCGTTCACCTAATTAACCCCCAGCCCAATGATGTTGACATGTTTCGATATTTGTGTGGGTAACGTGGATTTGCAGTTACTCGTTGTCTGTCGACTGCTTTCAAGGTAAGGAAAAGAATATGCCAAAATCCTGAACAATCCCTTTCGACATTAACAGTTGTTACTTGCCGCCTGCCATCTCTTTCCGGGTTCAGGATTTATTTACCAATTTTATTCCTCCCTGGCGGTGAGTGTCGTGTACGTAATAACGTTGACATGTATAGTGTACAGCTTAGTGTCTCATTGAAATGTACAGTGTCGTCCCCGATTCCAGCTGTTTATTATAGCTTCAATATGCCGTGGCTCACGGTGGTGTGTTTCCTGCTTACAGTGAGTCAACACTCTGGGATCCTCTCCAACCTAGGAAACAACGTTTCCTCTCCCAACTCCGAGCCAGACAATCATGCACTTTTAGATGAGAAGGAGGACTCGTACTTCTCGGAAATCCGCAACTTCATCTCCAACAGCGAGCTGAACCAGGCATCCAGCTCCACAGACAAGAGGTAGGGGGGGACACGCACGGACACGCATAGCTCAGAACAGAGCACACGTAATGTTCTCAACAAATATGTGACACTAGTCAGAAATGGCTTTTTAATCCCAGTCTCCTGCCACAAGACTGTGTGAGCCCGGTGAGCTAAAGCCAAGGCATTAGCTTGGGGAACCAACACAAGTCTTCAGGTCTCAGGCAAGGACATTCATCATCACGCAAGTGTGGTTCAGCGAATGACCTCTGTTTACATACCGCGCACACACACACACACACACACACACACGCACGCACGCACTTTAACTTACAGACATTTATAGTTTTTATAAAGGTGTGTTTTTTTAAGGTGTCCATTTGATTGGCTGGTTAGGAGTATACTGCAGTTGATCTAAGGCTCTCAGCCTTCCTAACACTGTCTCTACTCCCCTGTCAGATGTGTGTCTATGGTGAAACTGTACATACTCTGCCCTCTAGTGGTTGAATGTTACTCCAACAGGCTTTAGGTGGAGTACAGTACAGTATAGTAGACACAGTTCAGTACAGCTCTATAAATGCCCCCCCCCCCCCCCCCCTCAACTCTGCTCTGACAGTTCTCAACGACTAATTTCTCCTCAACTGGAAGAAAATTCCCAGGTTCTAACCAGGGCTAGACATTTACCAGAGCTTCTGGCCTTCTCTTGTCTTGTCTACGGCCCTGCGCACACAGCTAGTGCTTAGCCCGGTCATGTTCATTAGTGCACACCTTAGTAAAATGTTTTGCAACTGAAAATGAAATCATGCATTTATTTTTGGACAAGTCCAGGTAGGTTCAGTCTGTTTTCTTGCATTTGGCTCATAATGAATACGAACCAGGTTCCGAGGCAGTGGTGGGCGATGTCGGGAACATGTACTAGCTCTGACAGACGTGTTCTGGGGGAAATATGCGAGCCGTCTTCTTCAATAAGCCCTAGGCAGGCATGTTGGATTCTTTTGATGACACGTAATGGTTCCTCCTTGATTTCGCTCTGCCGTCTTCATGCCAGTAGGGCTGATTGTTTTTCTATTTCTCTCTTTCTGTCTTTCTCCCTCTCCCTCTCTTTTCTCTCTATATATCTGTCTTTCTCCCTCTCTCACTCTCTTTTCTCTCTCTATATACAGTGGGGAGAACAAGTATTTGATACACTGCCGATTTTGCAGGTTTTCCTACTTACAAAGCATGTAGAGGTCTGTCATTTATATCATAGGTACACTTCAACTGTGAGAGACGGAATCTAAAACAAAAATCCAGAAAATCACATTGTATGATTTTTAAGTAATTAATTTGCATTTTATTGCATGACATAAGTATTTGATCACCTACCAACCAGTAAGAATTCCGGCTCTCACAGACCTGTTAGTTTTTCTTTAAGAAGCCCTCCTGTTCTCCACTCATTACCTGTATTAACTGCACCTGTTTGAACTCGTTACCTGTATAAAAGACACCTGTCCACACACTCAATCAAACAGACTCCAACCTCTCCACAATGGCCAAGACCAGAGAGCTGTGTAAGGACATCAGGGATAAATTGTAGACCTGTACAAGGCTGGGATGGGCTACAGGACAATAGCCAAGCAGCTTGGTGAGAAGGCAACAACTGTTGGCACAATTATTAGAAAATGGAAGAAGTTCAAGATGACGGTCAATCACCCTCGGTCTGGGGCTCCATGCAAGATCTCACCTCGTGGGGCATCAATGATCATGAGGAATGTGAGGGATCAGCCCAGAACTACACGGCAGGACCTGGTCAATGACCTGAAGAGAGCTGGGACCACAGTCTCAAAGAAAACCATTAGTAACACACTACGCCGTCATGGATTAAAATCCTGCAGCGCACGCAAGGTCCCCCTGCTCAAGCCAGCGCATGTCCAGGCCCGTCTGAAGTTTGCCAATGACCATCTGGATGATCCAGAGGAGGAATGGGAGAAGGTCATGTGGTCTGATGAGACAAAAATAGAGCTTTTTGCTCTAAACTCCACTCGCCGTGTTTGGAGGAATAGAAGGATGAGTACAACCCCAAGAACACCATCCCAACCGTGAAGCATGGAGGTGGAAACATCATTCTTTGGGGATGCTTTTCTGCAAAGGGGACAGGACGACTGCACCGTATTGAGGGGAGGATGGATGGGGCCATGTATCGCGAGATCTTGACCAACAACCTCCTTCCCTCAGTAAGAGCATTGAAGATGGGTCGTGGCTGGGTCTTCCAGCATGACAACGACCCGAAACACACAGCCAGGGCAACTAAGGAGTGGCTCCGTAAGAAGCATCTCAAGGTCCTGGAGTGGCCTAGCCAGTCTCCAGACCTGAACCCAATAGAAAATCTTTGGAGGGAGCCGAAAGTCCGTATTGCCCAGCGACAGCCCCGTAAACCTGAAGGATCTGGAGAAGGTCTGTATGGAGGAGTGGGCCAAAATCCCTGCTGCAGTGTGTGCAAACCTGGTCAAGAACTACAGGAAACGTATGATCTCTGTAATTGCAAACAAAGGTTTCTGTACCAAATATTCAGTTCTGCTTTTCTGATGTATCAAATACTTATGTCATGCAATAAAATGCAAATTAATTACTTAAAAATCATACAATGTGATTTTCTGGATTTTTGTTTTAGATTCCGTCTCTCACAGTTGAAGTGTACCTATGATAAAAATTACAGACCTCTACATGCTTTGTAAGTAGGAAAACCTGCAAAATTGTCAGTGTATCAAATACTTGTTCTCCCCACTGTATCTGTCTTTCTCCCTCTCTCACTCTCTTTTCTCTCTCTATATATCTGTCTTTCTCCCTCTCTCACTCTCTTTTCTCTCTCTATATATCTGTCTTTCTCCCTCTCTCACTCTCTTTTATCTCTATATATTTGTCTTTCTTCCTCTCTCTCACTGTCTTTTCTCTCTATATATCCGTCTTTCTCCCTGTCTTACTCTCTCTTTCAATCTCTTTCTGTCTGTCTGTGTCTCCCTCTCTCGTTCTCTGTCTTTTTCTCCCTCCCTCCCTGGTCAGTAGACATAAAAGTCAACAGAACTCAGGGGTAATTTAGCCCCTCTGCCATCTGGGATCAATAGTGCAGAACCATCCAGAACAAGCAAGCCTGGCATTTTAATATCTGTAATTCAAAATAAGTGCTCTGTTTTCTGTCCATCCCAGACACACTCACACGCACACACACACACACACACACACACACACACACACACACACACACACACACACACACACACACACACACACACACACACACCACTTTGACTGAAACCCCCCCCCCCCCCCCCCCCCCCTCATTGAACACAGACACACAGCTGTGTGTATGCCTATCTGTGCGCTCATGCGTCTCCTCTCCACAAAGTGTTTGTAAACAAAGTCAAGTCGGTCTAGTCACTTGTCTCGCTCGAGTGTTTTTCCCCCTTCTCTCCTGGACACTGTCTAGCCTGTGAGGTAAGGAGTGGTGTATGGGGCACTACACAGTGTGCGGAGGGGCGGGGACAGTGGACAGTGTGTGTGTGGGGGGGGATAGAGCTGGACTGGGCGTTTCTTGTGCTCAAAAGTTGTGGGGGGGTAGGCCTGTTGTGGGGGGGTAGGCTGGCAGTGCAGGTCCTCAGGGAGACTCCATTTGAGGCAGTCTCCCAGGTTGCTAACACAAACACACGGCTGACGTGTTTAGACTAAGTGACAAAACGCAGGGCCCAGCGTCAGAGCCGCGTTCCTATATCCCCCCCACACAGCCCCTGCCAATTTGATTATACAATATTTAATCTAGATTGAAAGAGGAGAACAAGCACCCCCCACCACCCCTCTGTCCCTTTCGCTCCCCGAAGGTATCCTGTCTGGTTTGATAAATGTCCGTCTGTCCGGCTTCTCGTAGGGTAAACGCGCTCCCCCTGAGGAAATGACATCATGAGTCATGAAGCGGCGGAGACCGAGGTGGGGGGGGCTGGATAATGTAAAGGCGGCAGGTCGCAATGGCTGCTTTGCAGTGCAGCCATCGCCCCCCCTACACACACACACACTCCTACACACACACACACACACACACACTCCTACACACACACACACACACACTCCCACACACACACACACTCCTACACACACACACTCCTAGACACACACACACTCCTACACACACACACACAGCATCCAGAATCGGGGCCCGATCGAACCATTTGAGCCATTCTTGCCTATATACTGATTCTCAGGAATTAGCCAATTTATCATTCGGCTCCGTTTCCCCTTTGAAACGGGTCTCGACAATTGTCGACACATGTGTGTTTGCTTGGATAGTGGGAATGGGGCTCTGCTCGCTGTCAACGGAGCTCCTGGCAGCTTAGTTATGGCTGTGCAAAGTATGACTCATTGCCTATTGACAGACAGACATGGGACAGACAGGCAGACAGACAGAAGGGGTGCCTGGCCGTGGCCCACTGAGGGAGCTAGGGCAGTGGGCCTAGAAAGACCAATCAAAGTCCTAATATGGAGGTAAGAGGGCCATCCTCTCCTCCCGTCTTCTCTCCCTCATCTCCGCTCATCCAGCCAAAGCAGAATGGGTGGAAATAGCGAGCTGAGCAGTGAATGTGAGGAGATGAGGAGAGAAAACGGATGGCATTAGATTATTTGGATGCATAGTTCCACCTATTAAACCCAATGGGGGTCAACCAAGACATTTTAAGAATATAATAGATTGTATTTTATTGAAATGAAAGGAACCAATTTTTTGTTGTTGCTAGAAATAAAGCGCAAAATCAATAAGGTTCTCGTCGTTGCAGGTCAGAGGTTGCGGAAGAGGAGCGTCCATCTAGCCACAGCCTGTCCAACTCCAAGATGGCAGCCCGGGGGCTGGAGGAAGAGGAGGAGGAGGCGGAGGGAGATGACGAAGAGGAGGAGGAAGGCAGCCTGACAGAGAAGTCTCAGGACGAGGCGCCTGAGTCCCCCTCCCCGGTCACTATGGTTACGCCGGAGGCGTACGAGGACGAAGAAGAGGAGGAGGCGGAAGAAGAGGAGGAGGCCACACCGCTAGCCATGAGCTATGAACACACCCGCAGGTATGTCCTATCTGGTAGAATACAGACATAGTTACACACAACTACAGACAGCACACAACACCTCCACAAACATACCCACCCAATCACAACAGCCACCTCTGTCTCCTCCCGTTCCAACTAACAAAACTAATCAAATGTAACAATGCATGACCTGCCCTCCCTGTAATGGCAGTGCAGTGAGGTCAACGAGAGCTAGACGGTGAAAAAAGGGTGTCGGGATGCAGATAGAACTCTCACAGTTCCATTCCATGTCCACCTGTCTGTGCCTGTCAGTCTCTCTCTCCCCGCACCGAGCACAGTAGCTCCAAATGGTTGAGCCTTTCAGCTCCCCCTTTCCCTTTCAGTGCATCCATGGTCCTCTCTCTCTCTCGGTGTCCTCCATAGCCCCTATCCCGTCCGTCTCCATCCATCCGTCCGTACATCTGCCCCCACCATGCATGCGCCATCAAAAGTGCATCCATCGAGTTACAAGACAGTATTGGTTGGGCTAACTGAGGATGCTCCTTCCCCTTCCTCCTCCACAACCTCTCCTTCCCCTTTCCCTCATTCCCCCCCTCCCATTCCCCTCCCCCTCCCTGGTGCTGCTGCAGGTGTATAGAGGAGGACGGTGGGCTGTTAGACCTGGAGTCCCTGCCCAGCTTCCCCAAGGGCCTGGAGCTGCATAAGGCCAGCAGCAGCGAGGAGTCCCCCTTTGATGTTAAAGACATTTTTAACACCGGCTCGCTCGAGTCTGAGGCCCTGAAAGAGACTCTGTACAGGCAGGCTAAAACCCAGGTAGGTGGACTCTCGTAGAAAGAGAGCGAGGGAGGGAGGCAGAAAGTGGCAAATCATTTTGGACATTGGTACGAAAGCTTGAGTTCGATTGAGTTCGATGATAAGGGAAATACAACGAAGAAAACGCATGACAACGATGCCAATGTTGTTCTGTGTTGCTGTATGGAGTGTCGGGATGAGAGTCGCTGAATAAAAGACCAGTGTTCTTCTCGTTGACATGCCTTACCTTTCGCTTAACTTACCTACTAACTGAGCTATTAACGCTCTCCTTCTCTAAACCTACTGTCCAATCAGCAGCGTCACACTGCTCGCTCACCTTTGACCTCTTGCATGCCCAGACATGTTGCAATCGCTGAAACGATACTCCTAATCCGAGATGGAACATCTCTTGGTGTTTTATCGACAATAATGACAGTCATGTTCGATTGGCTGACAACGCAGAGACTCACAAAATGGTTCCTGACCAATGGATGTTGATTTTGTTTGTAATTTCTCTGTCTCCTCCAGGCTTATGCAATGATGCTGTCTCTGTCGGAGAACAACCCTTTGCACGCGTCCTCCCAGAACTCACTGGATGCCTGGCTGAGCATGGGAGGGGGCCCGTCCGAGACGAGCAGCTTTCACCCACTCAACCACATCTAGGAGGGAGAGGAGGGAGGCAGTATAGTATCACGATAAAAATAAGAAAAGTGACAGAGAGAGAGAGAGAGAGAGAGAGAGAGAGAGAGAGAGAGCGCGGCAGAAAGTAGGAGGCTACTACGGAGGACAACTCAACTTCACACACCCCCGGCCTGAGAAGAGAGAGGACTCCTGGCTCCTGCCCTTCTCTGTGTGTGTGGGTGTGTGTGTGTGTGTGTGTTTTTGTGTGCGTGCGCGCATTGATTCGTGCATGCCCACATTAGTGCGTGTGTGTACGAGGGGCCCCTCAGACAAACAGACAGTCGCAGGCAGAGATCCTCCCTGTAGAGGAGTGAAGGACATCCCAGGATTGACCACCCCAAACCCCAGTCATTCTACAAGACCCGCCCACTCCGCCCCAGCGAACCCCTTTGGTTGGACTCTCAGAGACAGTTATGTTTGAGTGTGTAAACGCATCACTAGGAGAGCAAAACGCCCATCTATTCTACACAGTCTAACACAATGTCTCAATAGCAACAGATACAGTAACAGTCGGTCTGGAACATATGCACTGCATGTCCATAGGGGGGTGCTGTTTCAGTGGGTGGGAGGAGCTGCAGTATCAACACATAGTGGGGATGTACTAACTAGCTCGTTAGCTGATGGACCACCCCCTCCACCATCATATCCAATGCCTTCACTCTCTTCATTCTTGTTTCAAATCAATAATAGCACAATGATAAATGTTAGAGCAGGAAACGGCACTCTGGCTTTTGTTTATAAAGAAAGTACAGTAGGATGATGCATCAAGCTCGAATGGCAATGATGTCATGGAGAATGACCATCCCCAACATATAATGGGCATTGCAGAGGACAAAGTCTCGACCTCAAAAGTTATCCGGTGAACAAGAGGTTAAATCGATGTCCATTGGTTAGAATAGGGAAAGCCTATTTTCCCCTTTTTTGCTCATTTGTTAACGTGATTCCATTTTGTGTTTTTCTCTTTGATAAAACAGTATTGTCTCATTTTAGGCACCTCCGTGCTCAAATGTTAATATAATTATTTAGTGAAGGACCAAAATTGTATGATATTGTTGTATGATGTACAAAATAACCTGGACGTTCATAGCAAGAGTGGTATGTGCCAAATAACCCATAGAAAAGGTTTTGTTCTCCGACAATCATTTCTTTTTCGAGGGGTTTTAATTGCTGTCATAGTTGTTGTTTTTACCTTCTTATATATTTGATTTAAAGAGTGTGTGTATTCTATTTATTTAGGTTAAAAAAAAAATGTCACGATTGGAGACAAGTGACAAATGAAAACGAAAAAAAGTATTTTGTTTTATCCCTCTTTTAAGTGTTGCTGAAGGAATGAAGTTGAATCGAAACGCGACCGAGATTTTGAATCTGGGTTTCAATGTTTTTTTTCTGTAAAGACCAGTGTGCCAAATTGGAAAGAAAGCATGAAAATCAGCTGTTTTTATTTATAGTGACATGGTAGTTCTAGATTGTTTAGATCATGTTTTGCAATGTTGTGTCTAGCATGAGGTTTGGTTTGTCTCGCTTCAGTTCAATCATTTCAACCAGTATGCTGAGTGTTCTGTGTTGGAAGTCTTACGGTGGCCATTTTATGAAATGGAAGCCTTCACTATGAATGTCAGGTGATTTGGATGCCAGGGCATTGTATTGTTAGCTTATCATTGATCCTAAGTATAAGCAAATACATTTTACTCGATAACAATTCCAATCAACTCAATCAGTTTATTAGTGCTCAGATTCTGCTTTGATGGTTTCAAATTGTAGGAATTATTCTTTTTAAATCTGACCATGTGGTTTTAGAAAAAAATGTCTCAGAATGCCCAGTCATAGATAAAATCGACATTGTTTTTCAGATAGTGTCCAACTACAGTGTACCATTCTATCATATTTCCACTTGTTAGTAGAAGTTGCATTACTCTCGGGGTTAAATGGTTCTGTAACTAGTGTTGGCACGAGGGTTTCGACAGCCGAGAGACTTTTAATCCTGAGAAGAGTATGTTTCTACCTTGGAGGCATATAACCCACTGGTCATAGTTTGATGGTTCACCCTTTACTCCAGCTGTAACTGAGATGAGTTTGATTGTCTGTAAAGGGTTTTAACACCCAGCAGAACACATTTACTGTACTGTGAGACCAGCAAAAGAATTAAACAATCAAACTAGGAAAGAAATCAAACCAGGAAATGCTTCTGGTTTGGAGAGAAATATGACATACATAGGATTTTAAGTTTCAAAGACTTCTATTCACTTTGTATTCATATTTGCAAACACACTCTTTGTGATAAATCCCTTGTCAATTCCCTTCCTCCCAATTATCTTCTCATTTAGGGGATTTCATTCCAAACTGTAGACAAAGGTAGAGATGGCACTTAATACTGCGCTGGGGTTTTTATTTCATGTCGCTGTAAGTTGAAGGGTTTTTCACTGTAAATTGCAAAAGTTGCTTTCACGCTGGACATGTGAATTAAGACTTTCAGGACTGGGCGGGATAGGTTCAGACCAGCACTTAAACGCATGGGTCCAAAACAACAAACTGGGCAGGCATGGGTCTCTGTCACTAAAGAGTTACTAGGAGTAAACCTGATTTGCCTCACTTGGAGTGGATGATCAACCCTCACTTAAAATGATGATGAACTTGGAAAAAAATCAGTAACTGAAGCACTGTAATTTAATTTTTTTGTCAGCAGGTGGCAGGGGGATACTAGTTCTGCTGCATCATTTCATGTCTGATGATAATGATGACAGAGGTCTCTGTCTTGCTATACTAAATGTGGATCCACGGTTAACACATTGTTTTGCAATACATTACTATTAAATGCAGAGACTGGGGTTACTAAATATTTAGGTATACTATATATGGAGTAATTCATGTCATGTACTACTGTAATAAGTGCGCGCTGTCGGTTGTAGAATTATGGATGCACATTGAAGTCAAAGATCACATTGCCAGCTTTTGAAAGGATCTGGCAAATGGTCACAAACTGATAACTTCAGAATACGGTTGCTGTTCTTTCCCC
Source organism: Salvelinus alpinus (assembly GCF_045679555.1). Classification (NCBI taxonomy): domain Eukaryota; kingdom Metazoa; phylum Chordata; class Actinopteri; order Salmoniformes; family Salmonidae; genus Salvelinus; species Salvelinus alpinus. The sequence goes on along the minus strand of NC_092113.1, from coordinate 10,309,368 downwards.
ACTGTTACAGGAAAAAGTACAAAAAAACAACAAAAAAAAGTTTCTTTTTAACTGTATAGTATTTTAAAAAACAATGTTGCATATGTCTGAAAAATTCAATGAAAAAAATATGGGTTTAAATGGATGGTGCTCGTTTCATTTGAATCCGAGTTGTATCACCTCTGTTATGTTTATTAAAAAGATATTGTGCATGACGTGTTTGGCAGTCATAATGATGTCCATTTGTGAAATGTGTATCTTAAATTAAAAAATGAAATAAAAAATTATGAATCCGTAGATGCACTTATTGTACATGTGGTTAGGTTAGTAGGTTTGACTTCAAGTCCTTACAAATGTATTGGGCAGGTGGTTCTTAAATGAATACAAAAAAGATTGTGGGAGAAAGCTGTAATGAAAAAAATGAAAGGATTGTAGAATAATATTGAACAATTCTGAAATTGAAGTTTTTTTTGATGCTTGTGATTATTGAAGATGTACTTCAGAGAAATTTCATGGAATTGATATGATTCTGATGTTAATTCTGTAGAATAGAAATGTATACCAAATGTAATCTTTCCAATGCTATGAAGAATTTATACATGAAATTGATATGCAATAAAAACCTGTGTGCTTTTTATATGAAATGTCCCTTGTATTTGTCATGTACCCTACAGAGAACTCTGTCTCTCTTCTCTGCATAGTCAAAATTGTTATAGGCCTAATTTTTGTATGTCTTATAAAGCAATGGACAGATAGTGAGATATTTAGATTATGTATTCAATAACTAAATAGGCCTACCCCGCCCACTTGCCATGATGATCAAATCATTCATGCGACCACTTTAAAGGGGCAATCTGTGATTGGCATATCCTTTTAATTTAATGATATATACCCATTGATTCTTAAATATGGAACGCCGTTTGGGTCTTTGGGTGTAAAAGATACACGTCAAATAAATAATCTTGTTGACCAATCAGGACCTGGATATGACTGCACGTCACATAATAATTTAACACGTTCATACATTTTTTACGTAGTTATTACACATTGATTACACTATCACTCTTATTTCATATTTATTCACCGATACATGCTGGTAAAGTTCCCCAAGCTATGGACAGTGCTGGTCAAAAAAAGCTAGCTAGCTGATGGATGCAAACAATGTTCTTCCCCAAAAACATAGCAAAACGACGATCTGTTTCAGTAGCTGTAGTTAGCTAGCTATCGTTCTAGCTAGGTGTCATCATCTAAAAGACCCCTAATTTCTAAAACAGTTCTTATTTGATTAATAGGACCTACCGTCGTGAAGCTAGACACAATAAGGAGTAGGCACAATAGTGGCATTTGCGATTTGCCTTCAAAATAAAAGTCTCATTGAAAGTAATGCAAATTAATACAAATAGTGGAATCATGCCATAATGGAATAGATCATGCTAAGCGATACAATAATTTGTTAATTTGACAAAAGTCTGTTGAAATTACACTGTGAATTTTGTTAGACTATAGAATTTTATTGGGGGCATACTTATTTCACTGTACAGCCTTACCTATGGATTGTGGATCAATGACATGTGGTATCAGTCTACTCAGTGACATCAGCATCGTATTTCTTATTGCGGGACTCTGAAACCACTGTGAATTGAGCCACATTTATTGTACCAGTCAACCTACTGAACACTATTCCAGAGGAAAAACAATGCAATGTGGATGTTTGGCGCCTGATAACTCTGAAAAAGCACTTTGGTACTGAGTAGACTGATACCCATTTCATTGATCCCCAATCAATGTGAATGTCAATACGCACAATAGGCTGACTGGGCAGGTGATTTCCCACAGTCAAAGTCCCGCAATAAAAGCTAAGATGCTAATATTTGCGTAAACTCTTCACAGTTGTGTTCTGTGGGTGTCGCCGAGTAGACTCTTATACAATTTCATTGCTCCACATTCCAACACTCAACCTTGTTCAACATGATCTTGTCTAAATATGGCATGATTCCACCAATTGTAATCTTCTGCGTCACTTTCAACGAGGGACTTTTAGTTTGAAGGCGAAACGCAAATTCCACTATGTGGCTATTCATTATTGTGGCTAGCTATACAACAAATAACCCGGTCCTGTCAAGCTGGCTGCTTATAACGTTATAACGTGGACAACAGGGTTAAGTAGCAGGCTAGCTAGTTATTTCATTGAGAGAACAACAAGTGGCTACCTAGCTAATACGTACTAACATGGATTCCTAAATCATTGCTAAGAATTTTGAAAATTACTGCAGTTTCTGCTGGTCATTGTTTTCAGGCTGGTTGCATTGGTGCTAGCTAGATACCCCAGAAGTTGCTAATAACATCGGTATCAAAGATATTTGCAAACATTTTTTATCCTGATCTAATTTAAAATGCTAACACCGACGTTTTCCCATTCGGTTGAACAAATAATGCCTTATTACCAACGCAGTATTGTACAGTTTTGACAGTGGTCGTAATGGTGGCGCTTGGCTTGCACAAGCAAATTCAGCACACACAACATTCTATAATGGAAATGTGTTATTTGACGTGTATCTTTTTTGACACGCAAAGACCCAAACGGCGTTCCATACTTAAAAAGTATAATTTATAATTGCCTAATGAGTTTAGTTCGCCTGTCCTACCCCGCCAGAACCCCAAATATGCTTTTTTTCCTCCATTGTTTGTAGACAATATAATTGTAAATCTACATAGTATAGCCTCAAAACTTGGCTAAACTTGTTTTTATTTTTGTACTTATTTTGATCTCGTGGATGGTCAGTTCTTGCATAGTTCCTTCTATAAATATGAGAGTGGTTTGGCTACGTTTCTCCAACCCCATTCCTCAGGGGAGTATGCTATTCACTAATTACACCGATTCTGTTGCAAAACGTTTCTAGTGGTCGATTGTGAGTGAATGTATAATGTCCTCTATGTTGTTGGTGTATGCAACACGATGGACTGACTGGTTTAAATGTGTATGATGTGAGAATGTATGTGGCTGTGATTATTTTAATGGTAGGTGATGCCAAATAAACATTTCCATCCTGGATGGCCAATAAAGTTTTATTCTATTCTTAAACAGAAGCTAACGGAACGAAACAGGGAGGAACCTAGCTGAATTTTTAACGGAACGAAACAGGGAGGAACCTAGCTGAATTTGTCCAATAGGGGCGGCAGTGGTTAGAGTGTTGGGCCAGTAACCGAAAGGTTGCTGGATCGAATTCCCGAGCTGACAAGCTAAAAATCTGTCGTTCTGCCGCTGAACAAGGCAGTTAACCCACTGTTCCCCGGTAGGCCGTCATTGTAAATAAGAATTAGTTCTTAACTGACTTGCCTGGTTAAATTTAAATACAAAATACAAATATAAACTCTTGTTTTAGCTGTTCGGACTAAGGATTACAGCCCAACAGTGGCGGGGATAACACTTGTTTGAATTGCAGATTTCCCCTTTAAGAGGTGAAAAAAGGAAATCTAAGGGGGAAGTGAGGCAGGGGTACTTCCTTGTAAACACCATCCTCTCTGATCATATTATTGTGCGCAATGACCAATTCAAAACAATACACCGTTTGCTGAATCTTTATTCTCGAGAGGATAGGTTGAAGTCTATTTTGTGCTTTTTATTACAACTCAGTTTGCACTATGCTTCAGCTAAACGACACGGTTGAGCCAATGAGTCCGGGGGCTGCGGTCCTTCATCCGGCAGAGGCTGAGGATGGAGTCGAGGTTGCCTTCACACCGCCGGGGGCCAGAGGGAGCTTTGGGTATAGTTCTTCTGTAGCATGTTGCTCCCCCTTACAAACGTTGACGCCGTTTCATGTCCACAACCCAACAATGCAAGCGAAAGTGAAGGATTATTTCGTCTTCAGGGTAAGTCTGGCTAATAATTGCCCTTTTTTTTTTTATCTGAACAACGTCGGATATTAGCTAGTTAGCAAGCTAATAGGCTAGCTTGGAAACACAGCTGTCAAACGCTCACGCTGCAATCAGCGCGAGCTTGCAATTGCTGATTGACTGCAGCTTGGCTCGCTCTGATTTGAAGGTGCGTATTTGTGGCAGTAAGCACCCATGCAACATGTCGTTACAAACCAACATCTATTTCTTAGGTTGTGAAACAAACCGTTCTGTTAAACGCAACCATTTATTCAGACAACTGCAATTTATTCAGCTATGATATATGGAACAATCTGCTCGATTATTATTATAATGATGAGTGGACTGAAATCAATTAACTGTGGTCTCTTAATTTCAGCCAGGGACCATTGAACGAGCAGTGAATGACATCAGAACAGTGGGCCTGCCTTCAGAGGATGGAGAAGTGCTGAGTGTGTGGCTACTTGCAGAGTGAGTCATTTTTATCAGCTATTCACATCTTCACATAGGCCAGTAAATTGGCAGTACAGAAGTTCAGGGGTTCCCAAACTCGGTCCTGGGGCCCCCCCTGGGTGCACGTTTTGGTTTATGCCCTAGTACTACAGGTGATTGAAATGAGCTTGATGATGTCTGAGTGTTTTCAATGATTCATTCCAGTGGAGAACAACTGCCCCCTCTCATTGAAGCCATGGAAGTTGAAGGCCGACCGTGGTACTGAAGATATTGTTAGCGGAGAACAGGATCCCCCAATTAGTGGTGAGGAGTCTACCGTGTCCAGAAGCGACTTAATTTCAAGCTTTGTTTCAGTATTGACAGTTACAGCTGATTTAGGGACTGTATATCGATTCGCTCTCCTTAAATATTTAATCTGATTTATTTGTTTTTGTCTCTGAATTGTTTAATCAAATAAAAACTACAATCTTTGTCCTGAATTAGCCCAGAGCGCATGTGCGTCCAGCAGCTATATCCTGTCCTAAACTTGAACTATGCTATTTTTTTGTGCTCATTACCAAACTTCATAAATACTGCACCCTTAACTTCAAAACAATCATGTAACTACACCGAACAAAAATATACGTGCAACAATTTTAAGGATTTGACTGAGTTAGTTCATATAAGGAAATCGGTCAATTGAAATAAATTCATTAGGCCGTAATCTATGGATTTAGCATGACTGGGAATACAGATATGTAACTGTTGGTCACAGACACCTTTAAAAAAGTAGGGGTGTGGGATCAGAAAACCAGTCTATTTAGTGTGACTGCCATTTGCCTCATGCAGTGCGACACATCTTCGCATAGAGTTGATCAGGCTGTTGATTGTGGAATGTTGTCCCACTACTGTTCAATGGCTGTGTGAAGTTGCTGGATATTGGCGGGAGCTGGGACATGCCGTTGACACAGAGCATCCCAAACATGCTGAATTGGTGTCATTTCTGAGTATGTAGGCCATGGAAGAACTGGGACATTTTCAACTTCTAGGAATTGTGTACATATCCTTGTAACATGGGGCCGTGCATTATCATGCTGAAACATGAGCTGATGGCGTGACAATGGGCCTCAGGATCTCGTTCATGGTATCTCTGTGCAGTCAAATTACCATTGATAAAATTGTGTTCGTTGTCCGTAGCTCATGCCTGCCCATACCATAACCCCACCACCACCATGGGGCGCTCTGTTCACAACATTGACAGCAGCAAACCGCTCACCCACACGATGCGATACACACTGTCTGCCATCTTCCCGGTACAATTGAAACCGGGATTCATCTGTGAAGAGCACACTTCTCCAGTGGCCATCGAAGGTGAGCATTTGCCCACTGACGTCGGGTACGACGCCGAACTGCAGTCAGGTCAAGACCCTGGTAAGGACGACGAGCACGCAGATTAGTTTCCCACACCTGTCAGGTGGATGGATTATCTTGGCAAAGGAGAAATTCTCACTAACAGGGATGTAAACAAATTTGTGCGCACAATTTGAGAGAGCTTTTTGTGCGTATGTAACATTTCTGGGATCTTATTTCAGCTCATGGAACCAACATTTTACATGTTGCGTTTTTATATATTTTTTCAGTATAAGAAACTAGATTTTTTTTTTTTAATAGTCATGACTGGTTCAAGCTGTCTTTAAGACCAGCGGTGGCAAAGGATATCATTGCTACTTAATGTGGATCCAAGTTCAGTTTTGAGATCCACTGGCGTAGGGTTAGCTGGGCGTTTCTGACTGGTCTTGAAACTGACAACGGCCATCCTCTCCCTGCTTGCCTCAATGAGATATGTAGTGATTTTGCCAACACAGCCAGATATACAGTACCAGTCAAGTTTGGACACACCTACTCATTCCAGGGTTTTTCTTTTCTTTTTACAATTTTCTACATTGTAGAATAATAGTGATGACATCAAAACTACGAAATAACACATTTAATCATGTAGTAACCAATTTTTTTTTAAACAAATCAAAATATATTTTATATTTGACATTCTTCAAAGTAGCCACCCTTTGCCTTGATGACAGCTTTGCACACTCTTGGCATTCTCTCAACCAGCTTCATGAGGTAGTCACCTAGAATGCATTTCAATTAACAGGTGTGCCTTATGGCAAGAACAGCTCAAATAAGCAAAGTGAAACAACAGTCCATCATGAAGGTCAGTCAATCTGTACAATTTGAAAGTTTCTTCTCGTGCAAAAAACTCAAGCGCGATGATGAAACTGTCTCTCGTGAGGATCACCACAGGAAAGGAAGACCCAGAGTTACCTCCGCTGCAGAGGATAAGTTCATTAGAGTTACAAGTCTCAGAAATTGCAGCCCAAATAAATGCTTCACAGACACATCTCAACATCAACTGTTCAGAGGAGACTGCGTGAATCAGGCCTTCATGGTCGAATTGCTGCAAAGAAACCACTACTAAAGGACACTAATAAGAAGAGACTTTCTTGGGCCAGGAAACACAAGCAATGGACATAGACCGGTGGAAATCTGTCCTTTGGTCTGAGTCCAAATTTGAAATGTTTTGGTTCCAACCGCTGTGTCTTTGTGAGACGCAGAGTAGGTGAACGGATGAGGAGGAGGTGTGGGGGTGCTTTGCTGGTGACACTGTCAGTGATTTATTTAGAATTCAAGGCACACTTAACCAGCATGGCTACCACAGTATTCTGCAGTGATACGCCATTCCACTATCATTAGTTTTTCAACAGGACAATGACCCAACACACCTCCAGGCTGTAAGGGCTGTTTGACCAAGAAGGAGAGTGACAGAGTGCTGCATCAGATGACCTGGCCTCCACAATCACCTGACCTCAACCCAATTGAGATGGTTTGGGATGAGTTGGGCCGCAGAGTGAAGGAAAAGCAGCCAACAAGTGCTCAGCATATGTGGGAAGTCTTTCAAATCAAGACAGTTGGAAAACATTCCTCATGAAGCTGGTTGAGAGAATGTCAAGCGTGTGCAAAGCTGTCATCAAGGCAAAGAGTGGCTACTTTGAGGAATCTAAAATATATGTTGATTTTGTTTAACACTTATTTTTGGTTACTACATGATTACATATGTGTTCATCATTTTGATGTAGAAAATAGTAACATAAAAAAAAAAAAAGACTTGTAGTGTGTCCAAACTTTTGACTGATACTGTGTATATATACAGTTTGGTACCCTTAACCTTTTTTTATACTGACTATTGTATTTGTTGATTTAAAAAAAAATCTGACTTTATTAGTATAATGAGTAATCTAGGAATGTCATGAGTTAATTGACACAAGAACTTGAGAAAATAGCAACTCTACAGAGTGCCAATGCTACAATGAATGGCTAAATTAATTTCGGACATGTGTGCTCCACGGAGTTCTTCTTCACCATTCCATAGTTGCCAATAATTGCTTCTGATACACCAGATGTACATTTGAAGTCGTAAGTTTACATACACATAGGTTGGAGTCATTAAAACTCGTTTTTCTTGTTAACAAACTATAGTTCTGGCAAGTCGTTTAGGACATCTACTTTTTGTGCATGACACAAGTCATTTTTCCAACAATTGTTTACAGACCGATTATTTCACTTATAATTCACTGTATCACAATTCCAGTGGGTCAGACGTTTACATACACTAAGTTGACTGTGCCTTTAAACAGCTTGGAAAATTCCACAAAATGATGTCATGGCTTTAGAAGCTTCTGATAGGCTAATGTACATAATTTGAGTCAATTGGAGGTGTACCTGTGGATGTATTTCAAGGCCTACCTTCAAACTCAATGCTTCTTTCCTTGACATGGGAAAATCAAAAGAAATCAGCCAAGAACTCAGAAAAAAAATTGTAGACCTCCACAAGTCTGGTTCATCCTTGGGAGCAATTTCCAAACGCCTGAAGGTACCACATTCATCTGTACAACAATAGTACGCAAGTATAAACGCCATGGGACCACGCAGCCATCATACCGCTCAGGAAGGAGATGAACGTACTTTGGTGCGAAAAGTGCAAATCAATCCCAGAACAACAGCAAAGGACCTTGTGAAGATGCTGGAGGAAACAGGTACAAAAGTATCTATATCCACAGTAAAACGAGTCCTATATCGACATAACCTGAAAGGCCGCTCAGCAAGGAAGAAGACACTGCTCCAAAACTGCTATAAAAAAGCCAGACTACGGTTTGCAACTGCACATGGGAACAAAGACTTTGGAGAAATGTCCTCTGGTCTGATGAAACAAAAATAGAACTGTTTGGTCATAATGACCATCGTTATATTTGGAGGTAAAAGGGGAGGCTTGCAAGTCAAAGAACACCATCTCAACCGTGAACCACGGGGGTGGCAGCATCATGTTGTGGGGGTGCTTTGCTGCAGGAGGGACTGGTGCACTTCACAAAATAGATGGCATCATGAAGGGAAATTATGTGGATATATTGAAGCAACATCTCAAGACATCAGTCAGGAAGTTAAAGCTTGGTCGCAAATGGGTCTTCCAAATGGACAATGACCCCAAGCATACTTCCAAAGTTGTGGCAAAATGGCTTAAGGACAACAAAGTCACGGTATTGGAGTGGCCATCACAAAGCCCTGAACTCAATCCTATACAAAATTTGTGGGCAGAACTGAAAACGCGTGTGCGAGCAAGGAGGCCTACAAACCTGACCAGCTCTGTCAGGAGGAATGGGCCAAAATTCACCCAACTTATTGTGGAAGGCTACCCAAAACGTTTGACCCATGTTAAACAATTTAAAGGCAATGCTACCAAATACTAATTGAGTATATGTAAACTTCTGACCCACTGGGAATGTGATGAAAGAAATAAATAAAAGCTGAAATAAATCATTCTCTCTACTATTATTCTGACATTTCACATTCTTAAAATAAAGTGGTGATCCTGACTGACCTAAGACAGGGCATTTTTACGAGGATTAAATGTCAGGAATTGTGAAACTGAGTTTAAATTTATTTGGCTAAGGTGTATGTACACTTCCGACTTCAACTGTATGTCCTTGAACCAATCATTTTAAAATCGCACACAGAAGTTAAAAAGATTGAGTTGCTAATGGCAGCCTGCAGTACCCCGGTCGGCCTTCAACTTGAGCAACTCAATGAGACGGCAGCACTGCAAAGTCACTTCCTGGAGTAACTCAAACAGCGCATGTTGGTCAGTGCTATCCGGGATTACTTGAGATGTCCCTACCCTAAACCTAGCCCAATAATGGACTAAAGGAGCCTAACGTTACTCCTTATAGTCCAAGGACCTTACATGTTCTTTTTTTTAAGGCGAATTGGCTCTGGAAGCCAAAACAGCCAAATACTCAAATGTAAACGTGAATCGATTCTCAGTTGCGGTAGGGTTCTAGAAACCTAAATCCCTCTACTTTCACATCACATCAAAATACACACTTGCTATACACTGTTTTAGCATTTGCAGCTGACAGTATTTTTCAGTGACAACACGTTTGGGCGTCAGTCTTTCTTCTGCACACAGTTGTACGGAGACACAGATGGCTAACTGGCACAGGTGGTCCACTCTGTCTTCCGTAAACAAGCACTGTAACATACAAATATGGCCTTGTGGGAACCCTATTAAAATGGTGTAGTAATTTAACGAGTGAATTTTGTGAAATTATTTCTCGATGATAGTATATTCTGAAATGTATTTAATATCGTCAATAGGCGCTAAAGGTAGTTAACGTTTATGAATGGTGTACCTTAACTTCTTATGGCTGCAGGGGCAGTATTGAGTAGCTTGGATGAAAAGGTGCCCAGAGTAAACTGCCTGCTCCTCAGTCCCAGTTGCTAATATATGCATATTATTATTAGTAGTATTGGATAGACACTCTGAAGTTTCTAAAACTGTTTGAATCATGTCTGTGAGTATAACAGAACTCATATGGCAGGCAAAAACCTGAGAAAAAAATCCAACCAGGAAGTGGGAAATCTGAGGTTTGTAGGTTTTCAACTCATCGCCTATCAAATACACAGTGGGATATGGGGCCGAAGGAGACGGGAATGAGTAAGGTCTATCATGAGCTGACCATGCTCTGACCATGCTGACCATCACATGAGGGAGCTCTGTGCCATCGCACTTCTGAAGACAATGGAATTCTCCGGTTGGAACATTATTGAAGATTTATGTTAACATCCTAGAGATTGATTCAATACATCGTTTGACATGTTTCTACTGACTGTTACGGAACTTTTTGACATTTCGTCTGCTTTTAGTGAACGCGCTTCGTGACTTTGGATTTGTTTACCAAACACGCTAACAAAAGTTGCTCTTTGGACATAAATGATGGACATTACCAAGGAAAACTAACATTTCTTGTGGGAGTCCTGGGAGTGCATTCCGATGAAGATCAGCAAAGGTAAGTGAAGATTTATAATGCTATTTATGACTTTTGTTGACTCCACAATTTGGTGGGTAACTGTATGGCTTCCTTTTGTGGCTGAACGCTGTTCTCAGATTATTGAATATTGTGCTTTTGCCGCAAAGCTTTTTTGAAATCTGACACAGCGGTTGCATTAAGAACAAGTTTATCTGTAATTCTATGTCAAACATGTATCTTTCATCAAAGTTTATGATGAGTATTTCTGTTATTTGATGTGGCTCTGTAATTTCGGAGAATATTTTGAAGGCATTTCTGAACATGGCGCCAATGTAAACTGAGGTTTTTGGATATAAATATGAACTTTATTGAACAAAACATATATGTATTGTGTAACATGAAGTCCTATGAGTGTCATCTGATGAAGATCATCAAAGGTTAGTGATTCATTTTATCTCTATTTCTGCTTTTTGTGACTCCTGTCTTTGGCTGGAAAAATGGCTGTGTTTTTCTGTGATTTTGCGGTGACCTAACATAATCGTTTGTGGTGCTTTCGCTGTAAAGCCTTTTTGAAATCGGACACTGTGGTGGGATTAACAAGAAGTGCATCTTTAAAATGGTGTGAAATACTTGTATGCTTGAGGAATTTTAATTATGAGATTTCTGTTTGAATTTGGCGCCCTGCACTTTCACTGGCTGTTGTCATATCGATCCCGTTAACGGGATTGCAGCCATAAGAAGTTTGAACCCCTAACCATAACCCTTACCTAACCCTAACCGTTTTACATTTCAACTTCAATAGGGTAGGGATGTCCCAAGGTTTCCGTATAGCACAGACCATGTTGTCTCCATGAACTAAATATCTTGCGCAATTGTGTCAGATGTTACGTGCACTGTCCACGAGAGATTAACCAACCCATAGAAATAATTGAACCCGCCTTCATTTGGCCTCAATGCGCTATCGAGTCTTCACAAAGGAATGAATGGTTTCACGTGATCGATGGCCTTGTCATTGTTTCACCCACTCATAATCTCGTGTAACAGTATAACTTTAGTACGTCCCCTCGCCCCGACCCGGGCGCGAACCAGGGACCCTCTGCACACATCAACAACAGTCACCCACGAAGCGTCGTTACCCATCGCTCCACAAAAGCCGCGGCCCTTGCAGAGCAAGGGGAAACCCTACATATTGGTTTCAGAGCAAGTGACGTAACTGATTGAAACGCTACTAGCGCGTACCCGCTAACTAGCTAGCCATTTCACATCCGTTACACTCACCCCCCTTTCAACCTCCTCCTTTTCCGCAGCAACCAGTGATCCGGGTCAACAGCATCAATGTAACAGTATAACTTTAGCACGTCCCCTCGCCCCGACACGGGCGCGAACCAGGGACCCTCTGCACACATCAACGGTCGCCCACGAAGCATCGTTACCCATCGCTCCACAAAGGCCACGGCCCTTGCAGAGCAAGGTGCAACACTACTTCTAGGTTTCAGAGCAAGTGACGTAACTGATTGAAACGCTACTAGCGCGTACCCGCTAACTAGCTAGCCATTTCACATCCGTTACACAAGCGTGACAGTCATTCACCTATTAAAGGGATACTTCGGGATTTTGGCAATGTGGCCCTTTATCTACTTAACCATAGTTCAATGAACTTGTGGATACCATTTTTCTGTCTAACTTCATACTGGACACAGAGGTAGTTTCACAAGCCAATGCTAACTAGCGTGACACAATCTACATTTGTTCCAGGGGTGCCGTACTGCTATGGCTGGCCCTGTAAAACAAAACCCATTTCACTGCATCTATCTGGTGTATGTGACAATCATTTGTATTTATTTTTATCCAAGCAGTAGATACATCTCCTTTTAAATATTTGGTTGGGTTGGTTAGATATTTAGATATTTGGTTAGATCCAAGATGGCGTAGCAGTGCAGACGTGTTTTGTTCATCCTTCGTCCTCTCGTGTATTTTTCGTATTTTTTTGTGTATATTTACATTTTAATTTCATCCTCTCGTGTACTTTTTGTATTTTTTGTATTTTTTTGTATATATTTCAATTTTATTTTCAATCTCTTTTCCATTTTAATTCAATTATACCTTCAGGTAACCTGCCTCACCCAATGTGATACGGAACCGCTATTATTTTGAATTTTTAGACCTTATAGCAAGAACCACCTAGCCATCAGAAGAAGAATTAGCTACAAGCTATTTAGTCATTGTTAGCCACTGCTATTAGCCATTGTTAGCCACTGCCTTTACCTTCTACACAGATACCAACCAATTTTTTTTTTGCCTGGATAATACTCGCCAGCCTACCAGTATTGGACTGTCTCTCCACTACAACGCCGTAATCCCTGGACCATTACTCCTGATCTTCACAGCTAGCTAGCACCCACCGAGTTACCCAGTACCGAAGCTATCCCTGAGGCCCACCTCCCAGCCTACTCAGTTGTTCACCCGGACCCCACCCAAACACTGCTAGAACCCACTACTCCACCGGATCCTTGCCGTAAGCTCTGGACCTTGGCACCGGATCACCGCTGCTACTGAGTGGCTATAGTGGCTAACGCCCCTGCCCCGAAGCTAGCACCAGTTAGCCGTGAGCCAGGCGCATCTCCCGGCTAGTAAACTACATTTCTACAACTATAATACCTCTTTCATCATCTGGCTTGGATCCTTTGTCGACACGGCGCCCCGCCGCACCACCACGACTGGTCTGCCGACGAATACTCCATCCGCTGTGCCTTCAACCGGCCACCGTCGGACGTCGGAGCAGACACTTCTACTAGCCCCGTGCTATTAACTTTGCAACGCTGTGTCGCCCGCGTGCTAGTGTAGTAGTTCCATCTATTGCTGCCCCCTGGACCCTATGATCACTTGGCTACATAGCTGATGCCTGCTGGACTGTCCATTAATCACGGTACTCCATTCTGTTTATTTTTTTGCCAGCCGCGAACTCAGGCTCTGTGTGTAGTTAACCGACCCTCTCTGCCAATTCATCGCCATTTTACCTGTTGTTGTTTTAGCTGATTAGCTGTTGTCTTACTAGTTGTCTTAGCTAGCTCTCCCAATCAACACCTGTGATTACTTTATGCCTCGCTGTAAGTCTCTCTCAAATGTCAATATGCCTTGTATACTGTTGTTTAGGTTAGTTATCACCCCTAGTTCCACTCATCATACCTCTGATACCTCCTTTGTCCCACCTCCCACACATGCGGTGACCTCACCCATTATAACCAGCATGTCCAGAGATACAACCTCTCATCATCACTCAGTGCCTGGGCTTACCTCCGCTGTACCCACACCCCACCATACCCCTGTCTGCACATTATGCCCTGAATCTATTCTACCATGCCCAGAAATCTGCTCCTTTTATTCTTTGTCCCCAACGCTCTAGGCGACCAGTTTTGATAGCCTTTAGCCGTACCCGCATCCTACTCCTCCTCGGGTGATGTGGAGGTAAACCCAGGCCCTGCGTGTCCCCAGGCACCCTCATTTGTTGACTTCTGTGATCGAAAAAGCCTTGGTTTCATGCATGTTAACATCAGAAGCCTCCTCCCTAAGTTTGTTTTACTCACTGCTTTAGCACACTCCGCCAACCCTGATGTCCTTGCCGTGTCTGAATCCTGGCTTAGGAAGGCCACCAAAAATTCGGAGATTTCCATACACAACTACAACATTTTCCGTCAAGATAGAACTTCCAAAGGGGGAGGAGTTGCAATCTACTGCAAAGATAGCCTGCAAAGTTCTGTCATACTTTCCAGGTCTATACCCAAACACTTCGAACTTCTAATTTTAAAAATGAATCTCTCCAGAAATAAGTCTCTCACTGTTGCCGCCTGCTATCGACCCTCCGCTCCCAGCTGTGCCCTGGACACCACTTGGGAATTGATCGCTCTCCATCTAGCTTCAGAGTTTGCTCTGTTAGGTGACTTAAACTGGGATATGCTTAACACCCCGGCAGTCCTACAATCTAAGCTAGATGCCCTCAATCTCACACAAATCATCAAGGAACCCACCAGGTACAAACCTAAATCCGTAAACATGGGCACCCTCATAGACATCATCCTGACCAACTTGCCCTCCAAATACACCTCCACTGTTTTCAATCAGGATCTCAGCGATCACTGCCTCATTGCCTGTATCCGCTATGGGTCCGCGGTCAAACAACCACCCCTCATCACTGTCAAACGCTCCCTAAAACACTTCTGCGAACAGGCCTTTCTAATCAACCTGGCCCGGGTATCCTGGAAGGATATTGACCTCATCCCGTCAGTCGAGGATGCCTGGTCATTCTTTAAAAGTAATTTCCTCACCATCTTAGATAAGCATGCCCCGTTCAAAAAATGCAGAACTAAGAACAGATATAGCCCTTGGTTCACTCCAGAACTGACTGCCCTTGACCAGCACAAAAACATCCTGTGGCGGACTGCAATAGCATCGAATAGTCCCTGCGATATGCAACTGTTCAGGGAAGTCAGGAACCAATACACGCATTCAGTCAGGAAAGCAAAGGCTAACTTTTTCAAGCAGAAATTTGCATCCTGTAGCTCTAACTCCAAAAAGTCTTGGGACACTAAAGTCCATGGAGAACAAGAGCACCTCCTCCCAGCTGCCCACTGCACTGAGGTTAGGTAACACGGTCACCACCGATAAATCCATGATAATCGAAAATTTCAATAAGCATTTCTCAACGGCTGGCCATGCCTTCCTCCTGGCTACTCCAACCCCGGCCAACAGCTCCGCCCCCGCAGCTACTTGCCCAAGCTTCCCCAGCTTCTCCTTCACCCAAATCCAAATAGCAGATGTTCTGAAAGAGCTGCAAAACCTGGACCCGTACAAATCAGCTGGGCTAGACAATCTGGACCCTCTCTTTCTAATACTATCCGCCGCCATTGTTGCAACCCCCATTACCAGCCTGTTCAACCTCTCTTTCGTATCGCCCGAGATCCCTAAAGATTGGAAAGCTGCCACGGTCATCCCCCTCTTCAAATGGGGTGACACCCAAGACCCAAACTGTTACAGACCTATATCCATCCTGCCCTGCCTATATCCATCTTGCCCTGCCTATCTAAAATCTTCGAAAGCCAAGTTAATAAACAGATCACTGAACATTTCAAATCCCACCGTACCTTCTCCGCTGTGCAATCCGGTTGCCGAGCCGGCCACGGGTGCACCTCAGCCACGCTCAAGGTACTGAACGATATCATAACCGCCATCGATAAAAGACAGTACTGTGCAGCCGTCTTCATCGACCTGGCCAAGGCTTTCTACTCTGTCAATCACCGTATTCTTATCGGCAGACTCAATAGCCTTGGTTTTTCTAATGACTACCTCGCCTGGTTCACCAAACACCTTGCAGACAGAGTTCAGTGTGTCAAATCGGAGGGCATGTTGTCCGGACCTCTGGCAGTCTCTATGGGGGTACAACAGGGTTCAATTTTCGGGCCGAGTCTTTTCTCTGTATATATCAATGATATAGCTCTTGCTGCGGGCGATTCCCTGATCCACCTCTACACAGACGACGCCATTCTGTATACTTCTGGCCCTTCCTTGGACACTGTGCTAACTAACCTCCAAACGAGCTTCAATGCCATACAACAGTCCTTCCGTGGCCTCCAACTGGTCTTAAACACTAGTAAAACCAAATGCATGCTTTTCAACCGTTCGCTGCCCGCACCCGCCCGAGTAGCATCACCACCCTGGACGGTTCCGACCTAGAATATGTGGACAACTATAAATACCTAGGTGTCTGGTTAGACTGTAAACTCTCCTTCCAGACTCATATTAAACATCTCCAATCCAAAATTAAATCTAGAATCGGCTTTCTATTTCGCAACAAAGCCTTCTTCACTCACGCCACCAAACTTACCCTAGTAAAACTGACTATCCTACCGATCCTCGACTTCGGCGATGTCATCTACAAAATAGCTTCCAATACTCTACTCAGCAAACTGGATGCAGTCTATCACAGTGCCATCCGTTTTGTTACCAAATCACCTTATACCACCCACCACTGCGACCTGTATGCTCTAGTCGGCTGGCCCTCGCTACATATTCCTCGCCAGACCCACTGGCTCCGGGTCATCTATAAGTCTATGCTAGATAAAGCTACGCCTTATCTCAGTTCACTGGTCACGATAACAACACCTACCCGTAGCACACGTTCCAGTAGGTATATCTCACTGATCACCCCCAAAGCCAACACCTCATTTGGCCGCCTTTCCTTCCAGTTCTCTGCTGCCAGTGACTGGAACGAATTGCAAAAATCGCTGAAGTTGGAGACTTTTATTTCCCTCACCAACTTTAAACATCAGCTATCTGAGCAGCTAACCGATCGCTGCAGCTGTACATAGTCCATCTGTAAATAGCCCACCCAATCTACCTACCTCATCCCCATACTGTTTTTATTTACTTTTTTGCTCTTTTGCACATCAGTATCTCTACTTGCACATCATCATCTGCTCATTTATCACTCCAGTGTTAATCTGCTAAATTGTAATTATTCGCTCCTATGGCCTATTTATTGCCTACCTCATGCCTTTTGCACACACTGTATATAGACTTTCTTTTTTTTCTACTGTGTCATTGGCTTGTTTATTGTTTATTCCATGTGTAACTCTGTGTTGTTGTCTGTGTCACACTGCTTTGCTTTATCTTGGCCAGGTCGCAGTTGTAAATGAGAACTTGTTCTCAACTAGCCTACCTGGTTAACTAAAGGTGAAATAAATAAAACATTTAATTAATTAATTCAGGCTGTAACGCAACAAAATGTGGGAGAAGTCAAGGGGTGTGAATACATTCTGAAGGCTCTGTATATCCTACTACCAGACACTTGCATGTATATACTTGCATTCTCGTGTTTCTAACTCACATCGTAGTTCTTGTTGTTTTATTCTTTATTATTATTATTATTGCATTGTTGGGAATGAGCTCTCAAGGTAAGAATATCACTACTGTTTTACACCTATTTTCCTATGGACGTGATAAATAAACTTTGAAACGATATTCGTGCAAATGAGAGGAGATTAAGAGCCATGTAGTGCTTAAAAAGGCACGTTTATTTATCCAGTTTATACATACTATCTCAATAAAAAATTATATTCTGTCGGCAGATGCCAATTGGTAAAAAAATCACACAACCCTTGGCACATTTTAGTCTCTCTTACACCATTGTGACTTCATATTTTCATGAATATCTCATTACATTATTTTCGCTACAGATGAGAATGCTAAATCTCAATGTAATAATGTTTCCCTTAGAGTTGACCACTGGAACAACGAGAAGGAGAGACTGGTGCTCATAACTGACAGGTAAACCAAATGATTAGTGGCAAATGTTATGATTGGATATCCATTTGAACCTAATTGGAGGGATCCATTCCCATATTATTTGATACATTTATGTTGCCGACTGGATGAAAGCCTAGACGCGGTTGTGATCTATTCGTGATGATAAAGGCGTCAAACTACACTCTTTACTTCATTTACCATATTGTCCCTCTTGGTTTTCTAACAGGTCCCTGCTGGTTTGCAAGTATGACTTCATCAACCTGCTGTGTCAGCAGGTCATCAGAATCTCCCTTAATGCCGTGGACACCATCTCAGTGGGCGAGTTTGAGTTCCCGCCCAAATCCCTCAACAAGTAAGAGCCACTGAGCCATGACCCTGTACTTACAACAACACAAGCCACTTGTCGATGTTCTGAAATAATTGGTAGAAGGCTAACGTTCACTTGGGATAGGCTTGGTGGAAATGTTGCCATATTGCTTATACATATCCAACTATGTTGAGTCTACTCAAGTCGCTATGGGATAAGAGGGCTTGGGGTTGTTTCTGGACAGGGCCAAATACACTCAGCAGTCAGACGTGTTCAGTAGGCATGGAAACCGAAAACTAGGAAGGCATATTGGACAAGTATAGATACACCTTCTGTTTCTAAAGCTTTTCTCCTCTCGTGCCCACTGAACACAGCCTACTATTCATTGATTACTCCCAGCACACTGGCATTACAATAAGTGTCTCTACAGGAGGGAGGGCTATGGGATTCGGGTTCAGTGGGACAAACGCCCACGCCCCTCCTTCGTGAACCGCTGGAATCCCTGGTCCACAGACATGCCCTATGTCACCTTCACTGAGCACCCCATGGCCCGTGCCGACGAGAAAGTGGCCTCTCTCTGCCAGGTTAAACTCTTACGTTGCCACCTCCCCTTCCCCATTTACAATATTAACTGTTTATATGCAATATTCATGTTCACATGGGAGCTTGGTATATTAAACACTGAGCTGCTCTCCTCTTCTGTCAGATGGACATCTTCCGGACCCAGCTGGTTCAGGCAGTGAAGAAGGCCCACAAGGAGTTTGCCATTCCGGGCAGGGCCAACGGAGTTCTGATCCTAGAGAGGCCCCTCCTCATCGAGACCTACCTGGGCATCATGTCCTTTATCAACAATGAGGCCAAGCTGGGCTACTCCATGACCAGGGGAAAGATTGGCTTCTAATGTTCCCACAGAGTGACCCTCTTATTCCACAGCAGTGGGAGCGCTGTCAAACTGTGTGTTTTATGAGTGTGTGTCTGTCTGCTCGTGGAATGCTGACAATGTGGCTGTGTCATACCCAACGCTTGAGTATAACCGGCGGGCAGCCATGGTGTGCAGTAAGCCTGAGTTCTCTCCACTCCTGCCACAGTGCTCTCATGCAAAGGTATGTTTTCCATTTGCCATAATTATTTAACCCCTGAGTGGAGAGACCTACAGTATGTGAATTTGGTGTGTTTGTGCGATTAGGGAATGTCGCTAGTTGTGGGTACAGTGCATACTGTTTACCTTGCCATTGTGAAAATACTGTAATACACACCTGATGCTGCTAGGTGAACCTGACTTAGTGTCCATGGAAGTTAACATTAGTGTGGGCCTTTTGTGCAGTACGAGGGCATGGTTAGGTGCTTTAACTTTAGGTATAAGAGTGGGCTTTATCAGTGCTCGTTATTACAGAAACTGATGCAATGAGCTTTGCATAATCAGGCGGTCTACCCATTATTTTCAACTTGAGACGCCTTGCAAAATAGCAGATTTTCGCATTAGCCAGATTGGCTCTAAAATCCATCATATTGGGAAGTTGTAGTGGTAAGATTTGAGAATTAATGCAGCTGCCGGTGCTACAATCTGCTTTTTCAGTCAAAATTATGACGTTATTTACTATATTTTACATTGTTTGGTGCAAGCCCACCTACAGATATTCCCTTGTGACAATTTTCTTAAATTGATTAGGCCTACTCGTCTCCATTTCTAGAAAACACACGGCCTTTATCGTCCTCATGCTAGGCTAGTTAATGCAAAAGCAGCGGATTAGGTTCTATGAAAATGTGATGTCTAACGTTGGGGTGAGTAGCTGCCGGAGAATTGTTGTGGAATATGTTACTTTAGCATTAGCTACATAGCATGAGGACAAGAAAGGCAGTTTAATTCCGAACTAGCAGTATTATGGTTTGCCGTCAGGCATTGTGGGATAATTGAGTACAGTGACACCTTCCATGCCTGGATTGAGGTACGTTTTACATTTACATTTACGTCATTTAGCAGACGCTCTTATCCAGAGCGACTTACAAATTGGAAAGTTCATACATATTCATCCTGGTCCCCCCGTGGGGAATGAACCCACAACCCTGGCGTTGCAAGCGCCATGCTCTACCAACTGAGCCACACGGGACCGTGTTTTCATACCCGTTTGATTCTTAGTGTTGACCGGTATAGAAATGTCTAGAAGGGGGGGGGGGGGGGAATCCTTTCTACATATCGTTTCACCAAACAATCTACTACACAAATCTTGCTCGGAGGCTAAAATAGTCTTATCGACCATGGGAATAAAAATGGTGGCCATCTTAGATTACGTTGATCTATTAGTCAACTATTCAAGTAACTAACTAGTTAGGGCTGTAGCCATAGTCTGACATAAACCTCAAAGAAAAAAAAGCAACAAGTTAAATTGGATACAGCATTTGAATGTAAAAGTCTCCTTTTACCAAGCTCGTACGGCTTTGCCGCAGACCTTTTGATCAGTAGCTCTCAGGAACAGAATAATCCATTTCTGTTCAAGTATTTGGAAAGGACTATAGTGAAATAGTTCCATGCCATTGTTTTTTTTCTCCTCTCGACCTGAGGACCTCCCTGCCCCCACCTTTTAATGGATCTTCCCCTCCCTGCTCCACAACTCTTGCTATTAACCCTCTTGGCCTCTGCTTTACTGATTTGTCACTTCCATGTCGACATTAGAATGCTTGAGTGCTTGCTCGGTGAGAACATCCACCTCATTCCCTTCTACTCCCACATGAACCTTAAATACCCTCAACCTAAACAAGCACAAATTTAAATGTATCATCACTGCACAGGAGCCAATCTAAGGAAGTGACTTAATGTATAAGGGCCAATAACAGGAAGTGACCAAGAAAGCCGCAATTACATTTGAAACATTCTTCCATCAGTCACAATGGTTGATGGGCGTTCAATTTTGTTTCTAAACAGAGTAAGATGTCATTCTTGCATGGGATCCAAACTGAATATTTCTAAATATGCAACTAAAACGAAATCCAGGAACCAGATTTAAACTGGTTTGAAATACAATCTTCCTCATCCATTCACCAGAGAAGAATCTGGTTGTTAGGCCTTTGCTTTACACAAGATCATGCTTTAATGAACTAAGATGTCTGTCCAACTACCTTTTTTCCCCACCCCTGGTCTAAATGTAGCATGCATGTTTTGCATGCCGTCTCTGTTCAACTTGGAAAATGCTCCAGAATAGCATATACTGAATTGATGCAGGCTGAGTGTTACAAAAAGAAAACTAGCACGGTCACCAACGTGAGGCAATTGCCTACATTACTTTGATATTTCATACTGGGTAAATCTGTTATCCGACCCATTTGCAGATTGGTTTGACTCATAACGCTGACTATATGCTCATACTGACCTTGCTTATTAAATAAATACTCATCAAAATCGTGGCATTGTTTCTTACACTGCAGGTTCCTGTAAACCCACTTTGAAGTACCCTGGGGATTAGGGGTTTCCCCAGACAGTCTAGGAATATGCTTAATCTCTTATTTTGTTGCAGTGTCATGTAAATTGACAATACAAGTTACATACCAATAAGACTAGCCTGCTGGCCTTACGGAGTCGATAGGAACAGTCACCCGAGCTATTTAGGAGGGATATCACACCTGGCACAAATGATTGTCTAGTTGTTTGGGCGCAGGTATAGGGAACCCCCTCAACAGGAAAGAGGGGAGTAGTGTAAAGTCCAGGTACAGGGGGTGGCTTGGGTCTAAAATGAATTTGTGAGCCTTGGAGGGCCCTGACCTTAGAGCTCATCCAGGCCCGACTGTTTGGCTCCAAATACCTTGCTTGCTGTGGTAATAATCACAGAAGATCCACGCTATATGGATGAATCGAGCCCTAAAGCTTTTTTTTTTACAACAATACAGCCACATCATCACCCCCTTTAATCTGTGTCTGAGGAACTTTTCACCATTCTCGTCCACAGCAGAACATTCCAACTGTTTGAGTGATTGAATGTAGACCGGAATGGTTAGACACAGTTGCTGTCTGAATCAAACATCTAAACGGGTATTCATAGCAAACTTTATTACAAAATAATTGTTACCTCTAGACTTTACATTTTTACAAACACAATACTTCAAATAATTAAATGAGAGATTTGACAAATGCACTTTGTAAACATCTCTTACAGGAACTTTGACCTCAACTACACCTGTCCTATATTGTGATCCTCCCCTAAATAAGTGGAATGTTACCTGCAGGGATGGCTGACACTGACCAGTGCAAGTACACATGACCACAGTTAAATGGCCATAGAGTTGACTGTCAGAGCAGCACTTTGGAACTCTTCTGGTCATGTGCAGACCAAAGCCATGATTGAGTATGGGCTCAGTCTTTGGAGTACTAATCTTAATGCTCTGGCCCCATAGGAGAGTACGTGGGGTTCTCTCACTTGATGTCGTCCTCCTCTTCCCCAACCTCCATGTAGCACAGACACAGTTGCTCTTTCCCCAACAGAATCAGGGAGTCTCCACTGCAGTGCCAAGTCACTGACTGCACCTGGAAACCACCTAGGAAGGAGGTACACAAGGGGCATTAAGGACCTCCACCTACTGCTCACATGTCAAGCTGAAGTGTCCCTACCAGTGTACTGTTCCTCCATTTCAGTGTTTCCACATACCTCTTCGAGTACCCCCAGCTCTTCCACTCAGTTCTAGCCGAGTACTTGATTTAACTTGGTTTGGGAAACACTGTCCTATTTCTATTACTGTGGCGTTTGCAGTGACCTGATGAATATCCATTTGGAATGTAAATATTGTTAACCAATAAAAGTACACAGAGCATTTGACTGTGCTTGACTACTCCTTTTACAGTTTTATTACAACCCGTGATAAGTGATGTGTGTTTGACTTCACATGCTATGAGGTTTGTGGTGACGGCCGGGTCACAGCTACAGTACCTTCAGCGGGGACCTGGACAGAGACGCAGCCTGCGGGGGACCAGAGGTAGAGCTTGGCGTTGCCGGTGCAGAGGGCCAGACGGGGCCGACGGGGGTCCCACTGGAAGCAGCGCACGGCCGACGTCTGCTCCAGAACCGCCAGGAGCCCCAGCCTCTGCATGTCCCATACCCACACCACGCAGGCCATGCTGTCTGCAGGGGTAGACACACACCCTAGTCAGCACCATCATTGCCCTATAGCCACCATACAATTAAATGGGACAAGTAATTCTGTGACAGCCACCAAATGCTATACAAACAATTCAGAAGATTACTGACAACATCTAACCCTGGTTGGTAAAGGGTCATTTTGGGAGTGTGGGTCTGCAGGGTTTACACCTATGGCTAGTAGAGCAACGTTCCAGTGTGAATCTGTCCCTTACCATTCTTCGTGGCCAGGTAGCGGTTGTCCGAGCTGAATGCCATGGAGGAGACCCCGACTTTAGGGTTGGCACGGTCCAGGTCAGGTTTGACCACAGGTACCTGGACTGGCAATGGGCAGATCTCATCTACAACAGAGGGATGAGCCACAAAAACAGGATCAATAAGTCAGACAATTTTGACAGCGATATAGCCTCTGAAAAAACATTATTTTCCAGTGTACTAATACAAATGGTTGAATATGGGTTATTGAGTCAGTTATTTCATCTATTCCAAATTGCATATTTTCTTAGGCTATAATACTTTTCATAATGTTGGGGATATTGCATATTTAATGAAATATACACTCCTGTTGGCTAATATCACACCACACCTGGCAGTGGGTGAGTTGTGCTTACATTTGCTCTGTGTGTTGAAGAGGGTGCTGCCCATGGTGATGTGTTGCTGGATGGACAGGTCCGGACTTCCCACCACTGGCTTCCTCTCCACCTCCTTATAGACCACCTGACAACACAAGCTCCAGTCAGTCACCAGTCACCTGGTCAACACTTCCTCATCTACACCCAAGCATTAAAGTTCCCAGTTAGGTAAATAATGGTCCTTTCACAGCACTTGCTCACAATTAAAAGCATTGTGTTTCAAGCAATTACATATAAAGCAGTAGAGGGAGACATGAAAATGGTGTGTGAGTATTATAGCAGAGGGGAGTCATACAGTTCCAAAATCGTTTGCGTGGCAGCAAGTAATACAACTTCCAAAATACAATGGGACAGTGCTGAAGCATGTAGTGTGTAAAAATCATCTGTCCTCAGTTGCAACACTCACTACCGAGTTCCAAACTGCCTTTGGAAGCAACATCAGCAGAGGAACTGTTAGTCAGGGGTTTCCATGGCTGAGCAGCCGCACACAAGCCTAAGATCACCACGTGCAATGCAAAGCGTTGGCTGGAGTGGTGTAAAGCGCGCCACCATTGAACTCCGGAGCAGTTCAAATTGCGTTCTCTAGAGTGATGAATTACGCTTCACCATCTGGCAGTCAGACGGACGAATCTGGGTTTGGTGGATGCCAGGGGAACGCTACCTGCCCCAATGCAAAGTGCCAACTGTAAACTTTGGAGGAGGAATAATGGTCTGGGGCTGTTTTCATGGTTCGGGCTAGACCCCTTAGTTCCAGTGAAGGGAAATCTTAAACACTACAGCATACAATAGTATTCTAAACGATTCTGTGCTTCCATCTGTGTGGCAACAGTTTGGGGAAGGCCCTTTCTTGTTTCAGCATGACAATGCCCCCGTACACAAAGCGAGGTCCATACAGAAATGGTTTGTCGAGATCGGTGTAGAAGAACGTGACTGGCCTGCACAGAGAGAGCCCTGACCTCAACCCCATCGAACACCTTGGGAATGAATTGGAGCGCCGACTGCGAGCCAGGCCTCATCGCCCAACATCAGTGCCCGACCTCACTAATGCTCGTGGCTGAATGGAAGCAAGTCCCCGCAACAATGTTCCAACATCTAGTGGAAAGCCTTCTCAGAAGAGGGGAGGCTGTTATAGCAGCAAAGGGGACACAAACTCCATATTCATGTCCATGATTTGGGATGAGATGTTCAAAGAGCAGGTGTCCACATACGTTTGGTCAAGTAGTGAATAGTGCAGTCAGAAAGTATTCAAACCCCTTCCCCTTTTCCACATTTTTACGTTACAGCCTTATTCTAAAATGGATTAAATAAAAATCCTCGATCTACACAATACTCCATAACGACAAAGCGAAAACAGATTTTTAGAAAATGTTGCAAATGTAATAAAAATCAGAAATACCTTTACATAAGTGTTCAGACACTTTGCTATGAGACTCGAAATTGAGCCCAGGTGCATCCTGTTTCCATTGATCATCCTTGAGATGTTTCTACAACTTGATTGGAGTCCACCTGTGGTAAATTAAATTGATTGGACATGATTTGGAAAGGCACACACCTGTCTACATAAGGTCCCACAGTTGACAGTGTATGTCAGAGCAAAAACCAAGCCATGAGGTCGAAGAAATTGTCCGTAAAGCCCCGAGACAGGATTGTGTCAAGGCACCAAAAAATGTCTGCAGCAACGAAGGTCCTCAAGAACACAATGGCCTCCATCATTCTTAAATGGAAGAAGTTTGGAACCATCAAGACTCTTCCTAGAGCTGGCTGCCCAGCCAAACTGAGTAATCGGTGGAGAAGCGCATTGGTCAGGGAGGTGACCAAGAACGATGGTCACTCTGCGCTCCAGAGTTCCTCTGTGGAGATGGTTGTCCTTTTAAAAGGTTCCCCCATCTCTGCAGCACTCCACAAATCAGACCTTTATGTTAGTTGCCTGACGGAAGCCACTCCTCTGTAAAAGGCACATAACAGCCCGCTTGGAGTTTGACAAATGGCACCTAAAGGACTGACCATGAGAAACAAGATTCTCTAGTCTGATGAAACTAAGATTGAACTCTTTGGCCTGAATGCCAAGCGTCACATCTGGAGGAAACCTGGCACCATCCCTACGGTGAAGCATGGTGGTGGCAGGATCATGCTGTGGGGATGTTTTTCAGCAGCA
Organism: Salvelinus alpinus; assembly: GCF_045679555.1. Classification (NCBI taxonomy): domain Eukaryota; kingdom Metazoa; phylum Chordata; class Actinopteri; order Salmoniformes; family Salmonidae; genus Salvelinus; species Salvelinus alpinus. Next base: position 10,283,212 of record NC_092113.1, on the reverse strand, counting down.
GGGACTGGGAGACTAGTCAGGATCGAGGGAAAAATGAACGGAGCAAAGTACAGAGAGATCCTTGATGAAAACCTGCTCCAGAGCGCTCAGGACCTCAGACTGAGGGCAAAGGTTCACCTTCCAACAGGACAATGACTCTAAGCACACAGCCAAAACAACGCTTTGTGACAAGTCCCTGAATGTCCTTGAGTGGCCCAGCCAGAGCCCGGACTTGAACCCAATCGAACAACAAAACATTAAGGACACCTGCTCTTTCCATGACAGACTGAACAGGTGAAAGCCACGATCCCTTATTGATGTAACTCACTTGTTAAATCCACTTCAGTGTAGGTGAAGGGGAGACAGGTTTGTGGCGAAATCCTGCACAGAGCCTTCACCGTGCGCTGCCACTTTAAGAGGGCATCAGCAGTAAGGACGGAGGAAATAAAAACAACTCTTTCAGCTCTCTGGGGTGGAGCTCTTGGTTGGCGCGACAGTTTGATTGTGTGTGCTATGCTGCAGAAGTTTTGTTTATTTTCAGCGTGTGTAGTTTATAAAGTATTTAACTCAATCATCGGTGTGACCGCTCTAGGTCGTGGTTGTTATCGTTTGGGACCGCACCAGTTATGGATCGCATGGATTAGTAGCAACATTTTTGCAAAGCTTTGACATACAAACCAACAAACGGTCAGACAGTACACCGGCACGCCTGAAGACCACAGCTAAGATCTCTTGTTCTCTTTCTCTTCCCAGTGCTTTACCCTGCAACAGACTTTCTATTTTTCAAATGCACTTCCCCTTGAAGTTCATTAGAGCTGGACTAGTATTGCCCTGCCAGAAGTATTTGGGTGGACATTTTAGTTAAAAGGGAGGTTGCTTGCAAGTTGTGTATTGTTATTTGAACTGTATTGAGGTGGGATGTACTAATGACATGTGGCCGAGAAGATTGTGGACATTTTTAAGGCCTTTGTTGTGTCTATGAACACCCCCCACATTCAAACCCTCTACACTCCTCCACTGGAAGATAATACAGATTATTGCAACTCCTCTGTTGATGACTAGGTTCTTTCTTGTATGAAGTTGCTGTTCAATTGCTCTGCCATTATTATTATTGTATGAGGTATTCTGGGTGGGGTTACCCCTGTGCTGTGATCTGGGTTTTATAGGGTGTGTATTCTCTTTTCTCTCCACTGGCTCTGGTAAACAGGCTGCACTCTAGGCAGTCTCTTCTGCTGATGTGTGTGGGTCTGGTAGTGGTACTCTATTCTACTCTTTCCTTTCGGCATGGTTAATACCTGCCTGGCGCCCGAACAAAATCTTTACCCCCCTCTAATAAATACCGCTACAGGTTAAAGAAGTATTTTTAAGCCTTGAGACAATTCAGACATGGATTTTGCGTGTCTGCGCCATTCAGCGGGTGAATAGGCAAGACAATTTTTTAAGTGCCTTTGAACGGGATATGGTAGGTGAAAGGCACCCTGGTTTGTGTCAAGAACTGAAACGCTGCTGGGTTTTTCATGTTCAACAGTTTCCCAACGCGGAGTAACCCTACACAGCCCTTCAGCCGTGGTATATTGACCATATATCACAAACCCCCGAGGTGCCTTACTGCTGTAATAAACTGGTTACCAACGTAATTAGAGCAGTAAAAATAAACGTTTTGTCATACCCGTGGTATACGGTCTGATATACCACAGCTTTAAGCCAAATCAGCATTCAGGGCTCAAACCCCCAGTTTTAAATCTATTTAACTGCAACTAGTCTTGCTTGCGAGCGGTTCAATCAACAAACATATTAGTAGAGATTAAGAAGAAAAACAGGGAGGGGGAAATGGAGGGTTAAGAACAATTGACGAAGAGTAGTAGAGTGTAAGGGCATACTAGTGAAAGTTGTATGGACCCCATAACCCCTACCCCTCAGCATGTTAGGTCATCACATAACTGACATTTACTCACAGCTTTAGTATTGTTGATGGTGGCTGGGTGGTCAAATTCAGTCACTTTCTTCCAGGTGATGTGGTTTAGGATCCGGACCTGATCAAAAACCATCAGGTAAGACCACATCAGTCATACACCAACTCCATGTCCCTATAGTCTAAAATAGCTTCAATTCATTCTATTCTTTTCTACATGACTATGGGATGATATTCCAGACAAAATGCATTCTCCATTGAAAGCGCTTTCAATACAGGACTACGCCTAATCTGTTTCTGGGAAACCGGCCCCAAATGTTTGGAATGGGACTTGACCAATAATCACCTCGGTTCAGGCCTACGCACGATAGTAGATACGTTTCTTTTCAGGAACCACATCAATATAATCTGCAACCGCGTCAATTTTGCTATTTTAGATTTAGTCATGTCATACTTTGTTAGTTTGAGTTATCAGTCACATATGTATTGGATAAAATGCACTGACTAACAACTTTCTGCTTCCATTGTGTTGGAAGTTGGACAAGGCTACTATCCCCTCGTATACCTTAGCTGTCAACATTGCTATTGTGGCAGATTTTAGCCAACACCAGGAAAAATAAACCATATGGCTATAAAGCCTTGGCTACAGATTCAACAATTCAGAGCTCTGATTTTCTCCCCATCATAAGGGGGGTAAATAAGTGATTTCCTTGAAAAGGGGACAAAACGAGCTTTCCAACAATGCCAGAAGTATTATGTCGGAAAAAAGCAACTCGCATTTGCGGAACCACAAGAATGACAACATAGATGAATTACAGCACACATGGCGTGATCAGAGCTAAATTGGCATATATGAAAGCAAAGAATATCAAATACATTGTTTCTAATTGAGGCAACATAAAATTGAGGTGTCCTGGCTGCGCATCAGTTCAGATGAGAAAAGAGTGATTGAAGTGACTGTGGGAGAGCCAGGTCCGCTCAAGCAGCCCGCGCGATTGAAAGACGTTATCGGCCAATGAGAGAATGCATGCTTATGATTGGGCAAAACAGATGAAAAGGAGCTTCATGTCAAATTTAACGACCAGGGGCCTCCCGGGTGGTCTAAGGCACTGCATCGCAGTGCTAGCTGTGCCACCAGAGACTCTGGGTTTGAGCCCAGGCTCTGTCGCAGCCGGCCGCAACCGGGAGGTCCATGGGGCGATGCACAATTGGCCTAGCGTCGTCCGGGTTAGGGAGGGTTTGGCCGGTAGGGATATCCTTGTCTCATCGCGCACTAGCGACTCCTGTGGCGGGCCGGGCGCAGTGCGCACTGACCAGGTCGCTAGGTGTACGGTGTCTCCTCCGACACATTGGTGCGGCTGGCTTCCAGGTTGGATGCACGCTGTGTTAAGAAGCAGTGCAGCTTGGTTGGGTTTCGGGGGACGCATGGCTCTCGACCTTCGTCTCTCCCGAGCCCGTACGGGAGTTGTGACAAGACAGTAATGAGACAAGACAGTAACTACTAACAATTGGATACCACGAAATTGGGGAGAAAAAGGGGATAAAAATAAATAAAAATTGAATGACCATTAGGTTCATGTGGAATTCTCGTCTAGATACATTTTCAGCAACTAAAATGAAGTCATTTGTCATGTTTTTTCCCCCACCAAGGCATTTCTTGTTATCGTCACTTGTTTATCAGAAAAAAATAAGTAATTGACTAAATTAAATTATTGAAGAAATCAACACGGATCTGCACAGGTTGCACAGAATGCATGTATCTGGAAACCACCGTAAGCCTATAGAAAGAGAAGGAGAGAGCGCAGACCTTTTCATCATAGCTGCCGATGGCCAGGAACTGGCTGCTGGGACTCCAGGCCAAAGACTTGATGCCCAGCGACCACTCATACGCACTGAAGGTGGACAGCAGCCGGCCATCCAGCGAGTACAGCAGCACCTTGTACTGGGGAGACACACACACTCTCTCAGGGTCCCCACTCTGTCAACATATTGTCAACTAATTTTCCAATGGCTTACCTCCAAACAGCTGTCCCATACAGCCAGAACACAGCCGTTAGGAGACCACTCCACCCCCGCCAAGTCCTGGGTCTCTGTTTCAAAGTGCTTTGAAAGGTAGACAGGGAGGTCAAACAAGGGGATCCAGACAATTAGCAGAAAATAGACAGGGACAAACTGCGCATCTGTACTGGTGCATCTGTTGTTTGGGTCCCACTTTACAATGTGTCAAAATGTACAAAACATTAGGAACATGAGCTCTTTCCATGACAGACTGACCAGGTGAAAGCTTTGATCCCTTATTGACCTCAAATCAGTGTAGATGAAGGGGAGGAGACAGTTTTAAAGGATTTTAAGCCTTGATACATGGATTGTGCCAATTCAGAGGGTGAATAGGCAAGAAAATATTTAAGTGAACTGGGTATGGTAGTAGGTGCCAGGCGCACCGGTTTGCGTGTCAAGAAATGCAACGTTGCTGGGGTTTTCCACGCTCAGTTTCCCACGTGTAAGAATGGTCCACCACACAAAGGACATCCAGCAAACTTGACACAACTGTGGGAAGCATTGGTGTCAACATGGGCCAGCATCCCTGTGGAACGCTTGACACCTTGTCGAGTCCATGCCCCGATGAATTGAAAGTGTTCCTAATGTTTTGTGCCCTCAGTGTACGTATGCATGTAAAATCAGCAAAAAAGGAAAACATCCTCACTGTCAACTGCGTTTATTTTCAGCAAACTTAACGTGTAAATATTTGTATGAACATAACAAGATTCAACAACTAAGACAAACTGAACAAGTTCCACAGACATGTGACTAACAGAAATGGAATAATGTGTCCCTGAACAAGGGGGGGGGTCAAAATCAAAAGTAACAGTCAGTAGCTGGTGTGGCCACCAGCTGCATTAAGTACTGCAGTGCATCTCCTCATGGACTGCACCAGATTTGCACCAAGGCACCTGCAAGTTCCCGGACATTTCTGGGGGGGAATGGCCCTAGCCCTCACGCTCCAAAAGGTCCCAGACCTGCTCAATGGGATTGAGATCCGGGCTCGTTGCTGGCCATAGCAGAACACTGACATTCCTGTCTTGAAGGAAATCAGCCATACTGCTCGTTCTGTGCGTGGTGGCATTGTCATGCTGGAGGGTCATGTCAGGATGAGCCTGCAGGAAGGGTACCACATGAGGGAGGAGGATGTTTTCCCTCTAACGCACAGCATTGAGATTGCTTACAATGACAAGCTCAGCCCGATGATGCTGTGACACCGCCCCAGACATTGACGGACCCTCCACCTCCAAATCAATCCCGCTGCAGAGTACAGTCCTCGGTGTAACGCTCATTGCTTCGACGATAAACGTAAATCCTACCATCACCTCTGGTGAGACAAAACTGTGACTAATCAGTGAAGAGCACTTTTTGCCAGTCCTGTCTGGTCCAGCGATGGTGGGTTTGTGCCCATAGTTGTTGCCGGTGATGTCTGGTGAGGACCTGCCTTACAACAGGCTTACAAGCCCTCAGTCCAGCCTCTCTCAGCCTATTGCGGACAGTCTGAGCCCTGATGGAGGGATTGTGCGTTCCTGGTGTAACTCGGGCAGTTGTTGTTGCCATCATGTACCTGTCCCGCAGGTGTGATGTTCGGATGTACCGATCCTGTGCAGGTGTTGTTACACTCCACTGCGAGGACGATCAGCTGTCCGTCCTGTCTCCCTGTAGCGCTGTCTTAGGCATCTCACAGTATGGACATTCCAATTTATTGCCCTGGCCACATCTGCAGTCCTCATGCCTCCTTGCAGCATGCCTAAGGAGGCATGAGGACTGCAGATGTGGCCAGGGCAATAAATTACATACCGAGTTCACGCAGATGAGCAGGGACCCTGGGCATCTTTATGGTGTTTTTCATAGTCAGTAGAAAGGCCTTTTTAGTGTCCTAAGTTTTCATAACTGTGACCTTAATTGCCTACCGTCTGTAAGCTGTTAGTGTCTTAACGACCGTTCCACAGGTGCACGTTCATTAATTGTTTATGGTTCATTGAACAAGCAAGAGAAACGGTGTTTAAACCCTTTACAATGAAAATCTGTGAAGTTATTTGGATTTTTACGAATTATCTTTGAAAGACAGGGTCCTGAAAAAGGGACGTTTCTTTTTTTGCTGAGTTTATCAAACGCAAATGTAAATCCCAAACTTATTTTTGGACACTCCCGTGGTGGGAGCTCTGAGTGGCACTCACCCTCAGTAGGTGCCAGTCGTCACACACAAACACGCTAACGTAGTCTCTGCAGTCGCGGCGCTCCGCTAGGGCCATGTAGCAGCCGTCCCTGCTGAAGTCTATCCCTGGAACCACAGACCAGGGGGGAAACAATGCACAGGAAACATTATTTAACATAGTCAAAATCTTGCCCCACACAAACACACCTGACTCAACTACTAATCAGCTAGTTCTTGTACAAAGACAATGTTGGAATAGAGGACAATTTGCAGATGCAAAAGTGATATGCTTTAGACCTACATTATGTTCATCTAGGTGACACGTGTCCAAAATGATTTGTGGTCATTTAGTTGTCATGTTAACCTATAGCGTTGCTGTGGTGTACAGCACAGTCTATTGAGTGTAATTATCAAGAGGCCTTCAGCGGCAAGTGGTTGGCATTGCTGGATTATTTATACAGTGGCTCCAACGGTGCTTGGGTCACGTGGTGGTGGTGTGTGAACCTTTGGGTAGTGGTTGGAGCCCAAGACAATAACTCCACTGGCTGCTGACAAACAGGTTATGGCGAGCATGCACCATTTACTGAAGAGGGCTCCAGCTGTCAGCAGATGGCCCATAGGCCCTAAGGTCAAAGGACAGGGAGGAACGCGATTCACCAGCCCATGTGTCAGCCAGTCAGCGTGGCCCTGTACCCAAGTCCTCTCGCTGAAAAACACACATTCACGTACTTACCCTTCTGACATGCCTTGGGGTACTTGATGTAAGATACGGCTTTGGTACACAAGGACCAGACGGTAACTCTCAGCTGTCAAAAAAAAAGAAACAAAATGTAACAAACTATAACTCATCTCCCAGTGAAAGGATAGCTAGCACAGGGGAATAGCCTACAAAGACTCATCCGTCCAAAAACAGACATCTTTGATCCGCGATCAATTATTTTGAATGTCTACGCCCATTTAATATTGCAAACCGCGTCGCCGGTTGCACCACATGCCCTCTCTTCATTGGCAACATGGCCTCTTCCTCTGTAAGAGGAGCTTGTTGGACGCTTTAATGTGGTAAGTGTGGAGCTCTGAGAGCAGGGCGTCAACAACAGCCGCCTATTAATAAGAGCTCAGTCAACTCTTCGACTAATGAGACCGCTGAGAGCTCCTCGCTATCCCCGCCACTCCGTCCATTTAGATTTTATACCAAACGCAGCAGTCACCCCGTTCGGCTTCAACACAGCCCCTGGGGGACTGTGTCGGTCTGTGGAAGAGATCCACGAGGGTCTTCGTGATGGGATGGATAAGACTAAGAAGAGCGGTTGTGCTGAATGGTTAAAGCAGTCACAAGGGAAAGTTCTAAATCTAAAACGTTACAGTAATGAAATCTTTAGCCTATCCATTAATAACAGCAGTAAAGTACAACCCTTATCGGTTACCAGCAGGACTGGACAATAGAAACAAGGCCAATGCCAGTCTGTCTACCCGTAAAGATTCAAGTCACCCTCCCCCCTCCCAAAATCATCCGAGATGAGCTTACAGATCGCAGCACACAAACAGCAGACACGCTGAATCTAGCCCTCCAAGAAACAAGACCAGCATGCGACAGGTCCTGCACTCCTAGTTTCTTCCTCGTTTAGTTGTGATCAGAAAAACAAAAGGTGTATATAATGTGAAAACATTGAAACTACATATGCTTTGTTAAAATGAACATAACTAGGGCTATACTGTAAGATGCACAATATAGTATTTGTATTCAGCCTAAAGCTAGCCTAGTTATTGGAACTCCTAAAAGTAAAAGCCAGAACAGTAGTCATTCTAAGCCATCCAAATGACATTACGGCTGTGTAGCCTACCACCACAAGCATGTTATGGGTGTAAAATGCAAGGCCTACATATTTTCTTTTACAACCTAGTAAGCCAATATAAATGTGCATGCATACACTTCTCCGCACCCTGTCTTATCATACTTTGAATACTAAGCCTGTGCAAATGCTGGACTAAACTAGTCTCGGTGATCAGCCAAGACTGTTATGTGGCTTCATAACAATAAATAAGCTTGAGACAGAAGTGACAAAGTCGAGGGTCGTCATTTCAAGTGTGAACTGTAATCAAGACCCTCAGCCTCTGTGCGGCCTTGGAAGGCGGCGGCTTATATGGTGTGCATGTCAGACCGACACCCTCCCAAAATTCCAATTAAAACTTAATTCAGGGTCCTCCCTTTGCCTACACTTACCTTCCTGTAAGAGAAGTGCAAACATCAGAAAACTACACAACTGTATGAAGAAAGAGATGAACTTTAAATAGATCTAGCATGGCATCCCACATGCTTTCCCTGATTTTCTAACTAGGGCTCACTTTCTCGCTCAGGGGAGGAAGGCATTAAGGCAGGAGTCCGTCTGACCTACTGGCTGTTGCTTCCCTGGGTAAGGGTCTAACTGACCAGGCCATGCTCCTGAGGTACCAAGACATCCAGCTGTGGCCTGTCATTACACCCACACGCTCCCCCCCCTGTCCACAGATCCATGGAAACCACCGTCAACACAGCTCAACACAGTTCTTCTTGGACAACTTGTACCCCACCACATTGACATGGGGGGGGACTGGGTTGGGAGGTTGTCTGAAGGGGGGGGGGGAAAGCCATGGTGTAACTTTAAACTGGGAAGAGGGAGGGAGCAGCACATATGTAAAATAGGTGAGAAATGCTTCTCTGTGTTGCCTGGCATGCCAGTCTGGGGCACTGAAGCTGGTAAAACTACACCTTGGAAGCAGTAGACTGGCGTTTCAGTCTCTAGGACAGAGACAAGATGTTCCAAGAGCAAATAAAACCGCTTCTGTTTAGCCATCAGAATAAAGGGACACAAATAATGCTTTGTATTGGCCTTCACAGCATGATCATCAACTTTAGGCTTCTTTTCTAGGAAGTTTGTTACAGTGCATTCAGAAAGTATTCAGACCCCTTGACTTTTTCCCACTTTGTTTACGTTACAGCCTTATTCTAAAATGGATTAAATAGTTCCCCCCATCAATCTACACACAATACCCCATAATGACAAAGCAAAAACAGGTTTAGAAAGTGTTGCACATTTATTAAAAATTTAAAATAAACTGAAATATCACATTTACAAAAGTATTCAGACCCTTTACTCAGTACTTTGTTGAAGCACCTTTGGTGGCGATTACAGTCTCGAGTCTTCTTGGGAATGATGCTACAAGCTTGGCACACCTGTATTTGGGGAGTTTCTCCCATTCTTCTCTGCAGATCCTCTCAAGCTCAGTCAGGTTGGATGAGGAGCATCGATGCACAGCTATTTTTAGGTCTCTCCAGAGATGTTCGAACGGCTGGGCCACTCAAGGACATTCAGAGACTTGTCCCGAAGCCACTTCTGCGTTGTCTTGGCTGTGTGCTCAGGGTCTGAATACTTATGTAAATAAAGTATTTCTGTTCTGTTCTGATTTTATACATTTGCAAACTTTTCTAAAAACCTGCTTTCGCTTTATAGGGTATTGTGTGTAGTTTTCTGAATAAGGTTGTAACGTAACAAAATGTGGAAAAAGTCAAGGAGTCTGAATACTTTTGGAATGCACTGTACACACACAAACACTACATACGCCCACACACAACATATGCAAACTCACACACACATTTTTACACTCACCACATTCGCTGTTGCTTCTGTCTATTATCTATCCTAGTTAAGTGCCTAGTCACTTAACCCCTACCAATATGTACATAGCTACCTCAATTACCTCATACCCCTACTCATACTCCCTGTATATAGCCATCTTATTTTTACTCATTATTGTTATTCGTTTTTCACTGGATATTTATTCCTCGTGTCACTATTTCTATTTTTTATTACATGTTTTATCTTTAACTCTGCATTGTTGGAAAAGGACCTGTAAGTAAGCATTTCACTGTTAGTCTGCACCTGTGGTTTACGAAGCATGTGACAAATAACCTTTTATTTTATAATTGGCTTATCACTTACCAACTCATAGAAATCCTCACCTAGCTGATGGTGGAATGGCATTGTCTATACTAAAACGAGTTATATCCATCTAGTCCTTCATTTACAGTGCTTTCAGAAAGTATTCATACCCCTTGACTTAATCCACATTGTGTTGAGTTACAACCTGAATTAAAAATGTATTAAATATTTGTTTAAATGGTCACCCATCTACACACAATACCCCATAATGACTAAGTCAAAACATGTTTCTGACATTGTTGCAAATGTATTGAAAATTAAATACAGAAATATCTCATTTACATAAGAATTCACAACCCTGAGTCAATACATGTTAGAATCACCTTTGGCAGTGATCACAGCAGTGAGTCTTTTGGGGTAAGTTTCTTAAGAGCTTGGCACACCTGAATTGTACAATATTTACCCATCATTAATTTCAAAATTCTTCATGCGCTGTCAAATTGGTTGTTGATCATTGCTAGACAACCATTTTCAAGTCTTGCCATAGATTTTCAAGCAGATTTAAGTTAAAACTATAACTCGGCCACTCAGGAACATTCAGACATTGCTTTGCCACATTTTTGGCAGGGTTACTTGAGTGCCTTGTTGCAAACAGGATGCATGTTTTGGAATATTTTTATTCTGTGCAGGCTTCAGTCTTTTTACTCTGTCAATTAGGTTAGTATTGTGGAGTAACTGCAATTTATTGAGCAAAACTTATTTAGATTTGCCATAACAAAGGAGTTGAAAATATGAAATGTCTTGAGTCAATAAGTATTCATTGTATATTAATTAGTAAACATTTCTAAAAACATACAGCACCAGTCAAACGTTTGGACACACCTACTCATTCAAGGGGTGTGCTTGGGGTCGTTGTCCTGTTGGAAGATGAACCTTCGCCCCAGTTTGAGGTTCTGAGCGCTCTGGAGCAGGATCTCTATACTTTGCGCCGGTCAGCTTTCCCTCAATCCTGACTAGTCTCCCAGTCCCTGTAGCTGAAAAACATCCCCACAGCATGCTGCCACCACCATGCTTCACCGTAGGGATGTACCAGGTTTCCTCCAGACCTGACACTTGACATTCAGGCAAAAGAGTTCAATCTTGGTTTCATCAGACCAGAGAATCTTGTTTCTCAAACTTCTTCAATTTAAGAGTGATGGAGGCCACTGTGTTCTTGGGGACCTTCGATGCTGCAGAAATGTTTTGGTACCCTTCCTCAGATCTGTGCCTCAACACAATCCTGTCTCGGCGCTCGACAGACAATTCCGTCGACCTCATGGCTTGGTTTTTGCTCTGACATGCACTGTCAACTGTGGGACCTTATATAGACAGGTGTGTGCCTTTCCAAATCATGTCCAATCAAGTTGTAGAAACATCTCAAGGATGATCAACGGAAAAAGGATGCACCTGAGCTCAATTTCGAGTCTCATAGCAAAGGGTCTGAATACTTATGTAAATAAGGTACATTTTTAAATTTAAAAAAATGTATTAGCAAAAATATCAAAACCAGTTTTCACTTCGTCATTATGTGGTAGTGTGTAGATTGACGTAAAATGTATTTAATCCATTTTAGAATAAGGTTGTAACGTAACAACGTGGAAAAAGGGGTCTAAATACTTACCGAATGCACTGTATATGCAGGGAGGCCATGTGTCAACGAGAAGACAGCACATTTTACAGAGTTGTAGCAGAGGTGCCTGCTAGGGTGTTGTGGCGACTGGCGGGGTGGATGGAGGGCCTAAACCGTGGCTTACAGCTCACAACAGTACTGGTTCACTTCACATTGGAGGAATTAATTTGACTTTGTTTATCCTGTTTAAAGCTCTCCCACAGCCTTGTTCTAAACTTAACCTCACAAGAGTTATGCCTCAGGCCCTCAACTTAACCCTAGAAAGAACAGTCCCACTGGGACAAGAAAGGCTACACTTGATAAACAGGACCAACTACAGAATCCCTGACAGCAAATCACAAATCCATCAGCTCCTCCTGTGGCAGCACTTTTTATATGCGAGAGAGAATTAGTGATGATGCGACTCCTGCGAGGAATCTTTGCATAGGCCTATCTGTCAGCAATGGATAAGTTCATATGCATTCCCCATCAGAGACGGTATCTCAACCCGATATAGACCCATTTCTCCTGTTACAGCCTTATAATTCCCCCGTGGATTGGAGTGCAGTGTAGCCAGGCGTCAGTCTGGATGACTGATTGTTGATTGTCAGAGTAGAGCTGTGGAAGCTACTTGGGGTCACAGTTTCTCTGATCGCCAACGCTGCCAACATGCTACGCGCTAGCGGGGCGCCAGCGCCGCCGGCCAGGCACGCAGCTAACCTGATCCCAACAATGCAAAAACCATTAGAGGTATAGAATGTTCGACGCCGGCCTTGAGTGGATGTCTTCCACACCGGTTTTACAGCTCGCTCAGCTGGTTTGTTGGATTAGCAGTGAATATGTGCAGCATAGTGCCAGTGGAGAGAATCAGGAGTGGGAATTCAAACATGTATGGCTTTTTGATTCGAACATACAATGAGGGTAAAAGTCATTTGACAAAGACCTATTTGAATGACATCGGGCCTATCCATGAAGCTAGGCCTAATTACCAATGTTAAGTCACTTCTGATAAGTGAGTGGGTAAGCCTATCGTATGACAGACAGCCAAGAGACTCCAGGATGTCCTGCTAACTTGTAGAACATGGAGAATGCAATAGACTAATCCACTTTCCAATTGTTCTTTATGTACAGTAGCGAGAGGCCGTGAGCTAAATCACATAACGCATGCAAGATATGGTGTAAGACCATTTTAGTGTCAAAAAAGCTGCTTGTTAACCATTTGAAATAATTTGTACATGGACAAAAAGCGCAAAGCACAGTAAAGCAGTGCAAACTGTGGTGAGGGCTGGAGGTCAGATCAGATCCGGAGGCTGGCTCACGCCGGCGACTCTCCCACGCGAAATGGCATATCTACAGAGATGAATGTAAATCCAAAGCCTCGTCTAGCACCATCAGCTGTTAACTGACAAATTGCACCCAGGTATCAAAACAGTCAGTGGGGAGAAAAGAAAACACACACACGCAGTGGGTTCAACACACAGCAGCTGTCCCCTAACAAGTTAATATAGCATCTTGTTCATGAGCTCCCGGCTGAAACTGAGCCCTGATACGAACACCAGTCTGGCACAGCCATAATGAAATATTTGTGGAGGGGTGAAGGTGAGGTCAACAGCACTGGGCAATGCAGGTGTCATCACCCCTAGACTTTTGGTAAACGGGCTTGGCACCCCAAATGGGAAAACAGGGCATCTTGCATTGAGTTCTGAGCCATACAAGGCAACAAACAGGGGGGGCTACTTGAACTTATCCAATAAGAAATGCACATTTTCTGTTGCAAAATGTTTTACATCTTCCCAATATCCACAACTGACAATTGTCCCTTCTCAGGATTTCATGGAAAGAGCACAGACCCAGGAGCAGACAGACCCAGGGAGACTCCATTCTATTCCTGTGTTTGTTGAAGAAGCAGACAGACAAAGCAGAAATGTCAGACACTTGCACTCCCTGCTCCCTCTCAAACCTCCAGACACAGTTGTGCTTGGGCCCCGGCACCTGTCAGTGAGTCTAGGAGTCGGGTTCGGGCGTCAGGCGAGCCCCGCCGTGGCACGGTGCCCAAGTCGTAACCCAAACAGGCGGGCGAGGACGAGTGCAGCCCACTCCCCCTTCTGATACCTAGGGACAAATATGCTCCCAACAAGCCAGACGACTGCACTTTCACCTACAGTCGTTGCAGACGTGCATAGCATGCTGCGATGTCGTCACACCGACACTGGTTTGGTTCCAGCAAGCATGTTCATTCAAAGTCTAAACTAATCAGAAAGACACTATAAATGTACTTTGCCATTTCTTATTAAGCAAAACTCGCCACATTAAAAATGTCTAAGTGTGGCGGAATTTCACAGCCTATTGGATGTGTGACAAGACACATTGGATGGATTGTCATCTTCCAAGAATATAACACATATCTACAGCCCAATTCTGTTTCTCCCCCTGTACACTTCCACCATGGATTTCAAAGGGAGGGAGTAGTGTAAGGAACATGGTGAAAACCCACTCAAGCACAGGCTTACACCAATCCAGTGCTTTTTAAATGCTTCAAAGGGAGTGAACGAGTGCACACTTCGGGAAGGAGAAACGGAATAGGACTCGGGAAGGAACTTAATTCGTGTGTCGAGGATATGACAAAACACTAGCTGGAGTAACTGAAATCGGGCATACATTTGTCAGGTGGGGCAGGGTCTGGTGTCTGCTGGCTATTTTCAGGTCTCCTCCTTCATTATGGGCAGCAACAGTCGACACCAGACAGAAACACATAAACACACTCCTAGTGACTTCACACTTACATGGAACTCTGTGGTGTTGAGAATGTGACGTCCGTCTGGGCTCCAGCGCGAGGAGACTAGTCCTATCGAGCCCTCGTCAATCTTACAGTACCAGTCAGGCTGCTCTAGAGACCACACCTGAGAGGAGAGATTGTGAGAGAAGGACAACTGCCTTTCCCTGAGCTCAACCTGTACTCAAACCTTTGACCACACCAAATCTGATCCAGAGACGAAATGAAAGACTGGAGATGGTTACCTCTGCAAAAGTAAGCTGTTCTTTTTGCACAGTGCATTTGATCTTAACACCGTCTCAAACGAGGGGTAATTTCCCTTTCATTTCAAAATGGTCAGTAATTATCAACTTAAATTCCACTTTCTGTGCAAGTTGTTGATTTATATGTGTACACTTTGTTCCCAGTTTAATTTCCCACATTCTGTATATTTAAGCATCCATCAACAGGCTGTGAACAAGCTAATTCAGCACAATTTTTATTTATTTTTTATTTAAAAAAATAAACCAACTGTCATTGGACAAATGAGATAAAAAAACAATATGCACAAGCCTAATAGAGGAGCACATACCTGCACTAGTCCCCTCTTGTACATGGCACAGAGGATGAAGAGCGAGTCAGAGGACCACTCCATGTGGACTATCTGGTCCAGGCAAGTGTAAAGGTGCAAGATCTGTAGGGTGTTCACGTCTCGCACCACCAGCCTGTACTGTACACACGTGGCCTGGGGGGGGGGGGGGGGAAGATGGAGAGAGACAGGCAGGCAGAAAAAGGTTGTGTTCCGGCACATCTGTGTACTTATTGGATTTGTTAACTCCTCAGTTGTAAGACCATGAACGTCCATCTGCCATGCCTGTTGTCGATGTTTAAAAGTGCATATTTTGAGTGCATAAGTGGAGTACATAAGGTATGCATCATATTTCTACCTAAAACATTCATATGACTAGGGTACCTGTCATGCAGTGGCGGATTTAAATGCTACCAAATAAACCACAATTCATTCATAATACTGTGAATATATAGTTAGACATATTGTTGCATTTTTTTCTGGTTTGTGCAAAATCATTAAGAAAAACATAAAACCAGTCTGCACACCACCAAGGTGAATTGGTTTAGTCTTGACTCTTGGTTGACAGTGTTGGGGGATGATTAATGTCTTGATGCTCGAGTACCAAATCAACACAAATTTGTTTCTATTTGTCTTTGTTACTTTTTGATATTTATGAGTCTTATTTTCATACATATTTATATAGTTTTAAATGTTATGATTATTTATTTGTGTTGCAAATGTCTGAATAAAAATGAGTCAGTGCAGAATGGTGCTTTTTTGGGGGGGGGGGGGTGCATTCGGAAAGTATTCAGACCCCTTCCTACTCATAATACCCCATAATGACAAAGTGAAAACAGGTTTAAACATTTTTGAAAATGTATTAAATAAAACAGAATACCTTATTTACATAAGTATTTAGACCCTTTGCTCAAAATTGAGCTCAGGTGCATTCTGTTTCCATTGATCATCCTTGAGATGTTTCTACAAGTTGAGACAGAACTGTGTTGAGGCACAGATCTGGGGAAGGTTACCAAAAAATGTATGCAGCATTGAAAGTCCCCAAGAACACATTCTTAAATGGAAGCAGTTTGGAACCACCAAGAGTCCTCCTCGAGCTGGCGGCCCGGCCAAACTGAGCAAGCCAGGGAGAAGGGCCTTGGTCAGGGAGGTGACAAAAAACCCGATGGTCACTCTAGAGCTCCAGAGTTCCTCTGTGGAGATGGGAAAGCGTTCCAGAAGGACAACCATCTCTGCAGCACTCCACCAATCAGGCCTTTATGGTAGAGTGGCCAGACAGAAGCCACTCCTCACTAAAAGGCACGACAATCCACTTGGAGCTTGCCAACAAGCACCTAAAGGACGCTCAGACCATGAGAAACAAGATTCTCTGGTCTGACGAAACCAAGATTGAACTCTTTGGCCTGAATGCCAAGCATCACGTCTGCAGGAAACCCGGCACCATCTCTACATTGAAGCATGCTGGTGGCAGGATCATGCTGTGGGGATGTTTTTCAGTGGCAGGGACTGGGAGACTAGTCAGGATCAAGGGAAAGAGGAACGGAGCAAAGTACAGAGAGCTCCTTTATGAAAAGCGCTCTGGAGCAGGTTAGGACCTCAGACTGGGGGCGAAGGTTCACCTTCCAACAGGACAACGACCCCAAGCACACAGCCAAGACAACGCAGGAGTGACTTCAGGACAAGTCTCTGAATGTCCTTGAGTGGCCCAGCCAGAGTTCGGACTTGAACATCTCTGGAGAAACCTAAAAATAGATGTGCAGGGACACTCCGCATCCAACCTGACAGAGCTTGAGAGGATCTGCAGAGAATGGAAGAAACTCCCCAAATACAGGTGTGCCAAGCTTGTAGCGTCATACCAAGAAGACTCAAGGCTGTAATCGCTTCAACAAAGTACTGAGTAAAGGGTCTGAATACTTACAGTACCAGTCAAAAGTTTGAATGGGTGCGTGTGTCCAAGGGTTATTCTTTATTTTTTCCCATTTTCTACATTGTAGAATAATAGTGAAGACATGGAAACTATGAAATAACACATAAGGAGTAACCAAAAAAGGGTTAAACAAATCAAAATATATTTTATGTTTGAGATTCAAAAGTAGCCACCCTTTACCTGACAGCTTTGCCCACTCTTGGCATTCTCTCAACCAGCTTCATGAGATAGTCACCTGGAATGCATTTCAATTTACAGGTGTGCCTTGTTAAAAAGTTACATTTGTGGAATTTCCTTCCTTCATAATGCGTTTGGGCCAATCAGTTGTGTTGTGACAAGGTACGGGTGGTATACAGAAGATAGCCCTATTTGGTAAACGACCAAGTCCATATTATAGAAAGAACAGCTCAAAAAGCAAAGAAAAATGACAGTCCATCCTTACTTTAAGACATGAAGGTCAGTCAATCCGGAAAATTGCAAGAACTTTGAAAGTTTTTTCGAGTGCAGTCGCAAAAACCATCAAGCGCTATGATGAAACTGGCTCTCATGAGGACAGCCACAGGAAAGTAAGACCCAGAGTTACCTCTGCCGCAGAGGATAAGTTAATTAGCGTTACCAGCCTCAGAAATTGCAGCCCAAATAAATGCTTCACAGACACATCAACTGTTCAGAGGAGACTGCATGAATAAGGCCATGGTCAAATTGCTGCAAAGAAACCACTACTAAAAGGACACCAATAAGAAGAGACTTGCTTGGGCCAGGAAATACGAGCAATGGACATTAGACCGGTGGAAATCTGTCCCTTGGTCTGATTAGTCCAAATTTGAGGTTCCAACCGCCGTGACTTTGAGACGCAGAGTAGGTGAACTAATGATCTCCGCATGTGTGGTTCCCACCATGAAGCATGGAGGAGTTGTGATGGCGTGTGGGTGCTTTGCTGGTGACACTGTAGGATTTATTTAAAATTCAAGGCACACTTAACCAGCATGGCTACCACAGCATTCTGCAGCAATACGCCTTCCCATCTGGTTTGCGCTTAGTGGGACTATCATTTGTTTTTCACCAGGATAATGACCCAACACACCTCCAGGCTGTGTAAGGTATATTTGATGACCTGGCCTCCAATCACCTCCACCCAATTGAGATGGTTTGGGATGAGTTGGACCGCAGAGTGAAGGAAAAGCAGCCAACAAGTGCTCAGCATATGTGGGAACTCCTTCAAGACTGTTGGAAAAGCATTCCAGGTGAAGCTGGTTGAGAGAATGCCAAGAGTGTGCAAAGCTGTCATCAAGGCAAAGGGTGGATACTTTTTTGGTTACTACATTATTCCATGTGTCATTTCATAGTTTTGATGTCTTCTCTATTATTGTACAATGTAGAAAATAGTAAAAAATAAAAACCCTTGAATGAGTAGGTGTCCACACTGGTACTGTATGTAAATGTGATATTTCCGTTTTTATTTAATACATTTGCAAAAATGTCTAAACCTGTTTTTGCTTTGTTATTATGGGTTATTGTGTATAGATTGATGAGGGGGGGAAACAATTTAATCCATTTTAGATTAAGGTTGTATCATAATGTGGAAAAAGTCAAGGGGTCTGAATACTTTGAAGGTACTTTATAGGCATGTTGCTACAGTGCTTCAGAAGGTATTCACACCCCTTAATTTTTTTACACATTTTTTATGTTACAAAGTGAGATTAAAATTGATTTGTCTTTTGTCAACGATTCACAAACAATACTCTGTAATGTCAAAGTTGGGGACAAATTCTACCTTTTTTTTATTAATTAAAATGCTAATATACTGATTAAATAAGTATTCAACCCTTAGTCAATAAATGTTACAATCACCTTCGGCAGCGATTACAGCTGCAAGTGTGTTTGGGTAAGTCTAAGAGCTGTGCATACCTGGATTGTACAATATTTGCCCATTATTCTTTTTTTTAAATCTTCAAGCTCTGTCAAGTTCATCGTTGATCATTGCTAGACACCCATTTTCAAGTTGTCATAGATTCTCAAGACGATTTAAGTCAAAACTGTAACTAGGCCAATCAGGAACATTCAATGTCATCTTGGAAAGCAACTTCAGTGTATATTTGGCCTTGTGTTTTAGGTTATTGTCCTGCTGAAAGGTGAATTTGTCTTCCAGTATCTGTTGGAAAGCAGAATGAACCAGGTTTTCTTCTAGGAGTTTGCATGTGCTTAGCTCTATTAAGTTTATTTTTATCCTAAATAACTCCCCAGTCCTTGCCGATGACAAGCATACCCATAACATGATGCAGCCACCACTATGCTTGAAACATGAAGAGTGGTACTCAGTGATGTCAGGACAAAACATTAATTTCTTTGCAGTTTTACTTTAGTGTCTTATTGCAAACATGATGCATAAAGAGTACTTGTTCAAATTAACAAAAAGGCAGAGGCCCCTGCCCCGCCTCCGTCACTCTGGAAACTTCTCTCAAATCTAAGGATCCGAATCACATGGGTCATTAACCATGTTTCCATCCACAGTTTTTATGCAAGTAAAGTCATATGGTATAACAAAAAAAAGCTGTGATCGAAACAGGAAGTTTCGTTACAATTGTATAAAAACAGACAGAAAATTTGTTCGTTCGACATGTTGGGATCTATGTGTCTGTAAAAATGTATTATACGAGAAAAGAGCAGTGGCCAAGACCTGAGTAAGCACATTCGCTATTTAACGCAACAGTTTGTGACAAAACTATCAGTAGAGTTGAAAACGCGATAACGCACTGAACTTTAGATTTTTATTCGGTACAGGAAAACTTACGCGAAAAAGTACATTGTGTGCACTACGTCATCACACTGATTTTTATCCACAACTAGTCCCTTTGTTGGAAACGCCACTCGTGGGAAAATGCACATATTTTCTTTACGCGCATTTTAGAATATTTGCATGAAATCTGGAGACAATTGGATGGAAACCTAGCTATGTATACACATTCACGTTTCTTTCTTTACTCACGCTCTTCTGAACTCTCAACCAATTTGATCGAAATGATGATGTAGCCCATGTCTCTGCCTCATTCCTGAACTGCTGTGATTTGAACTATCGATCCAAGAAAATTGCCTATATGAAGGGCCAGCTACAACCTTCTGTCTGTTGAAACAGATATTGCTGTAGCACAAGCAAGACAGTCTACACATTGCATTAGGACAAAACAATTGTTGTGCGTGATGTAATCTTTACAATTATGCTGCCATATAGCCAGTCTGCCTCCGGTTCAGATAATGTTTCCAATGATGAAAAAATGAAATCAAATCACTATTGAATGAGTGTCTTGCTTGTTTGATATGCTGTGTAAGCTACATATAGCTTGCCTAAATAGCTGCATTTAACTCCTGAAAAAAGAACATTCAATTGCTAGACCTCTTTATGTCATGCTTATGTTTGCAACAGCTTACTATTACAATTAACTACGTTTGATCAAACTGTTTTGTGTACAAGCGGCAACAGAGTCACGGAGTGACTGAGCAATGAGCAGCAGCTGAAAGGAGGTAGGCTAGTGGATCCTGCATTGCCAGAAATCTCTGTATATTTAGCAACAGCAAGTCACTCCATAATATAAAAAAACAATAGTTCCCCCATCTCTAGAGGTTAAATAAAAAACAGATTACTCACAGATTACTGCACATAGCCCATATAATTTAGCCCAAACAACTACCTCTTCCCCTACTATATTTATTTAGCTCCTTTGCACCCCATAATTTCTATTTTGCACATTCTTCCACTGCAAATCTACAATTCCAGTGTTTTACTTGCTATATTGTTTTTACTTCGCCACCATGGCCTTTTTTTGCCTTTACCTCCCTTATCTCACCTCATTTGCTCACATTGTATATAGACTTATTTTTCTACTGTATTATTGACTGTATGTTTGTTTTACTCCATGTGTAACTGTTGTTTATATGTGTCGAACTGCTTTGCTTTATCTTGGCCAGGTCGCAATTATAAATGAGAACTTGTTCTCAACTTGCCTACCTGGTTAAATAAAGGTGAAATAAAATAAACTATGGATTTACAATGATGGTGAAAACTTGGGAGACATTCTGGGATTAAGTATATTAAATTCAAAAGGCACTCGCACATCTGAGCAATCTAATTTGCAGGTGCATGGCAACAATTGAACGAGGAAAAAGGAAACCGCACACTGCTCTTGATTGTATCACCGATATTTTATAAGCTTACGTATCGGCCTCACAGCCTTCGTCAGAGCTTTTTGTAGAATTCTGTCACTTTAGCAATTCTTTATTCATACCATAAATCAGATTTATTGAATTGTCCATGTGGTCTACATTAAAGGGAACTTCATTTAATATAACAAGCTTTTAAATTCTATATTGGTACACAATTTCTACATAAAATATTAAAGGGATGCAAAAGGAACTAATTTAATTGGAACCCAGTAGCCTTCAATTAATAAATCATTATTGGCAGCAGGAAGTGAGCTGGCAACCACACACGCACGTCCAGTGTGGCACCTTCTTGCTCCAACCTGTATACAGTATGTATCCGTTTTCGGTTTAATTTTGTGTACAATCTTAATCATTACATTATCTACATTGTTTATCATATATACATAGTCACTTTAACTATACATTCATGTACATACTACCTCAATTGGGCCGACCAACCAATGCTCCCGCACATTGGCTAACCGGGCTACCTACCAACCCCTCTTTTACGCTACTGCTACTCTCTGTTCATCACATATGCATAGTCACGTTAACCATATATACATGTACATACTACCTCAAATCAGCCTGACTAACCGGTGTCTGTATGTAGCCTCGCTACTGTATATAGCCTGTCTTTTTACTGTTGTTTTATTTCTTTACTTACCTATTGTTCACCTAATACCTTTTTTGCACTATTGGTTAGAGCCTGTAAGTAAGCATTTCACTGTAAGGTCTACCTACACCTGTTGTATTTGGCGCAAGTGACAAATAAACTTTGATTTGATTACTAAGTGTATATTGAAACAAATTATTGCTTACCAAATATTTTCCATCTGGTGAAACTCTGCACAGTTGGTTAGACTGTTTGAAGACCTCAGAGAAGTTCATCTCTGAATTTAACAAAATGACTGGTCACTGTAGAAAGGGGGCATGAACATGTGATTAGTCAACAGTATACAACCCAAAAAAGCTAGCTACTCGCGTTGTTCGCCTAGTCTTGAGTATTTTGGTCAATAATAACCACAAGGTGGCGACAGACCATGAATGTATTTCAAGCCAAAACACCAGATGCCTTCTTTGGAAGTTAAGGCTAACTGTACAGTACTACTGTAGCTAACGTATCCTAAAAATAAAGAAACCTATGCATCTAACTAGTAGTAGTGCGAGAACAAACAAGTTGGTAACTCGACTTTTAACATGCACATTGCATTGGTAGCACAAAAGAGAGTTATGGCTCTATATGGCAGGCGAGTAGGTTTAACAGATTAGCTAGCTAAATTAGCAAAGTAGCTACACCTGTTTGATGCCAGTTGAAATGGCTAGTTATCGACAATGTATCCTTTGTTATTCATACCAGTCGCGTAAACAAACCAGTAAATGTGAATCAATGACGAACGTCTGTTAACATGTTTTTTGCATTCTAAGCAAACTGGCTCAAGTTAACAGTACTGGTATCGTCAAGCTTACGTTAGCTAGCCTAGCTAGCTAGATACCGTAGTTCACTAATTCATTCCACACATATAACTGTATGTTTTATGTTTAGCGTGAAGTTTTATCGTCCAAGGTTGAGCGACTCACCGGTATCCAGGGTTTGTTGAAAACTTTCCTCGTTCACATGCTATCAAACAAGTGCATGACAACAATAACTGTCTGATACTTGCTTCAGTGCGATTGATTTACCGCACCTCTGGTACCGGTTGAGCAGAGGTTGCACAAGAGTCTGGTCAAAGAGCAAACTACTCTGTCACCCGACGTGGTGAGCATGCAAACTCAAACGCACTTGAAATCAAGAGCGTCATCCAATCAGCATGAAGACAGTTTTTCATTATGCTGGGAAATGTAGTTCAGCAGAGGTTACCTAGAGGGGATTCGATTATCTGTCCCGGGTTATCCCGATGTGAGGAGTTTTATATGGTGAAAAGTGAGTGCATTCGTTTTGGAACCAGTTGCCGCGTTCAAAACAACTGAGAACTCGGAAATTTCAGACTTCAGTGCATTCAAGACAACTGGGAACTCAGGAAAAAAAACTAGCTCAGACTGGGAAAAATCAATTTGAACAGTCATCCAACTAGCATTTCCTAATTAAGAACTCGGGCCGCATTTACCGGGGTAACTTGCCCCTGGAGGTGCCAGTTACCATTCAGGAGCAAACGTTTTTCAATAGTTGTTTTTAATTTATACCCCAAAAATATTAATTGGAATATAATATTGGAATATAACCAATATCATTAAATAACATTGGAATATAACATGTAATAACTATAACTGAACTAATTAATTCAGTGTAACATTGATGTGGCAACTGTCTTATGCTCTGCTATTGCACAATTCTAATTTGTACATAGGTCACAAATAAAGCCGTTTTGCCTGTTCACGTCATGGGCCATAGCCCGGTGCACTGCAGCTCAGGTTAATAGAACTCCCTCATTGTTATAATGTGAAACATGGTTATAGGTCTGTAAAGCAAATATTCAGAAGAAGATTTGGGGAATTGGCGTCTCCAAGAAACCATATTTCACATTATAACAATGAGGGACTTCTATTAACCTGAGCTGCAGTGCACCGGGCTATGGCCGGTATATATATATATATATAACAAATTGGAATGTGACAGTGATCTCCGTTATGCCGAATCCTTTCGAGGGTATTTGGGCTCCCGAGTGGCGCAGTGGTGACTGCAGTACCTGGTTCGAATCCAGGCTGCATCACATCCGGCCGTGATTGGAAGTCCGGGTCGTCCGGGTTTGACCGGGGTAGGCCGTCATTGTAAATAAGAATTTGTTATTAACTGACTTGCCTGGTTAAATAAAAAATAAATACAAAAAAAGTGTAGTACTAATAGTGCCCCATAGAATAATTGCGTTGCAGAAGTTTAAAACTATGTAGCCTTCAGACAGGCTATGCACAAGTATAAGACAACGTATTTTCGTTTCAAAGATTTGTTAGAACTCTTTTCCCAATGGTTTATCTAGCATTTGCCTCCATGTGCCCCCTAGTGAGTTAGGAAAATGTTTCCCGCTCGTGTGCGCCCAAACCGCGGCTAACACCTCCTCCTGTCACCCGAATCCCACCCAACTCTAAATCTCAATAACACAATCTCGCGGAGGAAGCTCATGACACTTAAAGTTTCCTCGCTTTATCATCTAATGATTTTCTTCGTCGTGAGTGGTCAGCCATTTCTGGAAGGAGAAAAAAAATACTCGATAATGTGTGCTTTTTAATCGATGGCTTGATTTTTTGACGAACGTTACAGATATGAGACATGTTATAAAAAGGATAATAAGCTGTTTATCACTACCACATTATTTTTGGACGTAGTCAAACTGGACCGAGCTCATTTTGTTTGGTAAGTGTTCTTGTCTTTGCAGTTTTCACATAGGCCTAATTATGATATGGGAAGCAGTCACATAGCAAGGCTTAAACAAAGGGCATTAGCCTACAGCTTACAATTATTTATCCATATCAAAATAATACTTTGAGCGTTACTACATAATTATAGGTCAGTAAAGCAAGTATTCAGAAGAAGATTTGGGAAATTGGCGTCTCCAAAATATTATATTGAACAGAAACGGAAACTCCTGCCAATTATTGTGATATATAAGGGTAAACTGACTTACAAGTCAAGTGGAGTTGTATAAACACCAACAATACAAACTTGCAGAAACAAAACTCGAACATAACCTATCGTTTTTCTGTGAACCCTCCTTGTCAATAAAAAAAATCAATAATGCATTCAAAATATTATACAGTGTTCAGAGTAGGCTACACAATAGCTAGATGTTGATAAGTCTGATAAGAAAATAAAGACTCCATTTCAGAAACAATTCTTTTTTTAATTGAGAGGGTTATTGATAACGAAACCTGGAAAAATAAGTTATGAAAATATATTATCATTATTATGGTATTTTATAATAACAATAATAATAGACTAGTAATAATAAGTGACGAATAATAAAAATAAATTATAACAATAATAATAATAATGAAAACGTATCATTTTGTTTTCTGCCAGGCTGTTTAAATCTCCCGTTAAATTGAAATACACTATCATCGTAGATTCAGTCACATTTCACAGATTTAAAAAGCTCGTTAGTCAACCTAATTTGTATTTGTGTAAATAAGGGTTAGACAAATGGCATTTCGAGTTTTCTCCCACAACACTGGTATTAGCCTAGTTCGCTAGAGGGCGATTTACCCAGGAGGAATGGCTTGTATTGTGTATCTATCTAGTCGTTGTCATGGGTGCTGCATGGTGTTTCCAACTTGGGCGTGGAACAGGTGAATTTAAATCAGCATATCCCACGCATCAATGTGCAATTCGATAGGCCTATTTTATTTAGTTGCTTGTTGCCCTTATTGCAATGCATTCAGGATATTTATTGGGATATGGAACAGTTTTTATTTAATATGATATGCCATTTTAATATCACATAAAAGCAAAGGCCCTACACTGCCTCTTACTAAGAATCCCTTATCCACTCATCTTTAATATCTTTGAAATAATAACCTATTCGTAAAAAATAAAAACATTTTAATTATAATCACATATGCTTTCATCGCATTTCAATTCTATTCCAAAATTGGTATAGCTGCATGGACCTTTCTGTGTAAGTGAAATGTGTGTTGCCTCCACCATGTCCTGATGGAAATCTATTTCTTCATGCTAAATCCCCTGCCATTCCTCAATTACCCCAAGTGCAGTTCTGCACAGTTCTCAAGGCGGCAGCTACCACGGGAATAGCGGGAACCTAATTTAACCAACAAGCAGCTGCTTCAAAATAAGTTCCCAGCTTCAACATGGAAATTCATCTGTCCATAGCCTACCTGCGCGCGCGCGTCTGTCTGTTTGTCTGTCAGCGCGCTCGGGCGTGCGTGCGTGTGTGTGTGCGTGTTTGTTTGTTTGTTCAGTGATTACACAAGACTGTTGACATTACAGCAGATCATTTTCACCTTTTAGTGTCTGTGTCATCACGGCAAGCCTATTATGCACAAATTCCCATTTTTTTGCATGCCCAAACGTGCTTTTTTCGCATGGTTATTAATTGCTATATTAGCCTAATTGCTTTGCACATGCATTATTATCGACGCGCATCAATAAACTTGATTTTAACAGGGGTTAAACTTTTCCACATTTGTGCGCACAGCTCAACCCCTAAACCCACGAACCTTTGCCACAGTTTTTTTTCTAGCTCTTACAATGTTGCTAAGGAGATATGACGCCTCGTTGTGCGCATTAGTAAATATAGTAAGCTTTATGGCGGTCGAATGGAAGGGACTACGTGTTCAAGAATGAGTTGTGTTGGAGACTATCGAAAACTCAGAAATCCTGTTTTAGGAGAATTTTGCGGTAATATTAACAACACTTTCGCATCAATTAGGAAATGATTGTACAATTTTCTCGTGCTGTGTTTCAATAATTTTGAGGAGGCTGTTTTGAGGAATGGAAATTATATTCCAGTTATATTCCAGTTTTGGAAAAATATATTCTCAATTGAATAATATATAATGGCCTATTGTAGCCTCTCATTTGTAATAGAATCTTAGAAACATGGGTTCATAAAGTGGTTCTCTGGCTGTCCCATAGGAGCTTCACCAACTGGTTCTTCGAGGGTTCTTCATTAGGTGAAAGGATTATACATGAAAACAAAAAGGGTTCTACCTGGAAACAAAAAAATTATTATCCTACAGGGACAGGTGATGAAGCCTGCACATGAATGTACAGAATTATGTAACAGGATATAACTGGACATGATGTAGCTTTTACACCATGCTTTTATGACATAATCCTTTTGTCAATATGATGATTTGTTCAGTGCTTATTTGAAGTGTTTGTTGTTATTGTTGTTGTTTACTAAATCATGGCTTTGTCTGGATTATTTTATCATTAGCATACCCATCTGCTTAAACAGCAAAGGTCACTTTTGGTGTGTTTTGTTGTCCATTGCATTGTATAGGCTTTGATTACTTGATCTATGAAACACCTACACTATATATACAAGAAGTATGTGGACACCGCTTCAAATTAGTGGATTCGGCTATTTCAGCCACACGAGTTGCTAATAGGTGTATAAAATCAAGCACACAGCCATGCAATCTCCATAGTCAAATATTGGCAGTCGAATGGCCTAACTGAAGAGCTCAGTGACATTCAACGTGGCACCGTCATAGGATGCCACCTTTCCAACAAGTCAGTTTGTCAAATGTCTGCCTTGATAGAGCTACCCCGGTCAACTGTAAGTGCTGTTATTGTGAAGTGGAAACGTATAGGAGCAACAACGGCTCAACCGCGAAGTGGTAGGTCACACAAGCTCACAGAATGGGATCGCTGGAGCGCATAGCACGTAAAAATCATCTGTCCTCAGTTGCAACATTCGGCTACCTAGTTCCAAACTGCCTCTGGAAGCAACGTCAGCACAATAACTGTTTCGTCGGGAGCTTCATGAAATGGGTTTCCATGGCCGAGCAGCCGCACACAAGCCTAAGATCACCATGGTCAATGCCAGGCGTCGGCTGGAGCGGTATCAAGCTCACAGCCATTGGACTCTGGAGCAGGGGAAACGCGTTCAGACTAATTTGCGTTTGGCAGATGCATGGAGAACGCTACCTGCCCAAATGCATAGTGCCAACTGTAAAGTTTGGTGGAAGAGGAATAATGGTCTGGGGCTTTTCTCATATTTCGGCCTAGGCCCCATAGTTCCAGTGAAGGGAAATCTTAACGCTACAGCATACAATTATATTATAGACGATTCTGTGCGTCCAACTTTGTGGCAACAGTTTGAGGAAGGCCCTTTCCTGTTTCAGCATGACAATGCCCCCGTACACGAAGCGAAGTCCATGTGCTTTTTGTGGTTTGTCAAGATCAGTGTGGAAGAACTTGACTGGCTTGCACAGAGCCCTGACCTCTACCCCATTGAAAACCTTTGGTGAATTTGAAACGCTGACTGCGAGCCAGGCCTAATCGCCCAACATCAGTGCCCAACCTCACTAATGCAATTGTGGCTAAATCAAAGCAAGTCCCCGCAGCAATGTTCCAACATCTAGTGGAATGCCTTCCCAGAAGAGTGAAGGCTGTTATAGCAGCAAAGGGGGGACCAACTCCATATTAATGCCCATGATTATGGAATGAGATGTTCGAAGAGCAGGTGTCCACATACCTTTGGTTATGTAGTGTATCAGAGGTCAGTGTCAATATGGTCTGTTTATATCAAAGTGCAGTTAGCAGCAGAGCAAACATAAATAAAGATTCTGATCCAAGCCATCTGTCATATTTTGCAAGTCATCCGTGTTTCAGTCATACATGAATCGATATCCACTACTTAGGCCTATACAGATTCATTATTGCAGCTCAGAAGCCCACAGAGCTCAATATTTAAACTTGATTGGTAGTTCCTCCTATGGGGGGGGGGGAGGGGTGGGGACCTCATCCTTTAGAGTGGGAAGGGGAAGGAGGAAGTTGCGTGCGATGCCACGTGGCACACGGTCCTCTCTTGGGATGAGACGATGAGGAGCGGGCAGGCCCAGGCATGTCGAGCCCCCGACACCCCTGTGCCAGTCTACTGGGCCCATACCCGGTGTGATCACACCTGGAAACAGCAGCACCAAGAGACAGGGGTGTGTGTCTGTGTGTGTGCGTGTGCACTTGTGTGTGTGTCGCACTCACACTCCCAGCACATCATCAACACACTCAGGCCATTCGGTGATTACACTCTCTATCGGCCATCGATAAAATTACCCTGAATGAATCACTTCCCCTGGTAACACATCTGTTTTTCCCTTTGCGCTGCTCCCTTCTCCTTTCAAGGATGTAGTTGTAATGTTTGTTTGATATGAAAAAAGGCGAACATATAGTGCCTATAGCCACCTGGTTAGCCAGTTGTGCTGGTTTTGTGTGAGTTATCTGTATGTTCACATATGTGAACATGAATGATTTAGCTCGTCCAGTGGTTCCCAAACTTTTTTTCACCTAGCCTACCCTTCACTGTTAATATCTGAATATATAAAAAATGACAGTCTGTCAACTACTTATAGACCCTTTACTTTAGTCTAAATATGACCTAGGTTTTGTGTCAGAGACAGTTCATGCCTCTGTATATCCCTGATACTCCAGCGGTAACTCTAGTTGACCTTTGACCCCTACAGAGTGATCTGCCCTTCGGTGGATTACCCTCCTGCCAAAATGTCCCAGCCCACTGCTGCTGACGAGGGGAGCACCTTCGAGCACCTGTGGAACACCTTGTAAGTGTACACACACACACACACACACACACACACACACACACACACACACACACACACACACACACACACACACACACACACACACACACACACACACCGTAGAGCCATGAACGGAACAGACAATTTCCCTTTTCTCTCTTGATACTTATTACATTTTAAACTTAATTTTATGTCATTGCATTATCTATTCTGACTAGATTTTTAAAAACTTTTTGGTGCAGTGTTTCGGCTCGTTTAATAAAAATGTAATTGAGTTGTGAAATAAGTGTTTGAGTTGGCTATTTTATTCCACAGCTAATGTGTTCCAAAAGAGATATTCATAAACATTCAGAATGTGCCCTATTTTTTCCTTATTAGCAATTCATTGAATTGGGGCAATCGCTGTTACCCAGAAGTAAACTCTCGTCAAATTTGTTCAGCTTTCT
The DNA here is from genome assembly GCF_045679555.1 of Salvelinus alpinus. Lineage (NCBI taxonomy): Eukaryota > Metazoa > Chordata > Actinopteri > Salmoniformes > Salmonidae > Salvelinus > Salvelinus alpinus. Next base: position 10,253,427 of record NC_092113.1, on the reverse strand, counting down.
TATTTACTTCTCGGCAGAGGTGGCACCACAGCTTCAAAAGTGGTGTGGCAAAATTTGTACATGTGTCTTTTCAGGGGGCCTGGTGTTTTTCCTGGTCTCATGACCTGGTCATGTAAAACTCTGGGTCCTATTCATAGTCTATGACAGAACAGAATTTTAACTGGCCCGGACACGGAGTAGTTTTTAAATGCATTGGGGTCATGCAGGGCCTATACTGTAGGTTGGCATGCTTTCTCTCTATATGCAGCTATTAAAATCAAATAAAATTGTATTGTTCGCTTACACATTTTTTGCATATTTATTAATAGACTATATTTGGTTATTATGATATGTAATAAAAAGCTGTAAATCCTTAAGAGTCTATTGACACTAAGACAATCTAAGGAACATAATAAAAAAATCCCCATCAGAATCCATCAATTTAAGCTAGATATATGTTTTTTTGCATGGGCTGTGTCTCGATCCACCGCATCCGCCTATGTTTCTCACAAAAACATCTGTGGTGTCTGAAATGTTTGGCCTACAAACTAATAATGACCGCTCTATGGAAAGACGAGACTTTCACGAACAAGATGATGCTAAATGACTTAAATGTAAATGTAAATGTAAGATGGTGTTTTCCGTTTTGCTCTACGTCCCTCTTAAGCCTCAAAGGACTTGTCTGAAGTCGATAACGCTGATGTGGCAACTTCTGTCTGTAGCATCTGAACCGTTTGGGCTACAAACTAATATGACCTCTCTGTGGAAACGGGAGACTCTCACGAACACGATGGTGTTCTGTTTTGCTCACGGGACTTGTCTGAAGGTAACCCATACAAATGATTGGAAGTATGGAGGTAGTTTTGTGCCCCAAAAAATAAAGTGTTAAATATATGTAAAAAAAAAAAAAAAAATGAAACATATCCTGAGCTTTCCTATATCTCCTAGATATACAGTAGGACAGACACTTCTAAACCTTATTCCTTATGATTTATTTTTTTCAGTTTTTTTGCCATTTATGAATGCTATATTCAATGCGTTTCTATGGGCCATAGCAGTAAAGACCAAATTCAATACTTTATTAAATCATTTGTTACATTTTTTTGATAACTAAAGGGGTCCTAAAATTCAATATCAAATAGGTAAATTATCCATCGTATGACCATCTTAAAACAAGTCCATTTGTTAGCTTAGTAAAAAAATAACAATGGCTTAGACATTTAGAGGTTAATATAATTTAACAATGTAAGTCATTACTCTATTCTTTACAATTGCATTGTAGTAATTGCATTCATTTTAGAATAATTTCTTTAACATCGCAAAATAAGACCCTGCCCTTTTAAGATAGGACCTGGCTACGGTAGGCTAGCCAAGACACATGCTAAAGGGTATTTTTGTAGTTTTCTTTTAGCAGACTATCAACAGTAGCCAGCATATTGCTAGTGTGTTCACTTTTGAGGGTTTGCTTTTGTAAATCACTTTCATATAATAAACAAGCTCAGTGAGTAGATTGATGGACGCTTATTTTTGCTCAGGACAGCTTGCGTGTGCTGTGTGAAGGTATCTATCAACTTCTGTACTGCTCGAATGCTCGAAATGTTGTGATTCGCGGGAGCGTAGTCGTGCTTGAATGAATGGCCAATCATATTGCTCAAATACAAATAGCACAACTTTGCTGCATGTAGTATTCAATGGTTTTCAATGGTAGACTGCGACAGAGCAGGTAATTGCTGAACTGGAACCTGAAAAAATGCAGGCGGTCGGTGCTGCTGCTTGGCGGCGTCACACCAGATTGAACAGTACCGGAGGCTAATGCTGTGTCGCCATAAGTTTTCTGCCGGCTCTGCTTCTGGGTCCAAATGTGTTAACAATTGAGAGTTCGGTTGTGCCAGAGAGGAAGTCGCAAAAATAAACTTTCAGACAAAGCCCCCCCCCTTCCGCCAATTAACTACTGCGCACACAGGCTTGAAATCACCACTTCCAGTTTAAAAATGTAAGCACCGCCTTCGCCCAATCCTGATTCGTCCAAATAATCAATGACGAAAACACAAACACAGGAACTACTGCTGCTAGTTATCTCAGCCATTCGATTACAGCCTTGACAGATTATTTTGGTTAACACGCATACTCTGCCCACAAGAGATTAAATTGGGGCCATTCTCTTTCTTTGATTTTGGTCAGTTTGTTCATATGTGAGTGATGATGGATCCTGGTTTTTGGATCTGAGTGAGAAGTGTTTGATCAGACTGTGTCTCTGTTGACCCCCCCAGAGAACCGGACACCACCTACTTTGAGCTCCCCCACGGGGGTCACTCTGGGGAGAGGGCGGCTCCCTCCACCAGCACCCCCAGTAACGCTACAGAGGTCTGCATGGACATCTACCACATGAGGGACATGAACGACAACGTCATGGTAGGAAGAGAAAGTCTAGTTCAACTGCAATTTAATTCACAATTTAATTCAATGAACAGCACACTGTAAGGGCTGAGTCCTAACTTTCAAAAATGTGCGTAAAATCATGCTATGGAGATTTGAGGAAGTTTGAGTTATGATAAGATTTAGTCCTCACAAGAATCACCACAAGAAGAAATGCGTTAAAATACAGACGAGTGAAATGACCACCATACACTGTGTACAAAACATTAGGAACACCTTCTTAATATTGAGTTGCACCCCCTTTTTCCCTCAGAACAGCCTCAATTCATCGGGGCATGGACTCCACAAGGTGTCGAAAGCGTTCCACAGGGATGTTGGCCCATGTTGACTCCAACGCTTCACACAGTTGTGTCAAGCTGGCTGGATGTCCATTGGGTGGTGGACCGTCCTTGATACACACAGGAAACTGTTGAGCGTGAAAAACCCAGCAACGTTGCAGTTTTTGACACAAACAGTGCGCCTGGCACCTACTACCATACCCCGTTCAAAGGCACTTCAATCTTTTGTCATGCCCATTCACCCTCTGAATGGCACACATACTCAATCAATGTCTCAATCGTCTCAAGGCTTAAAAATCCTTCTTTAAACCTGTCTCCTCCCTTCATCTACACTGATTGGATTTAACAAGTGACATCAATAAGCGATCATAGCTTTCACCTGGATTCACCTGGTTAGTCTATGTCATGTACACTTACACTAGGCTACCTGGGGTGGCAGGTAGCCTAGTGGCTAGAGCGTTGGACTAGTAACCGGAAGGTTGCAAGATCGAATCCCTGAGCTGACAAGGTAAAAATCTGTCGTTCTGCCCCTGAACAAGGCAGTTAACCCACCGTTCCAAGGCCGTCATTGAAAATAAGATATTTTTCTTTACTGACTTGCCTAGTTAAATAAAAATAAAAACACATGTCAGCATGTCCACTCAGTGTACGTACTGGACTAGTATTTTAGAATGGATTAATGATTTTCTTTTCATGTTGACTTTGTGGCGGCGTGACATGCGTGGACAATAACCGACTAGCCGGTATCAGGTCAGGGTTGTTCCTGTGTTGGTGGGGGGTGGTTTTCCCTCCATTGAAGTAGAGATTCCCTCCTCATTTCCCTCTCCTCCGGAGCCCTTTCCCTCCCTCAGTACTCTGTGGTGAGTGGTCTGGGATTAGGGGGGAGGTTATCACCTTAATTAGAGAGCAGCAAGCCAAGCCCCACACACACACACACAAACTTCTGCTCTGCCATCTGTAGTGTGTGTGTGTGTCTAAAACAGCTGCAACAGTCTAGAAACTGCCATAACATTATTTCCAAAATGTTTAGACACAGCTCTCTATTGTAAACAGACGACTTCAATTATTTTTCAATGCGTTTGGCAAACAGATACCTTGTCAGTGCTTTATGAGGAAGGCACTAATGGACTAGAGAGTGTGTTGTTTTACCTGAAAACCATCAAACAATGCTCACACAACCAAAATCTATGAGAAGAGGACAAGTCATTCAATTACAAACAAGCCTTCTGATGTACAATATTGGACTGATCCAATATGTCACTGGGCAAGCCTGGACTTGCCTTGCTAGTTAATGAATAGTCATGAGAGAAAAAAATGGGAGGTCCTACATTTGTTGTTAGATGCAGGACTAGTTGAGAGGGCCGAGACAAGACCAGCAGCAGAGGCAGGTCAAAAGAAGCGAATGAACCTTCATACGTTGTTCCTCCATCACGACCCAACCCGGGTTCTAGTGAGCGGTTCACCTGCCCGGCCCTGTGGATCTGAAAGATGACTAGTGTGGTTCATAGCAGTGACCGCACCTGATCACACCTGACCTTACCGTACCTGACCGCTCCCCTTCTCCCAGTTCTATCTATGACCATCCGGTCAGGGGAGCGTCATTCTCCTTACGACCGCCCTACGCTCTCTACAGGACATCTAAAATGTTGTACGTTAGTGACCCCGGGCAGCACTACACCACGGTAAGGTGTCTGTGACTTTTATTTCTGCTATTATGCTGTATATATCTGTTTTAGTCTACACACCTGTGTAGATGTCATTTGGATGTGTAATTTTGATGTGTCATTTTTGTGAGGATAACTTATTTTTGGTTGGTTTGTGTCATTGGTTCTATTTGGGAATCAGTCACAGTATTGTTCAGTAGTACTGTGTTACTCAGAACCATAATTTGTGTAGACTGGTTATTCAAGTAGGGTAGGCGGATGAAGATGTAAGGGGGTCAATGATAGGTCGGATGCCTCCTGTTCTTTTGCTTTTTGTGTAAATACTATTTAAGATTTATCACAGAGTAACTGACATCTGTGTCATTTTACTGTAATATTACAAAAGACAATATATCTCATGGATTTAACTATACTTCAAATCCAATCCAATTTTATTTGTCACATGCGCTGAATACAACAGGTGTAGACCTTACCGTGAAATGCTTACTTACTGACTGGAGTCCATCCATATTGTTGGTATGTGTCTCAACTGTATTGACGTTGGTACGCTCCGTTGGCTTTATTGGGAAGATGGGGGATATAGAGTTTGCTATAAAGAATTATAGTCACCATTCCAGTTCTGATATCATGGGACTGGTTGTCACAGGCGTTCACAATAACAGTTTTGAAGGTAAATATTTCAATGCACAAAATTATTTGTTGTGTGAATTCCATGAGTCCCGAGTGGCACAGTAGTCTAAGACACTACATCTCAGTGCAAGAGGTGTCACTACAGTACCTGGTTTGAATCCAGGCTGCATCACATCTGGCCATGATTGGGCATCCCATAGGGCAGCGCACAATTGTCCCAGCGTCATCCGGGTTAATAATAATTTATTTTTAACTGACTTGCCTAGTTAAATTCACAACAACAACAAAAAAATCTCACATCGGATGTAAGAAGTTGAATTTTGCTACTTTTTTTCACGAACAGAGATTAATTAATTAATTAATTAATTAGTAAGAAATCATAAACATAATCATTAGGATGGTAAAAGAAAAACGCTGCTCCTGAACCAGCGGTTAGGGGAAACTTCTACCTACCCCAGTATAACAAACACTCTTTACTGGCGCTGGGGTTAAATTGCCCATAGGTGCAGATCTTGGATCAGCTTACCTTCCCCAAATCATAACCTTATCCTCTTTACTGCCACTTCCCATTTCATCCCAATAGGGGGCAGACATTCATGACTTCATGATCAGAGTTTAGACCAAATTGGTGATGTAGCAGTTACCAGGCGCTAATCTACTCCACCCAAATATTCTGCTTAGTCCAGACATGCAACAAAACGCATGATGCCATGAAATTCATTTTTCATTGCATCCTGATTGGTAGGGATATTTATTGTATTTTTATTGTCTTCCCACTGGGCCACATATGTCAATTCAATGTCTATTCCATTAATTGAAATGACTTGGAAACAATGTTGTGTGTACCCAGTGTGTTATTTCAACGCAGTGAATTGATAAGAAGATAGATGGAACGTTTTTAGATGCTGTGATTAGTTCAGGACGCAAACAGTAGGTCACCAGGAGTGCACTATTCTTTTTTTTTTTTTTTTTTTTTTTTTAATTTTATCCCCTTTTCTCCCCAATTTTCGTGGTATCCAATCGCTAGTAATTACTATCTTGTCTCATCGCTACAACTCCCGTACGGGCTCGGGAGAGACGAAGGTCGAAAGTCATGCGTCCTCCGAAGCACAACCCAACCAAGCCGCACTGCTTCTTAACACAGCGCGCCTCCAACCCGGAAGCCAGCCGCACCAATGTGTCGGAGGAAACACCGTGCACCCGCCCCCCTCAGTTAGCGCGCACTGCGCCCGGCCCGCCACAGGAGTCGCTGGAGCACGATGAGACAAGGATATCCCTACCGGCCAAACCCTCCCTAACCCGGACGACGCTAAGCCAATTGTGCGTCGCCCCACGGACCTCCCGGTCGCGGCCGGCTGCGACAGAGCCTGGGCGCGAACCCAGACTCTGGTGGCGCAGCATAGCACTGCGATGCAGTGCTCTAGACCACTGCGCCACCCGGGAGGCCCAGGGAGTGCACTATTCTAACACACACACACACACACACACACACACACACACACACACACACACACACACACACACACACACACACACACACACACACACACACACACACACACACACACACACACACACACACACACACACACACACACACACACACACACACAGGCAGTGGTGGCTTTTGCTCTGTTTCAACTTGTTATAGATCAAGCTGAGACATTATGACATAGCACACCTGTGTGTGTGTGTGTGAGTGTGTGTGCGTGCGTGCGTGTGTGGGTGCAAGTGTGTGTGTGTGGTTACCTCTGTGACTACAGTATGTTCCTCAGATGAACTTGTCTAAAATGTTTTCTAGAGATGACAACAACAGCTGGACTTGTCTCACTATAGTGGAAACTCCCTTTACGAACCAAGGTCTCTCAAATAGATACATGTTGCATACTATTAACAGTAAAACAAATATTAAGAACACTTTCTATGAAGTGTCTTTGTGTACTACAAATTATGAATGCATTTATAGGCATTCATTCATACAGGCTGTTATAGGAAACCACTGGCTTTTACCAATGTTCAGAGCAAGTCTTGAACTATACATCCAGCCCAAGCCTGGTTTAATCAGGAATGGGTCTTTATAGTTGCATGTCAGGTACACACTTAGGAAAAAAAGGGCTCTCTATAACCTAAAAGGGTTCTTCGGCTGTCCCCAAAGGGAAATCAAAAATGTTGGTTCCTGATTAAGAATGTTAGTTCATCCCTTTGGGTTCCATGTAGAACACTTTCCACAGACGGAACCCAAAAGGGTTCTACCTGAAACCAAAAAGGGTTCTCCTATGGAGACAGCCGAAGAACCCTATTGGAACCCTTTTTTCTGAGAGTGTAGTGTCTGGTGTAAGTTCCTCAAATGGTGCATGGGTCATGATCCAGTGGTGAACGCCTGGGTTCTGGCTAGAAATAGGTTTTTCCTGTACGGGGGGAATCAAAATTACTTTCGATGAGTCATCATTGTTTTAAACACTTAGGGAACCACAACCCACTGCTTGACAACAACAAACCCCAGTCAAAATGTGTGAATTCACCTCAGTATTGATATGACATGGGCCGCCTGCCCCAAAGACAATCCCATGTACTGTCCTTATATGGGCGCACCACTATCTCCCCTCCTGTGACCTTTGAGCCCGACTCCTATACTTTTTAGTGTTTTCCTCATTCCCCTCTGTCTCTCTTTCTCTCTGGGACAAATGTCAGACAATGTTTATCCTAGCTGTGCGGGTCTTCACTATGCATTCTCCAGCGTGTGCATACTTGCGCTGATGTTGTCGTCTGAGTCCAGGCATGCTGTAATTAGAACACCGCCGCAATTTTTTGGGTCTCTCTCCCTCTTTCTTTCTCTCTCTCTCAGTTCATCCCCTGTCGTTCTCTCTGTCAGTGTTTTTTTCCCCCTAACCTTTGCCATTAAAGGGTCTTTGAGGGTCTTTGAGAAGGGGTGCTGCTGTGTTTGGGAGAGAGTTGTGTCCATCGATGCACACCCCTCTACCGACACTACAGGCTATGCTTCCTCTTTCTTCTTGCTTTATTTTGCTCTGAAACTTCTGACTGAGGAGTTTGTGTTGTGAAAGTGAATACAGCCGGTTGGAAGGATGTACTACGTGAAAAAGAAGGTAACTCTTGGTGTTTCATTTTATGTCTATGTGTGTTCAACCTTGTCTTGTATACCTCTGTTTTGCCCAGTTCATTACAGTAGTATTGTTTTGATTGTACAGAGGTTGTGAAGGGAAATCAGGTGGGGAAAGACATTTTATTTTTATTTTTTGAATGTATTTCTCCATAGTATTCCACACTCCATTGCAAAATGATATTGCTTATATTGATGACTGATAATTATCAGTTGTGTGCTAATCTTCAATCAAGTACAGTAGTTACTGCACGAGTTGGCGACTTTGTATAGACTTTATTATGGCCAGATTATTGATGATTTTGAGGTTGTCTGTAAATTGAGTATTAGAAGATTGTTTTCTTCGAGCTTTTCCCTCCATGTGCAGGTAGTTTGGCTAGTGATCTGAAGTTTCTCACCACTCACCACAGAGTTACACATTTTCCCCATGGAGATGGCACTGGCAGGCAATTAGGCAGATCACAGATTACATTGATGTTTTACAACCTCACCTAGCCCCCCTGGGGGGGATACAGGGTGGGGGTCTACACACACACATTTTTGTTTTACTATCCTTGTGGGGACCAAACAAAAAATTCAAATTCTAAATCCTATTTTCTCTAACCTTAACCTAACCTAAACCATAACCCTAACTTCTAAACCGAACCCTAATTCTAACCCTAACCCTGAACCTAACCCCTAAGCCTAAAATAGCCTTTTTCCTTGTGGGGACTGGTGAAATGTCCCCACTTGTTTGAATTTTCCTTGTTTTACACACACCTCAACAATTCCTACCCCTCCAAAAACCCTTCCTTCGAGTGTTGTAACCTGAACCCCCTGATGAGCCCAAAAACCCCTGTATGTCTCTCCAGGTTGGGCCTTACCTTTTCCTTAACAATTTCCTCCTCCCTCCCTCCTTCTTTCCCTCCCTCCCTCCTTCCCTCTGTGCAGTCCCAGTACAACCTGTTGAGCAGCAGCATGGAGGCGAACCTGGGGAGCCAGCGAGCGGCGTCCACCAGCCCCTACAGCTCGGGGGAGAACACGTCTGCAGTGCCGACACCGTCACCCTACTCGCAGCCCAACAGCACATTTGACGGCCTGTCGCCGGCGCCAGCTATCCCGTCCAACACCGACTACCCTGGACCCCACTGCTTCGAGGTCACCTTCCAGCAGTCCAGTACTGCCAAGTCCGCCACCTGGACGGTGAGTTTTAGATCATGTAGACGTACACACACGCAGACATACATGCGCATGCAAACGTTACAAGCTAACGGGACGGCGAGGGGTTGTTTTGTCTCTGTCTGATTGTCTCTATCTCTCTCTCTCTTTCTCTCTTTATTCTGCTCTCTCTAGTTTTTCATTTTATTGTCTGTTTCAGTGTCTCTGTCTTCCCTTGACTAAAAGGTAATGTAAAAGTCACAAACTAATGGTGCTGGCTAAGTTGCTACTTTCCCTGAGAACGGACTGACATTGCTGCGTTAGATCAGAGAAGTTCTCTTGATGAGATGGGTTGTTGGCTGCAACCGAGGATGTATTTAAGTCTATGGCTGCAACCACTCCTGTGACAGAAGACTGATTTGCGGGAATCTGTGTGTTTGACTCTTCATGGGTTCAAAGAGTAGACACTGACCTAACTATTCTGGTATCAGTATAAGACAGTGATCTGTTTTTCAAGTGATTGAGAGTTAGTTCTGTTGTTACTTTCTTCCTCCCAGAACTGATCTGTTATTGATACCATACCACAAGCATGACTAAAAGGTTCAGTACAACGACTCAATCCAAAATTCTGCCATTTAGGTGCTTGCAACACATGTGTCAAACAAAGTGGGCGTGCAGAGGGGAAGAGATTTTTGTAGGGGGGACAATTACTTTGTAGCACCTGACAAATACAGCTCTGAACACTGAACAACAATGAATGGTTGTACATGTTTAATGATTTTCAATATACTGTAGTAACTGATTAAGAATGTTAGTTCATCTCTTAAGTTTAAAAGTCAATCCTGCTTTGTTTTGTTTACCTCTGTTGTGCTATCTTTTGCAAGATAGGATTCCCGTTAAAGAAAGTCACTTTCTCCATTAATACTAAAGGGGAAACCTGGGAAACCTGGGAACATATATCAATATTCAGATATGTTTCACCTGAAGAAATCTAATGACATTTATGTATTTGACATACCCCCACCCCAAACAGACCAAACTAAATCGACAGTTCTGGAATGTATCTAGAGACACTTGAAACGGGAGCTGCTGCGATGTGATTTGTCTGAGCTGAAAAAGAGTTGCCTCCCGAAAGGTGTCGCCCCGGATTGTTACAGAGTTGACCTCTGTTTGAAACGTGAACCTGTGTTTCCTTGCCTGAGGGGGCTTTTTGGCTGTGTCTGTCAAGCGTACTCAAGCGTGGGGGACTTTATTCAGGGCTTGGTGGCGGTAAGGATCTGTAAAAGGATCCCCCGGCCACTGAGGCGCTGCTTTGTGACCCACCACCGTGTTACGTCTTTCTTCAGCCCTTCTCTTGGCTGTCACCCGCGTCGCTCCGGGGCTCCACTCTGTCCCCACACATAGGCTTCCTCTCCAATGTGTCTGTCAACTGTTCTTTGACACAAGCTTTTCCCCTTACCTGTCTCATGGCGACTGAGGATACACTCGGAAAACACCAGCCCCGTTGTTGTAACTAGACAATTTATAGGGCCCAACGTTTTTTACATCAGGATAATCTATGGGCCCTTCCTTTGACAGATTTTAGGAGAGGAGCCTACAGTAATTGCAGAATTGGTGTTAGTGTTTGGTTTCTTATATTCTGTAGTTTGTATGATTGATAGTTGGAATCCATCACCTTATGTTGAATGAGAACGGATGAACTATGTTGTTACAAATCCGAAACACTTCTACCTGAGGACTGAGGTCGGGCGATATTCAAGTAGAGACAGAAAACGACTTGACTGAGCAGCGCACACACAGGGTGATACACACTGAGTAATACACTCCTTACAGGCCCACTCCTTTATTTGAAAAATAACAAAATGGTTGCCCCTCCACTTGATTTGCTATTAAGCTGAGCGATGGTGCTTGAGAAATGTAAACCAACTACTCTCAAATTCATATTCTTCAAGAATCAATGCGTTTATATAACTAAAGGGGCAATCTGCAGTTCAAACAATAACAAAGAGTTTACCCACCACTGTTTTGGTACAGCTGAAGGACTGCCGTGTAACCATTCTCAAATTCATAGACAGATCTATGGATGCAAGGACTGACCATCCGTGATATCAAAATTATAGTTTTAACCATGTTTTGAGGCTATACAGTGTTTGTTCACAATTATATTGTCTACAAACAATGGATTAAAACAAGCTTATATTTTGGGTTCTGATGGGGTATAACAGTTGAAGTAAGTTCATGACGCATTGGTAAGTTATATTCTTCAAGAATCAATGGGTATATATTTCATTATTTAAAAGTACAAAAATTGATGTACAAATCACAGATTGTCCCTTTGATATACATACAAAAAAATGACCGTGATGAGTGGGCCTTTAAGGTAGCACAGGGAGAGTCCTTAGACCCTGCACTAAACTGCCCTGCCTTGCGTGTCTGCCTGACGGAACAATTAAAGCAGTATTGTTACCTGAACGCAGTAGTTAGACAGAGTGGGGGAACAATGTTAAGTATCTCGGTGTGAAAATATACCCTGTTATTACATTAATTAATCATTTTGTATAGCAAATGATTAGGGGAAAGAAGATGACCTCGCAGAAAAAGTGGATTTGTAAAAGTCTGGGATGATTGTTATAAATTGGTCCCCTATTATAAAATATGGAATTAGAATTTGAATGGTATCCAACTGAAATATGAATGTTACAATAAAAGTGTTGTTCTCTAAATGTGTTCTAGACAGACAAATGAAGAATAGATGTTTGGATTCATATAAATATACAGTGCCTTCAAAAAGTAGTCACACCCCTTGACCTTTTCCACATTTTTATGTGTTACATCCTGAATTTTAAATTAATAAAAATGTTAGATTTTTTTGTCACTGGCTTACACTCATACCCCATAATGTCAAAGTATAATAATATTTTTCTAAAATCTTCTAAATTAATAAAAAGTGAAAAGCTGAAATGTCTTGAGTCAATAACTATTCAACTCCTTTGTTATGGCAAGCCTCAATACGTTCAGGAGTAAAAATGTGCTTAACAAATCACATAATAAGTTGTCTCGACTGTCTGCAATAATAGTGTTTAACATTATTTTTGAATGACTACCTCATCTCTGTACCCCACACATACAATTATCTGTAAGGTCCCTCAGTCGAGCAGTACATTTAAACACAGATTCAACCACAAAGAACAGGAAGGCTTTCCAATGCCTCGCAAAGAAGGGAAACTATTGGTAGATGGGTAAAAAAGCAGACATTGAATATCCCTTTGAGCATGGTGAAGTTATTAATTACACTTTGAATGGTGTATCAATACACCCAGTCACGACAAAGACACAGAGGTCCTTCCTAACTCAGTTGCTGGAGAGGAAGGAAACCACTCAGGGATTTCACCATGAGGCCAATGGTGACTTTAAAACATTAACAGGTGATAGGAAAAAACTGAGGATGGATCAACAACATTGCAGTTACTCCACAATACTAACCTACATGACAGACTGAAAAGAAGGAAGCCTGTACGGAATAAAAATATTACAAAACATGCATCCTGTTAGCATCAAGGCACTAAAGTAATATTGCAAAAGATGATTTGGGGCAAATCCAATACAACACATTACTGAGTACCACTCTCCATATTTTCAAGTATAGCGGTGGCAACATCATGTTATTGGTATTCTTGTAATCGTTAAGGACTGCGTAATATTTCAGGATAAAAAATAAACGGAATGGAGCTTTCCACCAGACACTGGGAGATGAATTCACCTTTCAGCAGGACAATAACCTAAAACTCATGTCCAAATCTACACTGGAGTTGCTTACCAAGAAGACAATGAATGTTCCTGAGTGGCCGAGTTACAGTTTCGACATAAATCTACCTGAAAATCTATTGCAAGACCTGAAAATGGTTGTCTAGCAATGATCAACAACCATTTTGACAGAGCTTGAAGAATTTTGAAAAGAGTAATGGGCAAATGTTGCACAATCCAGGTGTGGAAAGCTGTTAGAGATTTACCCAGAAAGACTCACAGCTGTCATCGCTGCCAAAGGTGCTTCTACAAAGTATTGACTCAGAGATGTGTATACTTATGTAAATGAGATATGTATGGATTCAGGATTATATCTCTGAACTAAGCACCAAGGTCAGTTTAGCATTTTCTCTCCTCTAATGGTTATGATTTGGATTTGGGAGACAGTAAACTGATCCTAGATCTGTGCCCACAGGCAACTCCTACCCAAAGCACTAACAAAAGGAGCATTTGTACTCGAGTAGGACAACAAATCAAAGAAACCCCCAAGACAGGACATAACAATGTTTGTCAAGTCCATTCGTGGACCATTTGCATCGCAAATGCTTTTTTTGGGCTACTAGTAACATGTCAGTGTGTTGTTAAGCAAACGTGAGTTTCTGAAAAGAAAATAGCTTACCGTCAAGCCGATAGGAATGAAAGAGTTGCTTCTAATGCAGGGGGATTCCCAAAATGGCAGGAGAGTGTGTAACACCTTTAATCCCGCGTCGGGCCCGTGCTTGAACATGAATCGGCTTGGGGATCAGTGTCTGTGGGGAGTTGAGACACTGTGTGGTGGACTTGAAAGGGTTAAGGTGGGAGAAGAGGCTGGGTGGTTGCAGGCTTGTGGGGCCCCAGGCTATGGGGAATGGCATAGGGGCATATTGACTTCACCTCCTAGTTTTGGCCGTTACGACTATCTCTCAGCTACTGTAGGAGGCACTGGGCTTTGGAGAGATTAACTCCTTAAATACTATGGCTGCTGTTCAGACAGACTCGGTTTGTGTTTGCAAGCAGCTCGTTATGTGTTAAAAATGTATTAAAGGTGACATTGCCACTCCAATGAGTTGCCCTTGCCAATAGGACCTTTTCAATGACACTTTTTAACTTTAAAATGTTCTCTTTTATCTGGACTGGTGAGGATTTGGAGTGCTGTTGTGTCTGTGTGGAGAGTCTGTACTGTCTATGTATTGTAGGCTATGGTTACCATGTTGTTGCCATTTACAGCCCAGCAACAATCTGTCCTTGGGAATGAACATTGAATTGAATACACTAACTACTTGACTGACAGCAGTCATCAGTTTTAGACTGCAGTATTGGCGATTTGAAGGAGTTGACACCTGCTCTGGTTACTGTAGGTGGAATAGAATAGAATAGAACAGAAGAAGGCATGGCACAACACAACACAAAGAATACCTTGTGTTTCATGAAAACCCCCATCATGATTATTCACACTGAACGAATCTACCCAAGATTACTTTAAGCCACTCTATTTACAAGTGATCTCATAGCTGCTGTTATGGGTGTCTTGGGTGTCTGTCTGGTAAACAACACATTATTCTGTATTAGGGATAATTGCTCCCAAGCATGCACCATCCATCCTTCAAATGAGCCCTTTGCCTCCAAAACTTCAAACATTCCTGGAGCTCTCAGAGCAAGAAGTGTCATGATGGGATGAAAATGAGATCTAACACCTCAGCCCTTTTCCAATAACGACCCATCGGCGCTCCCGATGCTTCGACAAAGCTCCGACAACGCTCCGCCACTCAGCTGGGTGTGGATTGGGATGAGGAAGGGACAGGCCGGAGCATGCTCTGTATCCCGGCGTGTCAGGAGCTGCTCTTCCCAGCTATTAGCCTCTCACAGTCAGGACGCAGGCCCGAACATGCCCATAGAGTCAGACACCGACCGCACATCCTTTCTCTAAGTCTACCCCATCCATACCACTGCCTGTCTGCATGCTTGTGTTGCCACAGCTTGGTAACACGCACACACACTTGATAATGAGGATATTCGAACACACATTCACACACGTAAACACACACACACACAGAATTGGAATCAATTAGCCACCTTTCTTAGTGTTACATCCTCGCAGTCTTTACTCACACAGATTTCCATAGACACTCTGCATCAGGCTTTGGAGCAGGTAGCTCCTGTTTTGATATGTATCAATCAAAATAGTAATCTGTACATGAAGCACATCAATAGGTAAAGGTGTTGTCACTTTTTGTGCATTATATCAAACTCAACAAAGTATTTACATTAATACATGATAAGATATGGTACGATGCGATACAATATTATACTGGACAAAAATATAAACGCAACATGCAACAATTTTGAGTTACAGTTCATATAAGGAAGTCAGCCATCATTGGAGGCAGTTTATGGTAGAGAAAGGAACATTACATTCTCTGGCAACAGCTCTGGTTGACATTCCTGCAGTCAGCATGTCAATTGCACACTCCCTCAAAACTTCTGACATCTGTGGCATTGTGTTGTGTGACAAAACTGCACATTTTAAAGTGGCTTTTTATTGTCCCCAGCACAAGGTGCACCTGTGTAATGATCGTGCTGTTTAATCAGCTTCTTGATATGCCACACGTGTCAGGTGGATTATATTGTCAAAGGAGAATGCTCACTAACAGGGATGTAAAGAAATTCGTGCACAACATTTTAGTGAAATAAGCTTTTTGTGCGTAGGGAAAATGTGTGGGATTTTTAAATTCAGCTCTTGAAACATGGGACCAGCACTAGATGTTTATATATTTTTGTTTGTTTATATCAAGTGTACAGAGTTTATCATATAGATTTCAAGCATGGATTAAATCTTGTAGTGGAGATGCTAGGCTATCTGCTGACAAGTCATTACTCTTACACACCTTTCCCAGCTAACTTTAGCCACAACTAGCTAACAATCAATGAAAGTAAATGTGCAATTGTCAACATTTCCTGGTCAACTCAACAAAATCAACTCCATATTTAGTTACTTAATTAAAGGTGATTTGGCCATAAAGAAAAACAACAACAACATGCAAACTTCCATTGATTTTTAGCTACCGGTGGCTAAAGTTAGCTGAGGTTTGTGGCTGTGAAAACCAAACCATCGATTACAGTTTCTCCTGGCACATGACCTACTTTCAGGGTGAGGAACCATCTAACATCAATTTGTGAAATCCTGAACAGATTGTGCCTAAAGGCAACTTTTACCCGGAGCTGTGGAGCCACGAGCAACATCAATACACTTCCAGTAATATTGATAACTAGTAGGAACATCATAAACAACGCTTCTTTTTAGACTGCAGATATGCATTTAGATTGTTTTGTGCTTGTATAGGTAGGCCTGCAGTTATTCTTAGTTAACAATATTCTCAATTAATTTGATCCACATTTGGAGATATTTACAAGTGCAACAGTAGCTCATTATTCCCAAAGCACCAACCACTTCAAAAGAGACCAGCTCCAGTACGTCATGGTGAACATAACTCCGAGAAAATACATATCACATGTGGTGTTCCACAAGATTCGATTTTGAGTCTGGTACTGTTCAGTTTATATATGTTACCCCCTGTCAGCGTTATCAGAAAGCACAGCATTGATTTTCACTGCTACGCAGACGATACACAACTTTACTTTTCTGGGTCACCAGAGGATTTTAGCTCCACAGATAAATTATTAGACTGTATTAGTGATTTAAATACTTGGAAGACTCACAACTTCCTCCAGCTAATTGTTGGAGCCTAAGCACAGAGAGAGTATCTAGCCGCACATTTTTTTATTTTATTTAATTTTTTTTTATTTTTCTCCCCAATTTTCGTGGTATCCAATCGCTCGTAATTACTATCTTGTCTCATCGCTACAACTCCCGTACGGGCTCGGGAGAGACGAAGGTCGAAAGCCATGCGTCCTCCGAAGCACAACCCAACCAAGCCGCACTGCTTCTTAACACAGCGTGCCTCCAACCCGGAAGCCAGCCGCACCAATGTGTCGGAGGAAACACCGTGTACCTGGCCCCCTTGGTTAGCGCGCACTGCGCCCGGCCCGCCACAGGAGTCGCTGGAGCGCGATGAGACAAGGATATCCCTACCGGCCAAACCCTCCCTAACCCGGACGACGCTATGCCAATTGTGCGTCGCCCCACGGACCTCCCGGTCGCGGCCGGCTGCGACAGAGCCTGGGCGCGAACCCAGAGACTCTAGACCACTGCGCCACCCGGGAGGCCTTAGCCGCACATTTTAATTCACGGGCAAAACCTAGGTGTTATTTTATATTCTGAACAAAATTTAAAATCACACATTAGGAATGTGACCAAAATAGCTTTTTACCACCTGAGGAACATTGCCAAGGTGTGTCCGTCTCTCTCTCAGGCTGATACAGAGAGACTCATCCATGCTTTTATTACAAGCAGGCTTGACTGCTTTAATGCTCTCCTGTCTGGTCTACCCAAAAAAGTTATTGGTCAACTGCAACACATACAGAATGCTGCAGGACGGGTACTGACCAAGACCAGACGGAGAGTACACATTACACCTGTTTTAAGCTCTATGCGTGTGAGTTAAAGAATTAATTTGGTTATTAAATATAGGTTTTTAAATCAATCCATGATTGTGCACCCCAATACATATCAGACATGCTTTAAGTTATGTTATTTAAGTTTAAGTTATGTACCCAGTAGGTCCCTCAGGTCCTCTGGCACTGGCCTTTTAACTATCCCAAAGCCTAGGACCAAGAGGCATGGAGACGCAGCCTTTAGTTATTATGCTCCCAGCCTCTGGAATAGCCTGCCAGAGAACCTAAGGGGGGCCGAAACTGTGGGCATATTTAAAAGAGATCTTAAAACACACCTTTTTAACTTTGCTTTTCCTTGGGGTGCTTTTTAGTTGTTCAGTTTGTGTCATTATCTAGTTTTTTATGTTATATTTATTGTGTAGTAAATATTTCAGCTTTTATTTTCATTGTTTTTTCATTGTTTTTTTCCTGTAAAGCACATTGAGCCGCATTCCATTTCTTAAATGTGCTAAATAAATAAAGCTTGATTTGATTTGATGGTCAGTGACTTCTGATATGATTTTTGGGGGGTGGATTTTGGTGAAACAAAAGTTGATTATATACTTCTACATCTCCCAAATGCTCCCAAACAGCAATTAAAGCTCATCAAATCACCTCGGGGGAATTCACATAGAACGCTATAGAATTTCCATTTCTTATCCAAGAGACTAATTTCTGTCTTTGCCATGTGCGTAGAGAGGGATTCGGGAAAGTGTTGTTGATGCTCATCTATGATTAATGGGATGTGGGATATAGTCGAGGAGGACTGCAGTGTGTTAACATATTTGGACAGTTAACTGACTTTGCGATAGGCAAGCCAGAGCATGTCCACAGGGATGACAGTATGGCAATTATCACTCGTTCTCCACAAGCTTGTCTGGACCTGCACATATGGTCCACTGGACTGGCTGACTATATAGAGTTCTGTCTGTCTGTCTTCTTCTTCCTCTTCCTCTACACTCGTCCATCTCCTAGCATGCACATCCTCCTCTCCCTCTTAATCCCCCTCAACCTCTTCTTCTTCCTCATCCACTACACTTGTCCATCTCCTAGACCAATTTTATCCCCGCTTTCTCTTCTCTACTTTTCTCATTCTATCCTCTCTTGCACTTTTCATCTTCCTCTCTCACTCAACACCTTTCTTAACTCATTCCTCCATCCACTGATCCATTCACCGATCCATCCATCCATTCATCCATCTGCCCATCCATCCGAGCATTGGGCTTGCTCGTGACTCGGCTTTTCTTGTCTGTGGAACGCGCTCTCCAGGAGATGTGATATGGGAGTTCCGTACCTTTCAATAAAACAATGAAGAATAAGTAGAATAAGTGAAGGGAGATGTGTCAGTGGACAAGTCCAGACGTCTCTCTCTCAGCTGCATACAGAGACAGAGAGAGTGATTTATTGCTCTGCCATGCTCTCAGTTGTGACTGAACCTATCAAAATGATCACTATCTGCCCAGCACATGTAACTCATATGATGCTTATTGATTCATATGGGCTTCATTTTGTTCCGGTGTTGTTCCCATGACTCAGTATTGTAGATAAACCTTGGTGCTGGTGGCAACAACAGGGTTGTGGGTTTGATTCCTGCATGGGCCACAAGCATTAGCTAGAGTAGAACGTATCGATTTGTGTGGGTCGAACCGAAACTTGAGACATCCATGCACGGAATATTTGCATGTACCATGCACATCAATCGTAAATTTGTGGTAACATTTGAAGTGCAGTACACTTATCTCAGGTTAAGATTCAACCCTTGTTAAGTGTCACTAATCATCAATATCTGATTTGGGAATGCTGGTTAGCAAGGGTCGTTTTGCGGGTTCAGAGAACAGTGACCTTTCGACTGCATCCGAGGGATGCTCAGCTCAATCACTGAAAAAAATCTCTGAATCTGTGAAAACGTTGTCGTGGTTTTACAGCTTCAAATGATTTATTCAAAGTATGGCTGATCTGTCTGAACTTGCAGGCTAAGGATGGGAATAGGTGATTTTGTGCACAAATATTGAACAAAAATCCCTGAATCTGTGAAAACGTCATCGTGGTTTTACAGCTTCAAATGATTTATTCAAAGTATGGCTGATCTGTCTGAACTTGCAGGCTAAGGATGGGAATAGGTGATTTTGTGCGCAAATATTTTGCTTCCGCTTTACACATACGTCTCAAGTCTATGCTATGACTTGGGGCGGGCGGGGAGAAGGGATTGGAGTGAGGTGGGGTGAGTGGTGCAGGGTTGCAGGAGGCTTAGTAACGGTATCTCAATATGGAATTCAGAGATTTGTCCTTCTCCGCCCCACCCCCTAAAGCTGTCTGTTGGATTCGCCATGGGAAATTTTTGACATTGAACAGCAGGAACCCACAGAACAAAAGATGATACTCTACAAAGATGACGTATTTCCCCCACAGTTTATGATGATGGTGTATAATTAAAATGATTGAAAATAGTGGACCTTTCCATCATTTTCACCATGGCTTAAGAATAGAACGAAATGATCAGTGATTACTTCCACTGACTGGAGTATGAACAGCATGTTAATACTATTGTAGCATCAATGACTAAAGCGTATGTATCTCTGCATTGAAAACAGTACATGTTTATTTCTATGCCAGGGCTTTTGGGCAAAATGTTACATCTGCATTTAGATTCATTGTAGCAAATCCACAAAATGGTCTTTCCTGGAAGGTTTGATATCCTCAGGTGGATTTTGTGGTTTTCTTGATAGTGTTGGAGGCATGTTGAAGCTTGTCCGCTAAGAACCGCCCCCCCCCCCTTCCCATAAGTTTGGATGTATTTGAACCTCCTTTTTAGTAGGATGACTGCCAGCATCGGTAATGGCAGATGTGCCTGTCAAAGAATACAAAGGGCTCTTTTCACTTGCACTTATGTACTTCAGTTAGATATCCAAACATTTGTACTGAAGAACTGTTTCAAGTCCTGCTGAATGCAGGACTCGCAGTATACATCACTGCCTGTCTATGATAGCATCTTAGCTGAGTATCTCCAATGTAGTTGGTGCTTTCCTCAGCAGACTTGCTTCAATTGAGCAAGCTTGTGATATTGAATATCCGTTTGGAGTTTGAATAGGGCTACAGTTATGATTTGATTGTATTATGTTTGCAGGCCCTACTGAACTCATACTAACTCTTCCATTTTACTTTTTCACACACACACTCACACACACAAACACACACACACACACACTTGGCTTTTTGAACTGACATGCTTCCCTCCAGGAGTTATTACTCACTTTGCTACAACACCTGCAAGTCCAGCCTGGTAGATAGTAATCATGTTCCTTCCAGCAAACGAATAGTCCTTTTATTTATGACATGATGGAGCCAATTTTACAGCCTTCAAAAAGCCCTAATGTATTTTGCCTCATGTTTCAAATCACTCAATTTGTTCTAGTCCTACTAATCTGACATGATAACCGTGTTCATAACCTTCCATCTCATACCCTAGTAATACCATCACTCAGCACTTTGGTTTGAGAGAGTACATTTTTTTAGACATCACATCTTATCACCAATAAGTACACTTAACAAGAATAGAAATGCAACAATTTAAACGATTTTACTGAGTTGTTGTCACTGAGGATTTGTAGAGATCTTGATTATGGAACAGGTTGCAGCTGGTGGGGATCTGCTCTGACTCCAGCACACCTGTCTCCGCCCACACAATCACACACACAGAGAGAGAGAGGAGAGGGAGAGAGCAGTGGGGGAGTGGCGGCAGGTCAAGGAGGCACCGGATGAGCACTAGAGGGCGTGGCAGGAGCAGATGTGACACATATAAGGAAATCAGTCAACTGAAATAAATTCATTAGGCTCTAATCTATGGATTTCACATGACTGGTAATTCCGAGGTAGGGGCGTGGATCAGAAAACCAGTCAGTATCTGGTGTGACGACCATTTTCCTCATGCCGCGTGACATATCTATCTCCTTCGCATAGAGTTGATCAGGCTGTCGATTGTGGCCTGTGGAATGTGGTCCCTCTCCTCTTCGATCGCTGTGTGAAGTTGCGGGTATTGGCGGGAACTGGAATACGCTGTCGTACACGTCAATCCAGAGCATCCCAAACATGCTCAACTGGTGATATGTCTGGTTAGTATGCAGGACATGGAAGAACTGGGACATTTCCAGCTTCCAGGAATTGTGTACAGATCCTTGCAACATGGGGCTGTGCATCATCATGCTGAAACATGCTAAGACAGGCCCATACCTGCTCATAAATTTTTTATTTTTTTAAAGCATTACACCTGAAGGATTTTAGTAAAGTGTTCCCAAAAATTATTAACAAACAAAGTGGATGAGATTTTTGATAAGTAACAAAACAAATGACACCACAACGGTGACTAGTCAAAAATAACATCCCCCTTATGTTTTGCCCCTCCTCAGTACTCCCCGCTGCTGAAGAAGCTCTACTGTCAGATCGCCAAGACCTGTCCAATCCAGATCAAGCTGTCCTCGGCCCCGCCCCACGCCAGTGTCATCCGTGCCATGCCTGTCTACAAGAAAGCGGAGCATGTCACCGAGGTAGTCAAACGCTGCCCAAACCACGAGCTGGGACGGGACTTCAATGACAGTAAGCAACCACGCCACCTTGATAGGCATATCAGTTCGTGTCATGGACCCTTATCCCACAACAGATTTGACTCACAACAGTGCTTGTATGATGTGGTTGTTGGACTACCTTAAATGCACTTATGGTATACCGCTCTCATAAGAGTGTCTGCTATATGACAGAAATATACAACAATTCTACTGAAATGGCATTTCAATAGGACCTCTGGTCCAAAGAGACTGCTTCAGTGTAGTTTTGGTTTAGTATAAAAATGTAAGAAAGTTGAAATGGATGGAGAGATTGATTGATTAATTGACCTGTACCCCCCCCCCCCCCCCCCCCCCTCATCCCCCAGGCCAAGCGGCCCCAGCCAGCCACCTGATCAGGGTGGAGGGAAACAACCTGTCCCAGTATGTGGACGACCCCGTCACAGGCAGGCAGAGTGTCATGTTGCCCTACGAGAACCCACAGGTGAGTGGCTCCCCTCAGCTAGGGACGCCCACACTCACACAATACGGTAGAATATGTGTAGGCAACCCTGGTGCTGGACTCTGGAGTGCCGGAGCCACTACTGAATTTTGTCCCAACCAGGCAACACAACCGGTTCTACCAATCATCTCACCAACAGTGATTGGTTAAATTCATCACGCCTGGTCTGCCAGGTCTTAAAACACAAATGTTCCATTAAAAACATAATGTGTCTGTATAACACTCCAGGGCCAGGTTTGCCTTCCCCAGCAATAGAACATTTAAAATCACCTAGAAAACAACACAGTCTTCGTACTAATTAGTTATTTAGACGTAGTATACCTATTTACAACTTTATATTTTAGTTGCCCATGATTTTGATTGATATTTTCAAAATTTGTCCCATGCCTGACTTTTGCTAAGTAACATTATATGGCAACACTGCCATCTAGTGGTAATAAAATATACAGTTTATATTTTGTCCGTTAACGTTCAGTCTGATGCGTTAGGGCTGGTTTCACACAAGCGAAGCCGTGGCCTGATAAAGGTTGTGTCTTTCAGTCTATTAACTTTGCTTTATTTAAATGGGAATCTTCAGTGTGTCATCATGGGGGGGTATGATGTGGTGCCTTGGCTATCACTATGCCTGGTGATTGGCCAGCTGGCTAACAATTGACTGGCCAGTAAAGGTCTCGCTCTCTCTCTCTGATAGGTGGGGACAGAGTTCACCACCATCCTCTACAACTTCATGTGCAACAGCAGCTGTGTGGGAGGGATGAACAGGAGACCCATCCTCATCATCATCACCCTAGAGACACGCGAGTAAGTCCATGACATTGTGTGTGTGTGTGCGTGCGCTCATGCCTGCGTGCATGTGTGTGTCATAACAGCTCACAGCTGATTTGAACTGCCTTTTTGCACACCTGTCTCACAATAAATATGCTGTAAGCATTCATAATAGCCAATGGCTCCTTATGAGCCTATATAAATCCATAAAAATCCAGAATGTATTTCAAGTGCATTACTAAACACATGGCTCATATAAAAAGTGTAATAAAAAACATGAGCTGGTCGCACACCCAGAGAAAATTATTTTATGTAGAGGTGCTGACTAACGGCGAATAAACTATAAGCTATAAAAATAAAGAGAGTCGCACACGCTATATATAAATTCCCAGTCATTTATTGGGTCACCCTGAAGATGGCACAGTGATGCCGAAACGTGGGTGATTTACCAAATAAATGACTGGGAGTTTATATATAGAGTGTGTGACTCTTTATTTTTATAGCATATGAAAAGTGTAACAAAATATTTTGATAGCACTTTAATAAGGGCATACAATTATGATATATTATGTATTACCTGTTGTAAGCATATGAGGCCTTTCAACGCCTTATAAATGAACGTATGATATATTATGCCTTTCTTTGTTGCAATTAGTGGGCAGGTGCTGGGACGAAGGTCGTTTGAAGGGCGGATATGCGCCTGTCCGGGGCGAGATCGCAAGGCAGACGAAGACCACTTCAGGGAGCAGCAGTCCATGAGCGACAACATGTCCAAGAACGACAACAACGCCAACAAGCGCAGTGAGTCGCCCTTCTCTCTCTCTCTCTCTCTCTCTCTACACCATTACAAAATATTTGGTCATTTTGCTTAGGAGGTGTCTGAAATGGCACATTATTCTCTATATAGTGCAGCACTTTTGACCAGGGCCCACACATACATACAGTGACACAGATCACAATGCAAACATATACACCAGTGCAATAAAAATGAGGCAATAGTTTGTGCATATTGATATTAGGAATGTCTTTGTAAAACTCCTATTGCTAATTTTCATGATATTAAATCATTGTTTTGTACTCCCAACATTTAGCTTTCAAACAGACCACTCCAAACATTCCTAGTCCAGGCATGAAGAGACGGCGGCATGGTGAAGAGGAGATTTACTATATGCCTGTAAGATATATAATTACTATATATATATTTATAAACTGGGTGGTTCGAGCCCTGACTGCTGATTGGCTGACAGCCGTGGTATATCAGACCGTATACTGCTCTAATTACGTTGATAACCAGTTTATAATAGCAATAAGGCACCTCAGGGGGTTGTGGTATGTGGCCAATATACCACGGCTAAGTGATGTATCCAGGCACTCCACGTTGCGTCGTGCTTTAGAACAGACCTTAGCGTGGTATATTGGCCATCTACCACACCCCCTCGATATATATACTGT
This sequence comes from Salvelinus alpinus, assembly GCF_045679555.1. NCBI lineage: Eukaryota > Metazoa > Chordata > Actinopteri > Salmoniformes > Salmonidae > Salvelinus > Salvelinus alpinus. Next base: position 10,228,576 of record NC_092113.1, on the reverse strand, counting down.
ATATGTAATTAAAACATTTTTTTTTTTTTACTATTTTCTACATCGTACAATAATAGTGAAGACATCAAAACTGTCAAATAACTCATATGGAATCATGTAGTAAATAAAAGTGTTAAACAAATCAAAATATATTTTGGATTTTAGATTCTTCAAAGTCGCCATCCTTTGCCTTGATGACAGCTTTGCACACTCTTGGCATTCTCTCAACCAGCTTCATGAGGAATGTTTTTCCAACAGTCTTGAAGGAGCTCCCACATATGCTGAGCACTTGTTGGCTGCTTTTCCTTCACTCTGCGGTCCAACTCATCCCAAACCATCTCAATTGGGTTGAGGTCGGGTGATTGTGGAGGCCAGGTCATCTGATGCAGCACTCCATCACTCTCCTTCTTGGTCAAATAGCCCTTACACAGCCCGGAGGAGTGTTGGGTCGTTGTCCTGTTGAAAAACTAATGATTGTCCCACTAAGCGCAAACCAGATGGGATGGCATATCGCTGCAGAATGCTGTGTTAGCCATGCTAGATAAGTGTGCCTTGAGTTCTAAATAAATCACAGACAATCACCAGCAACGCACCCCCATAACATCACAACTCCTCCTCCATGCTTCACGTTGGGAATCACACATGTGTAGATCATCCGTTCACCTACTCAGCGTCTCACAAAGACACGGCGGTTGGAACCAAAAATCTCAAATTTGGACTAATCAGACCAAAGGACAGATTTCCACCGGTCTAATGTCCATTGCTCATGTTTCTTGGCCCAAGCAATTCTCTTCTTCTTATTGGTGACCTTTAGTTGTAGTTTCTTTGCAGCAATTCGACCATTAAGTCCTGATTCACGTAGTCTCCTCTGAACAGTTGATGTTGAGATGTGTCTGTTACTTGAACTCTGTGAATCATTTATTTGGGCTGCAATCCGAGGTGCAGTTAACTCTAATGAACTTATCCAGAGGTACCTCTGGGTCTTCCATTCCTGTGGCGGTCCTCATGACAGCCAGTTTCATCATAGCGCTTGATAGTTTTTGCGACTGCACTTGAAGAAACTTTCAAAGTTCTTGAAATGTTCCGTATTGACTGACCTTCATGTCTGAAAGTAATGATGGACTGTCGTTTATCTTTGCTTATTTGAGCTGTTCTTGCCATAATATGGACTTGGTCTTTTACCAAATAGGGCTATCTTCTGTATACCCCCTCCCCAACCTACCATGTCACAGCACAACTGATTGGCTCAAACACATTAAGAAGGAAAGAAATTCCACAAATTAACTTTTAAGAAGGCACACTTGTTAATTGAAATGCATTCCAGGTGACTACCTCATGAAGCTGGTTGAGAGAATGCCAAGAGTATGCAAAGCTGGCATCAAGGCAAAGGGTGGCTATTTGAAGAATCTCAAATATAAAATATATGTTGATTTGTTTAACTTTTTTTGGTTACTACATGATTCCATATATGTTATTTCATAGTTTTGATGTCCACTATTATTCAACCATGTAGAAAATAGTCAAAATAAAGAAAAACCCTTGAATGAGTAAGTGTTCTAAAACTTTTGACCGGTAGTATGATATAACTATTATATATACTGTATCATATAACTACTGTATATATATTATATGTGTGTGTGCAGGTGCGCGGCAGAGAGAACTTTGACCTGCTGATGAAGATCAAGGACAGTCTAGAGCTGGTGGAGTTCGTACCACAGCAGCTGGTGGACTCCTACAGACAACAACAGCAACAGCTGCTTCAGAGACAGTAAGTCAGCCACACACCAGCTCAAATACGCATACATGCACATGCACATACACGCATGCGCATGCGCATTCACACACACACACACACACACACACACACACACACACACACACACACACACACACACACACACACATTCTCTCTCACTTACTCACTCACTCACTCACTCACTCACACACACACACACACACACACACACACACACAGACAAGCACACAGACACAGGTGCGCGCACACACACTTAAACCCAAATACACTCATTCCATCCATACATACACCTGTGCTGTCTTACACACATACAAATATTACACTCTTACACACTTCCGTCATCTCCCTCTCCTCCCCTCCAATTCCCAGGAGCCACGTTGCATCCCCGTCCTCTTATGGATCTCCCCTGTCCAACATGAACAAGCTGCACGGGGGCCATGGGAGCCACCAGTCTCAGCAAAATTCCCTGCCCAGCATGGGGCACGTGGGTGAGTGTTTGTCAGGGGAATTGGGGGAATGTGTGTGTCGGGTGTGTGTTATCACAGCTAATGGGTGTCATTAGATAACCTGATCCAGCATCCTGACTGCTGCGCTCTCTTATTTCCTTTCAGCATGTTATCTTGCGAGATCAGGATGGTGGAACGAGGCTAGTCATTAGAAGCTACTATGGCAAACCTCTGAAAAACCTCTGAATGACATCATTCTGAGAGCATTGTCCTATTGATTGCGCCTATTGATTTGTTCCTGTCCCCTCTCCCACAGGTCCCAACATGCTCAACAGTCACCACATGCAGACCAACAGTGACATGAACGGGGGACACGGGGGCGGCCAGTCCATGTTGTCCACGTCGCACTGCACCCCTCCCCCTCCGTATAACCCTGACCCCAGCCTAGTCAGGTACCTCCCCCTCCAATGACACTCTGTCTTCCTCTCCCACTGACACAAGCCAACAGTCAGAGCCATCTATGATAAATAGATCATAGGGCCTTTTCAGTTTGAGATCTCTGCAGTCGCCATCTTGGCACCAAAAGGTCCTTATATTCTGGTAAGGATTGAACTGGGAATGGTGCTGTCATGACATGTTTGCCAACATGGAGGGTAGTTCCTCTCATCTTCCTTGGTTTCTCTGCCTACAATATGTCCCAGAGCAGCTTAGAATAATTTGGGTCATATTGTTTCTCTCACAGAGAACACAGCCATTTTGTGTACCTACTTCGGCCATTTACATTGAACTGTATAAGACTGTAGCTAAATTAAAAGAAACTGGGAAAAATTCCACCAAGCTTTAATGAATCGGTATTCCATTACTTTGGTCTGATAGTAAGACGTTTCTGGGGTTTTGTTGCAATGTTAAGTGAATGCTCTGCTGGTCGGATTTGGAAGAATAGGTTGCTGATTCACTTTCCTAAGGTTTGGGGAGTTGTATTAGTAATACAGTATGTTTACCCATCAGAGAATTCCAATATTATGTTTTTCAAATCTAAATGAACAACTTGTCCATCTTAGCATCTTATTTTTATTAATTCCCTTTAATCATATGCACAATACAAGGGAAATCGGTATTGGAACATTAGAAACATATTTTCCTAATCTGTTAGTGCGTAGCATTGCATTCAATCTAAAACATTGTTTTTATCATAATGTTAGGGCTTTCATTTTGCACTGTTTGTACCCAGACAAAAATCAGCATTAGAATGAACATGGTTATTATCGTATACTGTTTTGTACATTTTGTTTTGTTTAAAGTGTTTGTAGACGAGAATTATATATCCATGTATTTATAATAAAGGTTTTAATTCAACCAAATTGGCTTTTATGAATCTTTAATACAACTGCATGAATTTGATTTGAGGGAAATTAATAACCATAGTCATTGAGAAATTGTTCCATTTGTAATTGATCGTAATATTCTTTGTTCCTTATTGGACATGAAACCATCATTTTAGTTTTACGATAGGTACAGATGTAGGATCTTAATTTGAGCCAGTTTTGCTACAGCGGGAAAATAATCCTGCTGCAACCAGAAATGTTAATTATTATGTGGATTATAATTAATGGACATTTCTGTAGGTAGGGGTTGATATATTTTTCGTATGGGAAAATCAAGTCTGAACTTTCTAAATGGAAATTACCAACTTCAGAAGCCTTTTTAAACCTCAAATACACTACAAGTTAAAAATGTCCTAAAAGTTCTCATGCAACAGGGTGATCAAATTAAGATCCTACATCTGTATAGACAAGCAGACAAGCAAATTGCTGGCATTTTTAACTATTTAATAAAATTACAGTTAACTCTGGTAGTGGATTTTAATCACATGAAGTAGACAGAAGTAGGCATTGTCTCCCTACTTGAAATTTGGTTGCGGTGGAGTGGACACTAACTCTGGTCTTAAATCTAAGTGGCACTGCTCCTCTCTCCACACAGCTTTCTAACCAGTCTGGGCTGCCAGAACTGCATCGACTACTTCACGTTGCAGGGCCTGCAGAGTCTCTACCAACTCCAGACTCTGTCCATGGAGGTAAAATACCCATTCACTCTCTCTGCAATTTACGCAGTGTAAATCATTCCAGTCCTAGAGGGAGGGGTCAGGTTTGGTTGGATCAGTGTGGCCTGAGGTCTATTAAGTCTCTCTCTTCCTCTCATTCTCTCTTTCTTTCTCTTTCTGCCATTCACTCTCCTCCTTTCTCTCCCTCTCTCTTCTCCTTCCTTTCTGTCTCCCATTCTGTCAATCCTTTCCTTCGCCCTCTCTCTCACTCTCTCTCTGTCTCTCTCTCTCTGTCTCTCTAGGACCTGAGTGCTCTAAAGATCCCAGAGCAGTTCCGCCTGGCCATCTGGCGGGGCCTGCAGGACATGAAGCAAGGAGGCGGGGTGGGACCTCCTCCTTCCTCCCACCATCAAGACCACTATGGCCAGCAGCTCCTCCGCTCCAGCAGCAACATGGCAGCCGCCGCCATGGCCATCGTCCCTGGCGGCGAGCTGCAGCGCCAGCGTGTCATGGAGGCCGTACACTTCCGTGTGCGCCACACCATTACCATCCCATCCAACCGCCCGGGAGGTGGGCCGCAGGCAGTTGCTGCCGCCGCAGATGAGTGGGCCGACTTTGGCTTTGACATGCCCGACTGCAAAGTGTCACGCAGCAACAAGAACTCCATCAAGGAGGAGTTCATGGAAAGTGACGTCCACTGAGAGAAAGAGGGAGAGAGAGAGAGCGATACAGAGGGAGGGGGAGAGCGAGATGGAGAGAACGGGACTCTTTATATTCACAGAGAGAGAGGGATAGAGAGGGAGCGAGGAAGAGGAGGAGAGGGAGAGAGTGAGATGACTCTTCTGTTCTGATGTCCCTCAGGGGCCTGGTTTAGTGTCGTTTGTTTTTTTATATTGCTTTACAGATTGGTTGGCTTAGGAAAACCAGTATGTAGCACAATTTCTCTATTGTTTTTTTTGTAAGTCAGTACAGCTAAGTCAGTACAGCTTACTAAGTCAGTTGACTTCGTCATAATTAAGTCAGTACATTTGAGCCTGAAACCAAAATGCTCACATGATGTCATCGTATGGCTAGATTCCATTGAACAAGCCATCACATACATGTACTCAATTAGATCAAGAAATGTTTTTTTGGTGTAAATATGTACATAATGTTCTGTAAAATGTATTAGATTTGTGGTCAAATGAAAAAGGTTAATATGTGTATTTAGATTCCTTACGGTATAACTGTTCAAACAGACAGATGTATAGAGTTTCAATTTAAATCCAAGTACATACAAGAGTGTATCAGCGTGGTCATGATCTTCGTATTGTGTTAATTCTCGATCACTCCTGTGCTAAAGCATCATAGTTCCAGAACAGAAGCACACCGTTGTCTTACATTTCAACCCCAAACACTTTGTTTAGTTCGGTGGAGTACTTGTACCCCCTGAGTCTTGTGTCTATAGTAGCCGATGTATTTGAATGATTTTCTCCTGTGTCACGTTGGATAACTACCCTGATTGTTGATACGATTGTATGGATTGACGAAGCCACCCTGTACAGTCAATTGGCCAGGCGAAATAGATTCAAGTGATGTATCTGTTGCCTGAAACAAAGGGAAAGCTAAACATCAGTATTAGATAGAGCCATGCATTTGTAGAGAAGTCACGCTCAGGTACTGTATCTAGTGGGCAATGCTACTGGCAGACAATCACAGAGGACCCCCTTTTTTGCCTAGTTCATAAAGTAGGCCTTTAAGTCACATTGATTGAATTCATTTGAGAACAATCAAGGCAGTGGGTGTATAAGGACAATCAGATAACTGACAATCAGCATCCCAAATCCCAGACTGTGGCTTTAATCACTTTACAAAATGTGTATTAACATGAAATGGGTTGTTTTTATAGAATTCTTTATTAGTAGTAACACACTCCCAATGTGCTATAAAATCTATTAATTTATATGGAATTCCTGAATTTAGGCCATGATTCCAACCCTGCTATACACCACCACATGAACAATTAATTCAGTTGATGTGTTTCACTATATTTCTTTTACAGCAATATCTTGTGTGGAATTGTATTTCAAACTGCAAAGCAAGTTATTTGTATTGTATATATGTCCCTTGAAGATACATAATCACAACATTTGATCTAGACAGTTTTCACATACTAAGCCATGCCACTACTGTATGTGTTCTTGAATTCTCCACTGCATGGCACTTGCTTCGATATTGATTCAAACAGACATGTTTAGTAGTTCACGTTGATACCATACTTAACCATGATGCACCTGTACTTGATGGGTTAGCGTAAAACAGGGTGGCACAAAAAGGAGAATAACTCCAGTTTCAAAATGTTGTGTGGTGTCTCATTTTGACACAATTTGACCGCAGCCACTCCTATCAAGTGCATAGTACATGGGCAAAAGTCAGTGATCATTTTGCTATTATAACAAAAAGGGTTTGTGAATAATGCCATTTCCAATACTCTGTGCAAAACAGTCTTTGAGTCCACAGGAAGTGATGCATACCTTCCATTAACACCCAACAGTTAAGCAGAATAAAGCACTTTACTGCTTTGAAAAGAATAGAGGATAGAAATCATTTCATGTTCAGTGTGCTTATAATCAGTATTAGGCCAACGTCATAACTTGTAAATGGTAGATTGTCACTTTGTTTTGATATTTCTGGAGAGGTACTGTCTCAAGTGTTTCTTTTTTTTATAACAATGTGTAACAATGTACCAATGTCGCTGTTTATATTGATTTCCATTTCTTATTTGAGGTTGTACGTGTACAGTGTTTTTTCTTGTAAATCATGAATATTAAAAAGTGTGCTTTACAGAAACGTATAGGTGTGGAGCAACTTTCTTTCCTAAATGTAGAAAAACATGGGTTTGCCTAATAAGGTCTATCTACATGTTGTTGGATTCTCAATTCTAAAGATCTTTGGATATACAGTGCCTTCGGAATGTAGTCACACCCCTTGTCTTTTTCCACATTTTGTTGTGTTACAGCCTGAATTTAAAATGGATTAAATTGAAATGTTGTGTCACTGATCTAGACACAATACCCCACAAGTTCAAAGTGGAATTATGTTTTTAGAATTTTTTTTTTTTACAAATGAATAAAATGAAAATCTGAAATGTCTTGAGTCAATAAGTATTCAAACCTTTGTTATAAATAAGTTTAGGAGTAAAAATGTGCTTAACAAGACACATAATAAATTGCATGGACTCACTCTGTGTGCAATAATAGTGTTTAACATGATTTTTGAATGACTACCTCATCTCTGTACTCCACACATACAATTACCTGTAAGGTCCCTCAGTCGAGCAGTGAATTTCAATCACAGATTCAACCACAAAGACCAGGGAGGTTTTCCAATGCCTCGCAAAGAAGGGCACCTATTGGTAGATGGGTAAAAAAAGCAGACATTGAATATCCCTTTGTGCATGGTGAAGTTATTAATTACACTTTGGATCGCGTATCAATACACCTACTCACTAAGAAGATACAGACGTCCTTCCTAACTAGCATCCTCCATAACTCAGTTGCCCGGAGAGGAAGGGATTTCACCATGAGGCCAATGGTGACTTTAAAACAGTTACAGAGTTGAATGGCTGTGATTGGAGGATGGATCAACAACATTGTAGTTACTCCACAATACTAACCTAAATGACAGAGTGAAAAGAAAGAAGCCTGTACACAATACAAAATATTCCAAAACATGCATCCTGTTTGCAATAAGGCACTAAAGTAAAACTGCAAAAAACTTTGACATTACAGTGTATTTTGTGTAGATCATTGACAAAAAAATCTATTTTTATCCCGCTTTGTAACACAACAAAATGTGGAGAAAGTCAAGGGGTGTGAATACTTTCTGAAGGCACTGTATGTCATATGTGCGACATACATTGCTAGACTGAAATAGGTGCCGATACTGTTTTTATATTTAGCTGCTAACTTTGAGCTAATATTCTATAAGGTACAGAAACTCAAGCAGTAGAACATTTGAGGTGCCGGTACTCAGTTCCGGTGAGCTCATGCCAAAGTTAAGCACTGCTGACATATCATATCTCTTTGTTGTTTATATAGTAGTCTAGTGTGTTTATCAAAAGAACCAGTACTGTCATGTTGAAGTATACCGTGTGTACATTGACCATCTACTGAGAGTCACCACAAGGGTAGCCTAGACACCAGAGTCAATTACCAGTGCGCAACACTGGTTCAATCAAAATTGATTCCACATCATTTCAACCCAAAAAATCTATGTGATGACGTTGAATCAACATGGAAAACTGATTGGATGTGCAAAAAGTAATCAACCTAAGGGCATTTAGTATTTTTTTAACCAAACTTTTAACCTAAATCCAATGACATGGTGACATTTTTTGTTGATTTCACGTTGAATTCATGTTAGTTGACAACTCAACCAAATGTAAATCAAAACTATAAATTGAACTGATGTCTGTGCCCAGTGAGTTGCCTTCTGATGGGTACAGTGAAGATGACCAGTGATATTATGTGGATATTATGGCGTCCTGAAATGGCCACTATGTGGCAGTAGCGGTGTAAATAATAGATTTTTTACACAGGGTCAGGTCAAATGTGTACACACACATGTTCATGTTAAATTTACCTAAATTCACACATGACGATGGGAGAATAACATTATGAATCCTTCCCCAAAAATGCTTAAAGGGATAGTTTACAAAATTACAAAATGACACATTGGTTTCCTAACCTTGTAAGCAGTCTATGGATAAGGTATGACAACAATCCATGCTTTGGTTTAGTTTCCCTGGCACTGTTTCCACATGCTAACGTTTTAGCATTTCTGGCACAAATCTCATTCAACTCATGGGACCGATATTAGCATTTTTCGCGCATCATCCGAAAGTATCTAAAATTGATTGTGAAGCGCCACAAAGTCACTTATAGCCAGAGGTGGGACCAAGTCATTGTTTTACAAGTCACAAGTAAGTCTCACGTCTTAGCACTCAAGTCCAAAGTCAAGTCCCAAGTCAAGACAGGCAAGTCCGAGTCAAGTCTCAAGTCAAGACCGACAAGTATCAAGTCAAGTCTCAAGTCCTAAACTTTGAGTTTTGAGTCCTAAATGTGCTCTTCTAAAGTCATAATGTGCTCTTCACCAAATTTAATACCATTTCATATTTTTAACAAGAGTAATAGTTAGTGTATTACATTTACACAAATCATGAATGCTTTTAAAAATATATTTATTACTTTCCAAATAAACTTGATATGTTTATGGAAATACATGGGTAGCCATAAGAAAGACCCCCCCCAATAGCGATCGACTATCGAGGATCGCAATCGGGCGATGAAGGCTTGTACACAATCGCCCAACCTTAATACACACACACACACACACACACACACACACACACACACACACACACACACACACACACACACACACACACAGTCTGTGTGGTTACAGTAGGCTAACATACGTCAATGGCTTTAGGAACAGCAGTAACATCAGGCAGGATTTAGGCTACCAACTGCCTAGCCAGTTGTAGCTCAATCTTGGGTGCAATGATCACGTTCCCGCACTGACTGACTGTGTGGAGGCTCCTTGATTTAACGCCGGCTATATTAGCCACGACTTACCGTTCTTTGTGCAGCTTCAAATGTCGAACAAAGTTGGAAGTTGTTGCACCTCCGTCTGTCATTTTCTTCCCGCATGTTTTGCAAGTTGCAATCCGTTTTTTGTTGATACAGCGTAGTCTTTATATCCGAAAATAATAATTTTGGGTATCATCTTTCCAAGGGCTCCATCTGAATTCACTCGCCGACGTTCCTCTGCCACGCGCAACTTTTTCTCAGCTGGCACAATTTGATTGGCTGCTGTCCGATTCAAACTGTAATCCGTTAAATTAAATTAACACTTTTTTTAATAGCATCATTTTTTATATCTGGGCTTGGGGGGGGGGGGTATCAAGTCAGTTTGAGTCAAAAGGCTCAAGTCCAAGTTAAGTCACGAGAGTCATTGGTGTTAAAGTCAAAGTCGAGTTGCAAGTCATCATATTTGTGACTCGAGTCTGACTCGAGTCCATGTCATGTGACTAGAGTCCACACCTCTCCTTAAAGCTTATTTGAACATGATTCACAAAAAATGCTAATATCGGTCCTTCAACGAGTAGCCTACATTGGGACATGGCAAAACCTATTCCCCCTCAGGAGACTGACATTTTTTTACATGGGTCCTCAGATCCTCAAAAGGTTCTACAGCTGCACCATCGAGAGCATCCTGACTGGTTGCATCACTGCCTGGTATTTTCCAGTTTCCATACCGCAAGGCACTACAGAGTGTAGTGCGTAGGGCCCTGTACGTGACTGGAGCCAAGCTTCCTGCCATCCAGGACCTCTACACCAGGCAGAGGAGGGTTCTAAAAGTCTCCAGCCACCCTAGTCATAGACCGTTCTCTCTGCTACCGCACGGCAAGCAGTACTGAAGCGCCAAGTCTAGGTCCAAAAGACTTCTAAACAGCTTCTACCTCCAAGCCATAAGACTCCTGAACATCTAATCAAATGGCTACCCAGACTGTTTGCACTGCCCCCCCCCCCCCCCCCCCGCTTCAACACCGCTGCTACTCTCTGTTTTTATCATCCATGCATAGTCACTTTAATAACACCACCTACATGTACATATCAAATCAAATCAAATCAAGTTTATTTTATATAGCCCTTCGTACATCAGCTAATATCTCGAAGTGCTGTACAGAAACCCAGCCTAAAACCCCAAACAGCAAGCAATGCAGGTGTAGAAGCACGGTGGCTAGGAAAAACTCCCTAGAAAGGCCAAAACCTAGGAAGAAACCTAGAGAGGAAACAGGCTATGAGGGGTGGCCAGTCCTCTTCTGGCTGTGCCGGGTGGAGATTATAACAGAACATGGCCAAGATGTTCAAATGTTCATAAATGACCAGCATGGTCAAATAATAATCAGGAGTAAATGTCAGTTGGCTTTTCATAGCCGATCATCAAGAGTATCTCTACCGCTCCTGCGGTCTCTAGAGAGTTGAAAACAGCAGGTCTGGGACAGGTAGCACGTCCGGTGGACAGGTCAGGGTTCCATAGCCGCAGGCAGAACAGTTGAAACTGGAACAGCAGCAAGGCCAGGTGGACTGGGGACAGCAAGGAGTCATCATGCCCGGTATTCCTGACGCATGGTCCTAGGGCTCAGGTCCTCCGAGAGAAAGAAAGAAAGAGAGAAGGAGAGAATTAGAGAGAGCATACTTAAATTCACACAGGACACCGGATAAGACAGGAGAAGTACTCCAGATATAACCAACTGACTCTAGCCCCCCGATACATAAACTACTGCAGCATAAATACTGGAGGCTGAGACAGGAGGGGTCAGGAGACACTGTGGCCCCATCCAATGATACCCCCGGACAGGGCCAAACAGGAAGGATATAACCCCACCCACTTTGCCAAAGCACAGCCCCCGCACCACTAGAGGGATATCTTCAACCACCAACTTACAATCCTGAGACAAGGCCGAGTATAGCCCACAAAGATCTCCACCACAGCACAAACCAAGGGGGGGCGCCAACCCAGACAGGAAGATCACGTCAGTAACTCAACCCACTCAAGTGACGCACCCCTCCTAGGGACGGCATGAAAGAGCACCAGTAAGCCAGTGACTCAGCCCCTGTAATAGGGTTAGAGGCAGAGAATCCCAGTGGCGAGAGGGGAACCGGCCAGGCAGAGACAGCAAGGGCGGTTCTTTGCTCCAGAGCCTTTCCGTTCACCTTCACACTCCTGGGCCAGACTACACTCAATCATATGACCTACTGAAGAGATAAGTCTTCAGTAAAGACTTAAAGGTTGAGACCGAGTCTGCGTCTCTCACATGGGTAGGCAGACCATTCCATAAAAATGGAGATCTATAGGAGAAAGCCCTGCCTCCAGCTGTTTGCTTAGAAATTCTAGGGACAATTAGGAGGCCTGCGTCTTGTGACCGTAGCGTACGTGTAGGTATGTACGGCAGGGCCAACTCGGAAAGATAGGTAGGAGCAAGCCCATGTAACGCTTTATAGGTTAACAGTAAAACCTTGAAATCAGCCCTTGCCTTAACAGGAAGCCAGTGTAGGGAAGCTAGCACTGGAGTATTATGATCAAATTTCTTGGTTCTAGTCAGGATTCTAGCAGCCGTATTTAGCACTAACTGAAGTTTATTTAGTGCTTTATCCGGGTAGCCGGAAAGTAGAGCATTGCAGTAGTCTAACCTGGATGTAACAAAAGCATGAATTAATTTTTCTGCATCATTTTTGGACAGAACATTTCTGATTTTTGCAATGTTACGTAGATGGAAAAAAGCTGTCCTTGAAACAGTCTTGATATGTTCGTCAAAAGAGAGATCAGGGTCCAGAGTAACGCCGAGGTCCTTCACAGTTTTATTTGAGACAACTTTACAACCATCAAGATTAATTGTCAGATTTAACAGAATATCTCTTTGTTTCTTGGGACCTAGAACAAGCATCTCTGTTTTGTCCGAGTTTAAAAGTAGAAAGTTTTCAGCCATCCACTTCCTCATGTCTGAAACACAGGCTTCTAGCGAGAGCAATTTTGGGGCTTCACCATGTTTCATTGAAATGTACAGCTGTGTGTCATCCACATAGCAGTGAAAGTTAACATTATGTTTTCGAATGACATCCCCAAGAGGTAAAATATATAGTGAAAACAATAGTGGTCCTAAAACGGAACCTTGAGGAACACCGAAATGTACAGTTGATTTGTCAGAGGACAAACCATTCACAGAGACAAACTGATATCTTTCTGACAGATAAGATCTAAACCAGGCCAGAACTTGTCCGTGTAGACCAATTTGGGTTTCCAGTCTCTCCAAAAGAATGTGGTGATCGATGGTATCAAAGGCAGCACTAAGGTCTAGTAGCACGAGGACAGATGCAGAGCCTCGGTCTGACGCCATTAAAAGGTCATTTACCACCTTCACAAGTGCAGTCTCAGTGCTATGATGGGGTCTAAAACCAGACTGAAGCATTTCGTATACATTGTTTGTCTTCAGGAAGGCAGTGAGTTGCTGCGCAACAGCTTTTTCTAAAATCTTTGAGAGGAATGGAAGATTCGATATAGGCCGATAGTTTTTTATATTTTCTGGGTCAAGGTTTGGCTTTTTCAAGAGAGGCTTTATTACTGCCACTTTTAGTGAGTTTGGTACACATCCGGTGGATAGAGAGCCGTTTATTATGTTCAACATAGGAGGGCCAAGCACATGAAGCAACTCTTTCAGTAGTTTAGTTGGAATAGGATCCAGTATGCAGCTTGAAGGTTTAGAGGCCATGATTATTTTCATCATTGTGTCAAGAGATATAATACTAAAACACTTAAGTGTCTCTCTTGATCCTAGGTCCTGGCAGAGTTGTGCAGACTCAGCACAGCTAAGCTTTGGAGGAATACGCAGATTTAAAGAGGAGTCCGTAATTTGCTTTCTAATGATCATGATCTTTTCCTCAAAGAAGTTCATGAATTTATTACTGCTGAAGTGAAAGCCATCCTCACTTGGGGAATGCTGCTTTTTAGTTAGCTTTGCAACAGTATCAAAAATAAATTTTGGATTGTTCTTATTTTCCTCAATTAAGTTGGAAAAGTAGGATGATCGAGCAGCAGTGAGGGCTCTTCGATACTGCACGGTACTGTCTTTCCAAGCTTGTCGGAAGACTTCCAGTTTGGTGTGGCGCCATTTCCGTTCCAATTTTCTGGAAGCTTGCTTCAGAGCTCGGGTATTTTCCGTATACCAGGGAGCTAGTTTCTTATGACAAATGTTTTTAGTTTTTAGGGGTGCAACTGCATCTAGGGTATTGCGCAAGGTTAAATTGAGTTCCTCAGTTAGGTGGTTAACTGATTTTTGTCCTCTGACGTCCTAGGGTAGGCAGAAGGAGTCTGGAAGGGCATCAAGGAATCTTTGTGTTGTCTGAGAATTTATAGCACGACTTTTGATGCTCCTTGGTTGGGGTCTGAGCAGATTATTTGTTGCGATTGCAAACGTAATAAAATGGTGGTCCGATAGTCCAGGATTATCAGGAAAAGATCTACAACATTTATTCCATGGGACAAAACTAGGTCCAGAGTATGACTGTGGCAGTGAGTAGGTCCAGAGACATGTTGGACAAAACCCACTGAGTCGATGATGGCTCCAAAAGCCTTTTGGAGTGGGTCTGTGGACTTTTCCATATGAATATTAAAATCACCAAAAATTTGAATATTATCTGCTATGACTACAAGGTCCGATAGGAATTCAGGGAACTCAGTGAGGAACGCTGTATATGGCCCAGGAGGCCTGTAAGTAGTAGCTATAAAAAGTGATTGAGTAGGCTACATAGATTTCATGACTAGAAGCTCAAAAGACGAAAACGTCATTTTCTTTTTTTTTTATAAATTGAAATTTGCTATCGTAAATGTTAGCAACACCTCCGCCTTTGCGGTATATGGTCACTAGTGTAACCAGGAGGTGAGGCCTCATTTAACACAGTAAATTCATCAGGCTTAAGCCATGTTTCAGTCAGGCCAATCACATCAAGATTATGATCAGTGATTAGTTCATTGACTATAACTGCCTTTGAAGTGAGGGATCTAACATTAAGTAGCCCTATTTTGAGATGTGAGGTATCACGATCTCTTTCAATAATGGCAGGAATGGAGGAGGTCTTTATCCTAGTGAGATTGCTAAGGCGAACACCGCCATGTTTAGTTTTGCCCAACCTAGGTCGAGGCACAGACACAGTCTCAATGGGGATAGCTGAGCTGACTACACTGACTATGCTAGTGGCAGACTCCACTAAGCTGGCAGGTTGGCTAACAGCCTGCTGCCTGGCCTGCACCCTATTTCATTGTGGAGCTAGAGGAGTTAGAGCCCTGTCTATGTTGGTAGATAAGATGAGAGCACCCCTCCAGCTAGGATGGAGTCCGTCACTCCTCAGCAGGTCAGGCTTGGTCCTGTTTGTGGGTGAGTCCCAGAAAGAGGGCCAATTATCTACAAATTCTATCTTTTGGGAGGGGCAGAAAACAGTTTTCAACCAGCGATTGAGTTGTGAGACTCTGCTGTAGAGCTCATCACTCCCCCTAACTGGGAGGGGGCCAGAGACAATTACTCGATGCCGACATCTTTCTAGCTGATTTACACGCTGAAGCTATGTTGCGCTTGGTGACCTCTGACTGTTTCATCCTAACATCGTTGGTGCCGACGTGGATAACAATATCTCTATACTCTCTACACTCGCCAGTTTTAGCTTTAGCCAGCACCATCTTCAGATTAGCCTTAACGTCGGTAGCCCTGCCCCCTGGTAAACAGTGTATGATCGCTGGGTGATTCGTTTTAAGTCTAATACTGCGGGTAATGGAGTCGCCAATGACTAGGGTTTTCAATTTGTCAGAGCTAATGGTGGGAAGCTTCGGCGTCTCTGACCCCGTAACGGGAGGAGTAGAGACAAGAGAAGACTCGGCCTTAGACTCCGACTCGCTACTTAATGGGGAAAACCGGTTGAAAGTTTCTGTTGGCTGAATGAGCGACACCAGTTGGTTGAGCATTCCTACAGCATTTCCCTCCAGAAGCCATGAGAAAGTTACCTCAACTAACCGGTGCCCCCGCACATTGACTCTGTACCGGTACCCCCCCTGTGTATAGTCTCGCTATTGTTATTTTACTGCTGCTCTTTTATTACTTTATTACTTTGATTTCTTATTCTTACTCTTATTTATTTTTTTAACTACATTTTTGGTTAGGGTTTCATAAGTAAGCATTTCACTGTAAGGTATTAATACCTGCTGTATTCGGCGCATGTGACTAATACAATTTCATTTAATTTGATTTGAAACAGGATGCATGTTTTGGAATATTTTTATTCTGTACAGACTTCCTTAATTTCCCTCTGTCAATTAGGTTAGTATTGTGGAATAACTACAATGCTGTTTTCTCCTATCACAGTCATTAAACGCTGTAACTGTTTTAAAGTCACCGTTGGCCTCACAGTGAAATCTCTGAGTGGTTTCTTTCCTCTCCGGCAACTGAGTTAGGAAGGACGCCTGTATCTTTGTAGTGACTGGGTGTATTGATACACCATCCAAAGTGTAATTAATAACTTCACCATGCTCAAAGGGATACTCAATGTCTGTTTTTTTTACACATCTACCACATCTGCCCTTCTTTACGAGGCATTGGAAAACTTTCCCTGGTCTTTGTGGTTGAATCTGTTTTGAAATTCACTGCTCGACTGAAGGATCTTACATATAATTGTATGTGTGGAGTACATAGATGAGGTTGTCATTGAAAAATCATGTTAAACACTATTATTGCACACATAGAGAGTCCAGTCTTGTTAAGTAAAGTTTTTCTCCTGAATTTGTTTAGGCTTGCCGTAACAAAAGGTTTGACTCAATACATTTCAGTTTTACATTTTTTATTAATGTTTAAACATTTAAAAAATCATAATTCCACTTTGACATTATGGGGTATGTGTGTAAGCAGGTGACACAATATCTCGAATTAATCAATTTTAAATTCAAGATGTAACACAACAAAATGTGGAAAAAGTCAAGGGGTGTGAATACTTTCTGAAGGCACTTATTTCTAGAGAGTCTTAATAAGTAGGCTATTTAATTTGGAGCATTATTTTAGGCTACAGACATAAAACAGCACGTGAGTTGAAAGTAAAGGTGTGACTGGAAAAAAAGTGAAATTATTATTGTGTCATATATAATTGTAGTTAATATTTTGCCATTGTCTTTTCAATGAAGTGCCCCTAAAACCCCAGTGTAACTACCATAGAAATATAATCCATTAATCCATAGATTCAATTTCTATGGAATCTATCACATTGGCCCAGCGTTTTCGAAACTCTTCTAATCTTGCCTGTCGTACTTTCGAGCGAGTCCTCGCGGAAGTACTGACGTGTTCATACGTCATTAGCCGGCCCAGCACGAGAGGTAGTTAGGTAGTGACACAGCGGCAGAATCAGGTAAGAAAAACCTGTCTTGCAGTATTTTGTCTATCAGTAGGAATGTGAACATATGTTCTCGAGTTTAAGTGGAATCTAGGGGACCAATATCGAAATAATATTTCAATTTAATGAATCTCTAAATATGGTAACGAGAGGCTATATGCCTATGCTAGCTAGCGAGAAAGAGCTCGGTTTCTAACCGGAAGTGAGTTGTCAAATTCACGAAGTTACAGCTGGTGGTTGTAGTTCAACTTCCAACTGATTTGTAGCCTTCAAAACGACAAGATTGACACGAAGGACTACACTTTCCATCTTTCTGGTAGCAGGGGTTAACAAGTAACTGTTTGATTCCCGCTGCACCTTATGGGAAGTAGAGTGAAACCATAAGTGTTTTACCACACACTGCTAATGAAAGATGGTTGCTTGAAAACTACACAAACCAGAAATGGGTTGTTTAGGGAAGGACATCACTAATTCGCTAGATATTTTTTTTGTAAAGCTAGCTAATTTGCTAGCAACACTCACCCAGCTTGCAAAACAGAAACATAACATTGAATACGAAAATAATAGCTAATAGTAACTAACCACAACAATGACCTGATATTTTAGCTAGGTATTCAAAATTGCGTTATGAATAATCACACTTCAATGCTAAACATATAACTTTACTGTAGCTGGATTTCCAATCCCACACTATAAATGGGTTGTTAGCTAGATGGCTGGCTAGCTATCTACTGCATTGGCTAGCTCGCTTGCTATTAGCTAGCCTACCATTACACGATTCAGCGTTGGAGAGCAAATAATAGCTAACGTTATCCATAATGGAAAAGACCGTCTCTGTCTTCGATCTGTCAGCTATTTATCAAGTATATGGTCATATCAGCCAACGTTAACTTAGTCTCACAATAATTGGATAGCCGTTTGATAGCCAATCAACAACAAATGCCATTTGACATGAACTGGAAAATGAAACTTTTCTATCGATTTTGGGTGGGAAGTGTTGGAATAGTGGTAGCTAGCTAGGTCAATTAGCCCAGTTTTTCCCAACCCTGGTCCCCGAGTACCCCAAACAGTACACAGTTTTGTTGTAGCCCTTGACAAAAACCCAACATTCAACTCATTGAGGTCTTGGTGATTAGTTGAATCAGGTATCCAGGGTTAAAATAAACATTTTATGTTAGGTACTCGAGGACCAGGGTTGGGAAACACTGAATTAGCCTACAGTATGTTGATGTAGCCCAACCGACCGCGGACACTATTATTACGTTTGTCATCTGCGTCCAGCTGGTTATACAACGTGTCTGTCGCCCAGTGACCGGCTCGTACATAAACATCCTTAATTCAGGCTGCAAAGGCATCAGTTTCCTCCTGAACTCGGTTTTAAAAAAACAGGGACATATGTGTACCGTTTTAATAAAACACCATTTTCCACCACCATGCTAGAGTGGCAGGGATTGACGTTAAAGCTTCACAATGCAGAAATCGCTCCGCCATTTCCTGGTTACTAAAGTTCTAATAGTTCGCCTAATTTCTTAAATGTAAATGTAATTTCAGTTTGTGACAACAAGCATGTATAGTGTAGAGAATCATTGTACCATCTAAACCGCTGTGAAATATATTTTCCATAACCAAAAATATTGTATTTACAGCTGTTTGAAGCTAGTGTACAAAACTGAAAGTAAAAGACACAACTAAACTTAAGAACGGGAAGCATAAAAATAGTGTACATAAGACAGATCTATGGCTTCTTAGACTTGCTTTCAATGAGTGACAGATCTGTAACTACTGCCATACATTTTTTTAGCACCTTCCCAATGTGGAAACCTCAGAGCAGGTTCAACTTGTGCGACTGCTCAGTTCACTTGCCCTAGATGGGCATAAACTGCTTCTAGAAATAGAAATTCCTGATCACCACACATTTTGAGGAAAATGAAAACATGTCAGTTTGTCACCTTCATGAAGTTGGAGTCATGGACACTGGTTTTTCATTGCACTCTGGATCATAAGGTTGTTCGTTCATGAACGTCTAATTCTGCAGTGAGACTGTGAGAACTTGTTGGTAATAACATGCTCAACTACTTAAGACATTGGCTAAAATCTAGTTGTGCTTTTTAGATTTGGATAAAATTAACTAAGGAAGGATTTTTCACTTGTCTCATTGACTTCTCAAATCCCCGCCTCGTCAGTTTAGCAAGCATTGCTGGAAGTCTCGCGATGTTGGACCTCTGGGTTGAGAAACTCTGTGACGGTACACATATTTTCCTCGTTTTTTTTTTTAGGTTGGCGGCAGAGAACAATGTGAAGAACATTGGATGTATAAATCTGAAGCATCCGGTTGGCATTTCCACCCACTACCAAATATGGTGATGAGAGGAAGCACAGTGGCTGGCAGTCTGAGAAGATGAAGCAAGATTCATTTTGGCTGACGTTTTCTGTTACAAAACTAGAATCTGTTACGAACAGAGTGGACAAAGTTTTGTACACTTTACCCTTTGCCAGAGGAGTGCAAGGGTGAATTGAGGTATTGCACAGTAGGCGTTCCCTAAAGAAAATGTGCAAAAATATGCTAGAATGCGCCAATAGGATCTTGCTAGCTCGTGCTTGACTCTGCCCACCTCCTCGCTTCTTCTGCCCACTGATTGCTTAATTTGCTCCAATTGGAAACCATCTTCTGTTAGTTACAAAATCTCTGCTGGCGGGCCATTAAATCAAGTTAAAGGAATGTTCCAGTTTGTTTTAACAACTCCACAGCAAGTTGTCAGTGGCTCTAGTTATCCAAATTTCCCGGGGGAATAAGAGCAAAATAGCCTTTAATTGAACCAGGATGTAATTTGTTAGAATCAGATTACTACAGCTTCCATGATGCTGTCCGCCTCCGAGCCAAGCTACAGGGAGGCGCGTCTTCGCTAGATTGGCATGGTTATGTGAAATACTTGTCAGTAGAGGTCGACTGATTAATCGGAATGGCCGATCAATTTGGTTTAAATAATGCAAAAACAAAGTGTTAGAGAATAAAGTAAAAGTGCAATATGTGCCATGTAAGAAAGCTAACGTTTAAGTTCCTTGCTCAGAACATGAGAACATATGAAGGCTGGTGGTTCCTTTTAACATGAGTCTTCAATATTCCCAGGTAAGAAGTTTTAGGTTGTAGTTATTATAGGAATATTTCTCTCTATACGATTTGTATTTCATATACCTTTGACTATTGGATGTTCTTATAGGCACTTTAGTATTGCCAGTGTAACAGTATAGCTTCCGTCCCTCTCCTCGCTCCTCCCTGGGCTCGAACCAGGAACACAACGACAACAGCCACACTCGAAGCAGCGGGAACAACCACTGCAAGTCTCAGAGCGAGTGACGTTTGAAACGCTATTAGCGAGCACCCCGCTAACTAGCTAGCCATTTCACGTCGGTTACACGAGCCTAGTCTCGGGAGTTGATAGGCTTGAAGTCATAAACAGCACAATGCTTGACGCGCAACGAAGAGCTGCTGGCAAAACGCATGAAAGTGCTGTTTGAATGAATGCTTACGAGCCTGCTGCTGCCTACCACCGCTCAGTCAGACTGCTCTATCAAATCATAGACTTAGTTATAACATAATAACACACAGAAATACGAGCCTTAGGTCATTAATATGGTCGAATCCGGAAACTATCATCTCGAAAACAAGACGTTTATTCTTTCAGTGAAATACGGAACCGTTACGTATTTTATCTAAGGGGTGGCATCAATTAGTCTAAATATTCCTGTTACATTGCACAACCTTCAATGTTATGTCATAATTACGTAAAATTCTGGCAAATTAGGCGGCCCAAACTGTTGCATATACACTGACTCTGCGTGCAATGAACGCAAGAGAAGTGACACAATTTCACCTGGTTAATATTGCCTGCTAACCTGGATTTCTTTTAGCAAAATATGCAGGTTTAGAAATATATACTTCTGTGTATTGATTTTAAGAAAGGCATTGATGTTCATGGTTAGGTACACATTGGAGCAACGATACGCACCGCATCGATTATATGCAACGCAGGACACGCTAGATAAACTAGTAATATCATCAACCATGTGTAGTTAACTAGTGATTATGATTGATTGATTGATTGATTGTTTGTTTTTTATAAGATAAGTTTAATGCTAGCTAGCAACTTACCTTGGCTTACTGCATTCGCGTAACAGGCAGTCTCCTCGTGGAGTGCAATGTGAGAGGCAGGTGGTTAGAGCGTTGGACTAGTAACTGAAAGGTTGCAAGATTGAATCCCCCGAGCTGACACGGTGAAAATCTGTCGTTCTGCCCCTGAACGAGGCAGTTAACCCACCGTTCCTAGGCCGTCATTGAAAATAAGAATGTGTTCTTAACTGACTTGCCTAGTTAAATAAAGATTAAATAAAGGTGTAGTAAAAAAAAATTGCTAAAAAATCGGTGTCCAAAAATACCGCTTTCAGATTGTTATGAAAACTTGAAATCGGCCCTAATTAATCGGCCATTCCGATTAATCGGTCGACCTCTAGTTGGCGCCTATTCAAAACTCGAAATACTATCGTAGTATTACTACATTATGTTAATCACATTACTTTTATATTAGAATGTAAGCCTATATTAGTGCTCACACTGTCTGTTTGTCTTAGAGGCAACAGAATAGAGTTCTTAGAACTCTCATGTGTCTGTGTGGAGAGAGAGAGAAGCCTCTAAAATTTAACATTGACAGTAGATTTACGATGGCTTGGTGATAAGACAACATTCCATTCCATGGATAGTGTCTGTGTGCCTGTCTGTCGGTGCCAGGGATACCCAATCTCCAGTTTATTTAAAGAAAGGATCTAATGTCTGCTGCATTAGTATTTCTGTATAAGCAAGCAGTAAATTTAACTAGAGACAGATATTTGGTGCCATGTAAATCTTGAATTCTTTTGCATGAGCGCAAAATGTACCTTTGTATAAATTCTCTCATCTGTGATTTGTCATGAATATCCAGGAGGATGGACTTTGCTATAAAATGCTGTGCCTTAGTCCTGCTGGTTGGGCTCTCAACGAATCACCTACGTGTGGGTCGTTGACAAGCTCCATTACTGCAGTAATGAAATAATAAAGTTTGATTGTTTTGAAGAAATCTAAAAGTCTCTCCTTTTGATTAGAATAATTCTACGACAATACGATGTAAAACCACCACAGGACAAATACCGGAAGGTCTGTGTATGTAGCAAGCATTTCACACCAGAGGACAACGAAAGGGTTAGTTGATGGGTGGCGATTTATCAGGACAATGTATTTTGTTCAACTCTAAATTCAACACAAGCATACAACACCCCTGCCCTTCCAAAGAACATTGCCCAATCAACAAAGCCAGCAAAACAGGATGTCATTAAGAAGCACAAGACAAGGTTCTCAAAGTAAAACATCATTGCCCACGTCATTGTAAATTAAATGTGGATATTATTCTCTATAAACAAATCAATCCAAACAAGCTTTAATGGCTGTACTAGGCATATCCGCTGTGTGAATATGAGCTGTATTATTGAACATCTATATTATGAGCAATCCTGATTTAGGGTTGGGCGATATTACAATAGTATCGTCTATCAAGGATGATTGACAGTCATCGTCTAGTGACGACATCGTGATGTGACAGACGATACCTAACCTATTTCAACGTGACTGGCCTTACGCAGTAAAGAGAAGAGCGGAGTCAGGCAGTGCACAGCAGGACAGCGCATGGGTGTCATTCCAAGTAAATTGCCTATATTCTGATTTTCTATAGCCCATTTCAATTAATATGTTATATTTACAGAATGCAAGAGCACAATGTAGACATGGCTAAGTTTCACCAAAGCAGCGCTAAATGTCCGGTCAATTTAATTATAATAGTGGATGATCCAATAGTGGATGATTTCTCCCACTGTGCTATTTCATGATCAAACAATGAATCTATTTAATGGAGTTCTAGGCTATCTTAAAGTTTTACGTTGTTTTTGAATAACCTACAAATATGGTAGGCCTAAGGTAATCTTAAGAGAGCAAGAACAAACAATAGCAAGATGGGAAAAATCTCATGAGAAATTTGAACAAACCTTACAGTTGAGCAAAGCATTATATGACATAAATGCTTAATGTATATGAGGCCAGACAAAAACATTGCCCAACCCTGATACTGATATCTCCACCAACTTCTGGTAAATCAATAGTGTATACACAAAACAAAGGGGGTTTATAGTACAACTAAAGCAAATACGTAGCTAAGTGATTCCTTATTGAGGCTACTCGTTTTACTCAAGATGTACTGATCTGATAGTGTTACAACCAATCAAATAAAGACAAAGAATTCACGCCGTTTCCAGATTTTATTGCACGCTATTACAATTCCTCCAGCACATCATCAACCTCAACGAAGCCTCTTTACTTCCCATCAGGAGATCACGACTCCTCCCAACCACACAGGCAGGCAAAACCAGTCTGTTGTTTTTCCGTTGTACCCATTCCAGGAAGAAAAAAACCCGGTAGGCATGTGATATTTTCTGAAAGAAAAAAGGAATAATCAGATTTGTTGTTAGGGTAGTCTGTACTCTAACATTTGTAAACAGCACTGGTAAATGTAGCCAATACGATGGTAAAGTGATCTAACGTTAATTATAAACTGGGTGGTTCGAGCCCTGAATGCTGATTGGCTGACAGCCGTGGTATCAGACCATATACCATGGGTATGACCAAACATTTATTTTTACTGCTCCAATTACGTTGGTAACCAGTTTATAATAGCAATAAGGCACCTCGGGGGTTTGTGATATATGGCCAATAGGAGATTGTCGGGAGATTACCATAGCAAGCTACAAGAGACTCATTCATATAGCTGTTATAGATATTATGGTGGGAGCACATTCAGCAGCCAAATATAAAACAATTCAAGTCAGTGTTGCAATGGTTGTACTTTAGAAACGAGGCTATGTCAATGTGCTAGCTCTGAATGTATAAACAAACCAGGCAGAACTCGATCTAGTAACGATAGCCGAACTAATGCTACACAACCGCAATGCACACAACAGCACTAATGTTATGAAATGATGCAGATATAAAAACAATAGCTGGCGCAAAACACTTGCTCTGTCCTCTTGGCCCCGCTGGTTCAGGCTTTCTTCTCCAGTTTATTTTCGGGAGAACAGTCTCAAGGCTGTTAAACTAGGAACGCCCACGTTTTCCGATTCCCAGCATGCGGGAGTGGAACAAGCAGAGATCAGGAAATCAACCTCACTCCCTAAACTTAGTTGTAGTTTTGAAAAAACACGATTACCCCCAAGTGCATCAGTAAGGATAAAATCCGGTAACTAACAATACCTAGCTTTTGATCTCCAGAACGCATTTGGAAGTAGTTTTCACATTCCTGCATGTTTGTAAAGTGATCTGGACAATGATTTTTAGGCCAAAAATGTCCGAAACGTTCCTTTTTAAGGAGGAAACCGATGCCGTTGCTGCCTGAATGAAGGACATTTTTTATGTACAAGACAGTCACTGGGGCACACGAGTGTATAGCCGGCTGGGCACATTAAAGTCGGACGCAGATGACAAACGACGTAAAAGGAATAAAAATGCAATCTGGTGGCTGGTTGGGCTAATGTGGATGTTAGGTTGATGAAGCTTTGTTGTCGCTCTGTGTATTGTTGCCATGTTATTACCGGTAATGTAGAAGAGGTCTGCAACTGAATAAATGAACTAGCTAGCTATATATTAAACAACTGCTGAAGCCTACATGTAAGGATGATATTGGTGTTCATTACTATTTGACACATTTCTTTGAGTTATAGGCATAATATCCCCAGTCTCATCTTCCCACACATTATTTACTTGCAGCATATGGAACAACTAAACTAGCTTTACCAAGCACCGCCAGGCAAGATCTTTCAAACACAAAGTCTGAGTTAGCAGGGCTCAACGCTGACTTATTTTATTTTACAAGGAGTACGTGTAAATTGAAGAGCACACTTCAAATATTTTTCATTAAGAAGCCTTTTTTTTGTAGTGAAAGCGCAAGCATGGTGGCGTATCTGCTCTTGTGTATTCTCCATGGCACTCGGGCTGCGGTACAATGAAGTAATCATTGCAACAATTATCATCTGGGCAAAACATTTTTTGGGGGGCACTGGTGCTCCTAAATAAATACAAAATCTAGGTCGCACAGCAAAATATTTAGGTGCATATGTGAGTAAAATGGTCGCACTGTAGAGCCCTGGATGGTGAAGTCTGTTCAAGGAATAACTGTTAACAACCATTTTCTCTCCTTCCACAGACATAATGTCAGAAGGGGACAGTGTTGGTGAATCGATCCATGGGAAACCATCCACAATCGGCAGCTTCTTCACACGGGTTGGACAGGTACTGCTGCCGGTGCCTTTAGTTGTTCTCGTCAAGAGGAAAGCGAAATAGGCTAAACCAAATAGAACTCTGCACCACTGTTTTGATGAAGATAAACATTGGACCCACTGTCACGGTGGTGCCACATAGAAAGACTGGAATTTCTACTTCAGTTAAGACGATGTTGAAACAGTGCTTTATCTAATGGTTATAGTTGTTCTCCTGGTAATGGTTGTGCACTGTGTCTCTGGTTGGTGTCTTTTCCAGATCTATCAGTCATGGCTAGACAAGTCAACGCCGTTCTCCATAGGGCGATGGGGAGTCACTCTTTCTCTAACGGCCATCTACATGATCAGAGTGTACATATTACAGGTAGAGCCACACACCACACTCAGGGCTTATCCTGAGCCGCATTCAGGAGAGTGCAACATACCGAACACTCCACATAGAAATGCCATGAGCAGAGCTGACATAATTTCTTCCTCCACATGTCAAAAGGCACGTCTGTTCTGCACAATATATTTCTATCGGAACGTTCCACAACATTATACCCTACTGAATACGCACCTGACGTCCTTAAAGGTGGCCTCGGCAATGTGACACTTCATTATACACAGTGGGACAACTTTCTCCTTACAGGCATAAACAGTCAAAGTCAAATCTGCCAAGATGCGGGCATGCCTCAGGCGAGAGAGCACGTTTGGAAGAGCCTATAAGTGGCTTGTCAGATTTGAATTCTGTTTGACTATGATAACGTTATATTGCCAAGTCTAACCGTTAAGACATTTTCGGTGGGCATCTGTGTGAAGGTGTACTGTTTTCTTCTAGACTAGTATTGCTCCAGATATTTTCACCTCAGTCAGTGATGCATTTACAAATTGAATTACGGAATATACATTTTTACGCTTATTTACAGTTTGCAGGTGGGAATGCATGACATTCAAATCAACACTAATATGAGGTTTTCTCTGCTCCCTCCAGGGTTGGTATATTGTAACATATGCTCTGGGAATCTACCATCTTAACCTGTTCATCGCTTTTCTATCACCAAAAGTGGATCCATCAATGCTTGACGAAGGCAAGTTAGAGTTCACTGAACCACGCCACATTCCTTTGGTTGCGGTCATGTTCAAGATGTTTACTTTTCCTCCATAAAACAATGTTTAGGAGTGTTTTCTAGTGCTCACTCTTCACTAAGACACAATCAAAAATATCTTGTTGCTCAGACTCCATGGTGCGGCTAGAGAGCAAGTTTTTTTTTTTAAGTATAAAAAAAAAAAGCTTTGACTTTGGCTTTCAAGCCAACTCGATAACGCGTCTTAATACACTGGCGTATACAATTCAAAAATGATACGTTATAGTTTGGGAAGACTCAATACTATACGGTTTAGTTCAATGCAATTACATTTTTATTTGCAGTCTGGATAATTAATCCACATTATGACTAGACAAAGACTATATAAAACATAATTACCAAATTACCCATCATTTCAGAAAACGGCAAACTACAAAATTAGATCCCAAAATTCAGAAAGAGATGCATGTTTAGTACAGTTCAGTGTACTTACAAGTAGTATTGTGGATAACGATTGGTTGGTTTACCTTGCCCTTGGGAAAGTGAAAGGGGGATATCTAGTCAGTTGTACAACAGAATGCATTCAACTTAAATGTGCCTTCTGCATTTAACCCTTTGTCACGCCTACTCATTTAAAATGGGGGATGCACTGGTTAAGTGGGGTCTATTTGATGTGTGTTAATTACTCACATTGCTGCTGCAAGGTGCGAATTTCTTTACTGAATGGATTTGGACTGAATTGGGGGGGGGGGGCGGCAATCATCTCATACCAGTTTTTAGAAACGCATTGTACACTAGAGAAACAAGTTATTGGAGAGCTCTTTTGCTTCCAATGTGGTGAGAGTAACAAAGAAAGGGTTCTCTTTGAAAGCTCTTTGGTTGCTATGTAAATACTATTTTAACGCCTTTTAGTGACATTTTGGTATTTAAAACAGAATGCAAGGTGTTTACTCCAGTATTCTTATTGGGATGCCGTTGGGATCAGTTTTCTAAATCTGTAGTCACTGTTCTTGTTTTGAGTCCATTTGATTGGCTCGGAACGTGACCAATGATCCTTGTAACCTTGCTCCTCCTCCACTCACCTGTAGATGAGGGCCCGGCGCTCCCCACCAAGCAGAACGAGGAGTTCCGCCCGTTCATCAGGAGGTTGCCCGAATTCAAATTCTGGTGAGAGCCCCCAATCACCGTCATCTACCCAGCCTGGCCTTTCACTGAACTGGGTTGAGCCACAGGCTTGTGCATGCATCATTTGTGCTCCCTTGTCCTGATATCCTACCACAGTCTCCTGTTTGAATATTCTTTCATCAATCATTCACCAATGGTTACGATATGTTGTTTTTTTTGGACCATTTGCATGGAAGTTCATTTTGTGGGGTCAGCAACACATCATAATGCACAAAATCAATGCACTATAATACATTACAATGAAATGGAAAGTGAGAACACGCATATTCACTGTGACATGTACAATACTGTCCGACCATGTATGTGTGTTGTGTCCTATGTCCAACTATAGCCTGGTTCACCGAAAATAAGCTCCTGCACACTGCCCTTGCAGAGTAGCTCGCTCACCCGCCAATGTGAAGAGGTTCTTGGCTTGTCTTGGCTTGTGAAAGTATACTTCCTGAAGGATGCTGCACTAGGATGGCTCTATGGACTGTTACTGGAAAGCTTTGTTTTACATACACTCCTTACTATCAAGGCTATATGTGGATATAGCATACAGTGCCTTCAAAGTATTCAGACCCCTTTTTGTTACGTTACAGCCTCATTCTAAAATGGATTAAATAAAAATCAGCAATCTACACACCCCATCATGACAACGCGAACGCAGGTTTTTAGATTTTTTTTCAAATGTATTAAAAATAAAACACCTTATTGACATACCGTGGCAAGAAAAAGTATGTGAACACTTTGGAATTACCTGGATTTCTGCATAAATTGGTCATAAAATTTGATCTGATCATCTAAGTCACAACAATAGACACAGTGTGCTTAACTTCTTGCGGATTAGTGGGACGCTACCGTCCCATTTTGACAATTTCCGGTGAAATTGCAGAGCGCCAAATTCAAATTAAATTACTATAAATATTAAACTTTCGTGAAATCACAAGTGCAATACATCAAAATAAAGCTTAACTTGTTGTTAATCCAGCCAAGGTGTCAGATTTCAAAAAGGCTTTACGGTGAAAGCAAACCATGCGATTATCTGAGGACAGCGCCCAGCACACAAATGCATAACAAATCATTTTCAACCAGGGAGTTGCGACACGAAAGTCAGAAATAGCGATATAAAAAATGCCTTACCATTTGAAGATCTTCTTCTGTTGGCACTCCAAAAGATCTCAGTTACATTACAAATGGTCCTTTTGTTCGATAATGTCCTTTATATCCATAAAAATTCAGTTTAGCTGGCGCACTTCAGTCAATAATCCACTCGGTTTCCCTCCTTCAAAATGCATACAAAATGAATCCCAAACGTTACCAATAAACTTATCCAGACAAGTCAATCAATGTTTATAATCAATCCTTAGGTACCCTAATACGCAAATAAACGATACAATTTAAGACAAAGAATCGTTATTGTCTTTACCAGAGAAAAATACCAAAAAACGCGCTCTCAGTCACGCTTGGAAACACTACAGCCAAAATGGGAGCCACCTAGAAAAACTACAATTTCTGGGTCATTTTTCCAAAAACCAGCCTGAAACTCCTTCTAAAGACTGTTGACATCTAGTGGAAACCCTAGGAACTGCAATCGGGCCCGATTTCGCCCTATTATAAAAGTGCCGGCCATTGAAATCAGTGGAAGGATTCTTTTTTTGGGGGGGGGGTTCGCCTGCCATTTCAGCTCTGTTATACTCACAGACATTATTTTAACAGTTTTAGAAACTTTAGAGAGTTTTATATCCAAATCTACCAATTATATGCATATCCTAGCTTCTGGGCCTGAGTAGCAGGCAGTTTACTTTGGGCATGCTTTTCATCCGGACGTCAAAATACCGCCCCCTATCCCAAAGAAGTTAAACTAATAACACACACATTGTTGTATTTTTCTTGTCTATATTGAATACATTTTTTATACATTGACAGTGTAGGTTGGAAAAAGTATGTGAACCCAAAAAGCTAATTGGGGTCTGCTAACCTGAAGAGATGTTGGTTAGAGCTGTCCTGCCCTATAAAAAAAACTACATTTGAGTCTGCTATTCACAAGAAGCATTGCCTGATGTGAACCATGCCTCGAACAAAAGAGATCTCATAAAAGAGATCTCATTTTTGACTTGCATAAAACTGGAAAGGGTTACAAAAGTATCTCTAAAAGCCTTGATGTTCATCAATCCACGGTAAGACAAATTGTCTATAAATGAAGAAAGTTAAGCACTGTTGCTAATCTCTCTAGTAGTGGCTGTCCAGCCGATGTACATTTTGGTGGATAATGTAAGGCTATCTGTCCGCCAATTGAAGCTCAACAGAAGTTGGGTGGTGCAACAGGACAACGACCCAAAACACAGAAGTAAATCAACAACAAAATTGCTTCAACAGAAGAAAATACTCTTTCTGGAGTGACCCTGTCAGAGTCCTGACCTCAACCCGATTGAGATGCTGTGGCATGACCTCAAGAGAGCAGTTCACATCAGACATCCCAAGAATATTCCTGAACTAAAACGGTTTTGTAAAGAGGAATAGTCAAAAATTTCTCCTGACCGTTGTGCAGGTCTGATCCGCAACTACAGAAAACTTTTGGTTGAGGTTATTGCTGCCAAAGGAGGGTCAACCAGTTATTAAATCCAAGGGTTCACATACTTTTTTCACCCTGCACTGTGAATATCTAAATGGTGTGTTCAATAAAGACATGAAAATGTATAATTGTTTATTAGTTTAAGCAGACTGTGTTTGTCTGTTGTTGTGACTTGGATGAAGATCAGATCTAGGCCGGGTGGCATAGACCTGGTCGCCCGGCCAAACTGAACAGTTGGGGAGAAGGGCCTTGGTCAGGGAGGTGACCAAGAACCCGATGGTCACTGACAGGGCTCTAGAGTTCCTCTGTGGAGATGGGAGAAACTCCAAGCGGGCTGTCGTGCCTTCCGTCTGGCCGCTCTACCATAAAGGCCTGATTGTTGGAGTGCTGCAGAGACAATCATTTCTGCAGCACTCCAGCAATCAGGCCTTTATGGTAGAGTGGCCAGACGGAAGTCACTCCTCAGTAAAAGGCACATGAAAGCCCACTTGGAGTTTGCCAAAAGGAACCTTAAGACTCTCAAACCATGAGAAACAAGATTCTCTGGTCTGATGAAACCAAGATTGAACTATTTGGCCTGAATGCCAAGCGTCACGTCTGGAGGAAACCTGGCACCATCCCTACAGTGAAGCACGGTGGTTTCAGCGGCAGGGACTGGGAGACTAGTCACGATCGAGGCAAAGATGAACGGAGCAAAGAACAGAGAGATCCTTGATGAAAACCTGCTCCATAGTGCTCAGGACCTCGGACTGGGGCGTTGGTTCACCTTCCAACAGGACAACGACCTCTAAGCACACAGCCAAGACAACGCAGCAGTGGTTTCGGGACAAGTCTCTGAATGTCCTTGAGCCCGGATTTGAACCCGATCGAACATCTCTGGAGAGACCTGATAATAACTGTGCAGCAACACTCCCCATCCAATCTGACAGAGCTTGAGAGGATCTGCATAGAAACATGGGAGAAACTGCTCAAATACAGGTGTGCCAAGCTTGTAGCGTCATGCCCAAGAAGACTCAATGCTGTAATCGCTGCCAAAGGGGCTTCAACAAAGTACTGAGTACGGTCTGAATACTTATGTAAATGTAATATTCCAGTTTATTTTAATTAACGGGGGGAAAAACTGTTTTTGCTTTGTCAGTATGGGATATTGTGTGAAGATTGTTGAGGGGGGGAAAAAACAATTGAAACCATTTTAGAATAAGGCTGTAACGTAACAATGTGGGAAAAGTGAAGGGGTCTGAATACTTTCCGAAGGTGTATTCAGACCCCTTGACTTGGTGTCACTGACTGATATGTTGTTGCCCATACCTATGATGATCGGAAACAGAAACCTCTGGTGGTTAGCTTTGTGGTATCCTTCTGGGCTCGTATTCACAAAGAGTCTCAGACTACGAGAGCTGATCTAGGATCAGTTTAGCATTTTAGATCATAACTATATGCATCGACGGGACCTGATCCTAGACCATCTGTGACGCTTTGTGAATATGGGTCCTGTTTTTTTATTTTGACAACTGTTTATGGCCATGAGTGTGAAATTACAGCTACTATTATTTTCCAACTACTACACATCCTTATTGTATGTTTTATGTCGGTTCCTTTTTTTTGTCTGCAGGCATTCGGCAACGAAAGGCATCGTCATTGCCATGATTTGCACATTCTTCGAAGCCTTCAATGTGCCTGTGTTCTGGCCCATACTCGTAATGTACTTCATCATGCTTTTCTGCATCACCATGAAGAGGCAGATCAAGGTATGGGAAACCCAGTGACACTGCTGCTGACTGCATGATAGTCGTATCAGACGCGTCATAGCTAGATGTACAGTCGCAAGTTAAAGTCTACACACCCCTTGCACAGTCATCACATTTTGCTGCCTTAAAATTCTATCTAAAAAGGGAATAAGTTCTTTCTTTTTCCTACCGATCTACACAACCAACTCCACTTTTTTTTAAAGTGAAGAAAAATACATGATGTCAGAGCTCAGGGTCTCCGCTTCACAGCTCTGTATGGGTTTTGACTGACAGATGTTCTGAACTTGAGCACCTCGTGCGACAAGACGTTGCCCCCATCCCTTCCGCTAATAGGGCAACTTTTGCTAATGTTTTAGGGAAATTATGTAAATTAAGAGGGCTATATTTTGAAAGATGATATGTTGAGGATTATAATAAATACTGCTTTGATGTCATACAAGCAAGCCAAACACCCGTGAGTCCAAATATGCACTTCACATTTCCATAGCATAAAACTCATGTCATTATACAGTGCCAACGTTTATGATCCCTATGTTGGCTGTACAGTTACAAGGTGACATGGCGTCATACCCTGGGTTGTTTTGGACAGAATGAGCCTGTTTGTCTATTGTGAAGAAAATTTGCCGCGGCACACGCACCTGAATGCACTCATGACTCCTTTCTACACGCACCAGAATGACAATCTGTTTCTCTGAATTGAATTGTGAACGGCTAACACTGTAGTATCGTATTTTGTAACTTAGCTAGTCATGTTCGCAATAGAACAAGCTTTCAAATGATGCTCACCTGACCTAGATTGCTATTTACTGTATAATGGACCGTTTCTGGATTGCGTGAACAGTAATTGTGTGATAGTGGGGATGCAGGGTTGTGTTCCAATCAAAACATCTACAAGTGTGCTTGCTCTAGTTCTTCAACGGCACAGCTTGGAGAGCTCAAAAAGCACCTTATAGTTGAAGACTCTTCTTTAAAACATAAAATTGCATTGAAATTACTTAGGAACTGTGCACACTTTGGAGAGGGCTCTCAGGCGAACAGGCTCCGAGACAGCTTCTACCCCCACAGCCATAATACCGCTAAATAGACAATTAATGGGACCCAAACTATCTGCACTGACTCTATCTTGCACTGACCCTACGCACACTTACTAGATTGAACTTCCGGCGCCGGAAAGAGATGGCTGCCTCGCTTCGTGTCCCTTGGAAAATATGCAGTATTTTGTTTTTTTACGTGTTATTTCTTACATCGGTACCCCGGGTAATCTTAGGTTTCATTACATACAGTCGGGAGGAACTACTGAATATACGATTAACGTCAACTCATCATCGTTCCTACCAGGAATATGACTTTCCCGAAACGGATCCAGTGTCTTGCCTTCCACACAATACAATGGATCTGATCCCAGCCGGCGACCCTGTGCGACGCCGAAAAAGGGGAAAACGTGGCGGTCTCGTGGTCAGGCTTCGGAGACGGGCACATCGCGCTCCACTCCCTAGCATACTACTCGCCAATGTCCAGTCTCTTGACAATAAGGTTGATGAAATCCGAGCACGGGTAGCATTCCAGAGAGACATCAGGGATTGCAACGTGCTCTGCTTCACGGAAACATGGCTAACTCAAGGGACGCTAACGGAGTCGGTGCAGCCAGCTGGTTTCTCCATGCATCGCGCCGACAGAAACAAACATCTTTCCGGTAAGAAGAGGGGCGGGGGGGTATGCCTTATGATTAACGAGAAGTGGTGTGATCATCATAACAACACACAAGAACTCAAGTCGTTCTGTTCACCTGATCTAGAACTCCTCACAATCAAATGTCGACCGCATTATCTACCAAGGGAATTCTCTTCAATCATAATCACAGCCGTATATATTCCCCCACAAGCAGACACATCGATGGCCCTGAACGAACTTTATCTGACTCTTTGTAAACTGGAAACCACACACCCTGAGGCTGCATTCATCGTAGCTGGGGATTTTAACAAGGCTAATCTAAAAACAAAACTCCCTAAATTCTATCAGCATATCGATTGTGCTACCAGGGCTGGAAAAACACTAGACCATTGTTACACTAATTTCCGCGACGCTTATAAGGCCCTCCCCCGCCCCCCTTTCGGAAAAGCTGACCACGACTCCATTTTGTTGATTCCAGCCTACAAACAGAAACTCAAACAACAAGCTCCCGCGCTCAGGTCTGTTCAACGCTGGTCCGACCAATCTGAATCCACGCTTCAAGACTGCTTCGATCACGCAGATTGGAATATGTTCCGCATCGCGTCCAACAACAATATTGACGAATATGCTGATTCGGTGAGCGAGTTCATTAGGAAGTGCATTGACGATGTCGTACCCACAGCAACGATAAAAACATTCCCAAACCAGAAACCGTGGATTGACGGCAGCATTCGCGTGAAACTGAAAGCGCGAACCACTGCTTTTAACCAGGGCAAGGTGACCGGAAGCATGACCGAATACAAACAGTGTAGCTATTCTCTCCGCAAGGCAATCAAACAGGCCAAGTCTCAGTACAGAGACAAAATCGAGTCGAAATTCAACAGCTCAGACACAAGAGGTATGTGGCAGGGTCTACAGTCAATCACGGATTACAAAAAGAAAACCAGCCCCGTCGAGGACCAGGATGTCTTGCTCCCAGACAGGCTAAACAACTTTTTTGCCCGCTTTGAGGACAATACAGTGCCACTGACACGGCCCCCTACCAAAACCTGCGGGCTCTCCTTCACTGCAGCCGAGGTGAGTAAAACATTTAAACGTGTTAACCCTCGCAAGGCTGCAGGCCCAGACGGCATTCCCAGCCGCGTCCTCAGAGCATGCGCAGACCAGCTGGCTGGTGTGTTTACGGACATATTCAATCAATCCTTATCCCAGTCTGCTGTTCCCACATGCTTCAAGAGGGCCACCATTGTTCCTGTTCCCAAGAAAGCTAAGGTAACTGAGCTAAACGACTACCGCCCCGTAGCACTCACTTCCGTCATCATGAAGTGCTTTGAGAGACTAGTCAAGGACCATATCACCTCCACCCTACCGGACACCCTAGACCCACTCCAATTTGCTTACCGACCCAATAGGTCCACAGACGACGCAATCGCAACCACACTGCACACTGCCCTAACCCATCTGGACAAGAGGAATACCCATGTGAGAATGCTGTTCATCGATTACAGCTCAGCATTTAACACCATAGTACCCTCCAAACTCGTCATCAAGCTCGAGACCCTGGGTCTCGACCCCGCCCTGTGCAACTGGGTCCTGGACTTCCTGACGGGCCGCCCCCAGGTGGTGAGGGTAGGTAACAACATCTCCACCCCGCTGATCCTCAACACTGGGGCCCCACAAGGGTGCGTTCTGAGCCCTCTCCTGTACTCCCTGTTCACCCACGACTGCGTGGCCATGCACGCCTCCAACTCAATCATCAAGTTTGCGGATGACACTACAGTGGTAGGCTTGATCACCAACAACGACGAGACGGCCTACAGGGAGGAGGTGAGGGCCCTCGGAGTGTGGTGTCAGGAAAATAACCTCATACTCAACGTCAACAAAACAAAGGAGATGATTGTGGACTTCAGGAAACAGCAGAGGGAGCACCCCCCTATCCACATCGACGGGTCAGTAGTGGAGAAGGTGGAAAGTTTTAAGTTCCTCGGTGTACACATCACGGACAAACTGAACTGGTCCACCCACACAGACAGCGTTGTGAAGAAGGCGCAGCAGCGCCTCTTCAACCTCAGGAGGCTGAAGAAATTCGGCTTGTCACCAAAAGCACTCACAAACTTCTACAGATGCACAATCGAGAGCATCCTGTCGGGCTGTATCACCGCCTGGTACGGCAACTGCTCCGCCCACAACCGTAAGGCTCTCCAGAGGGTAGTGAGGTCTGCAGAACGCATCACCAGGGGCAAACTACCTGCCCTCCAGGACACCTACACCACCCGATGTCACAGGAAGGCCATAAAGATCATCAAGGACAACAACCACCCAAGCCACTGCCTGTTCACCCCGCTATCATCCAGAAGGCGAGGTCAGTACAGGTGCATCAAAGCAGGGACCGAGAGACTGAAAAACAGCTTCTATCTCAAGGCCATCAGACTGTTAAACAGCCACCACTAACATTTAGCGGCCGCTGCCAACATACTGACTCAACTCCAGCCACTTTAAAAATGGGAATTGGAAATTATGTAAAAATGTACCACTAGCCACTTTAAGCAATGCCACTTAATACAATGTTTACATACCCTACATTACCCATCTCATATGTATATATACTGTACTCTATATCATCTACTGCATCTTGCCATCTTTATGCAATACATGTACCACTAGCCACTTTAAACTATGCCACTTTATGTTTACATACCCTACAGTACTCATCTCATATGTATATACCGTACTCTATACCATCTACTGCATCTGCCATGCCGTTCTGTACCACCACTCATCCATATATCTTTATGTACATATTCTTTATCCCTTACACTTGTGTGTGTGTGTAAGGTAGTAGTGTGGAATTGTTAGGTTAGATTACTGTTGGTTATTACTGCATTGTCGGAACTAGAAGCACAAGCATTTCGCTACACTCGCATTAACATCTGCTAACCATGTGTATGTGACTAATAAAATTTGATTTGATTTGTATATACAAACCATATACACACACTCACATACACAAACTACATTGATACTCCCACACAAAACCCACAGACATTCACATATATACTACATACGCACACTTTACCTTGCCATCATGTACATATCTACCTCCAATACCTCATACCTCTGCACATTGATCTGGTACTGGTACTCCTCCATTCTTGTGAATTGTATTTTATTCCTCTTGTCACTATTTTATTTATTTATTTTAAACTCTGCGTTGTTGGGAAGGGTTTTTGAGCAAGTATTTCACGGTAAAGTTTACACCAGTTGTATTCGGCGCATGTGACAATTTGTGTTTCCCTTCAACTTTTGACAAACATACCCATGGCATGGTGCTGCCACCACATTACATGAAAATACCAAATTTACTGAGTTTGAGCAATTTTGCCAAAAACAATGGATGTATACACTTTGTACAAAACATTTAAGAACATCTTCCTAAAATGTTGTTGCATCCCCCCGCCCAGGTTGACGCCAATGCTTCCCACAGTTGTTTCAAGTTGGCTGGATGTTCTTTGGGTGGTGGACCATGTTAAGTTCATGTTTTAAGTATCCCTATATTTCTGTTATTACGGGGTTATCACTCAGTCAAGAGTGCGCATGCGCAGGAAGTCTTGTCGTTGTTGGACCTAGCCTGGAGTGTAATGGCTACCTTGTAGTGTGTTCAAATAGTAGAGTAAACTTTGTTAAACTGGAACCTTGTCGTTGTGTCATTTCGAGTTAACAGACCATTCATGATACACATGGGGAAACGGTTAAGTGTGAAAAACTCAGCAGCGTTGCATTTCTTAACACACTCAAACCGATGCGCTTGGCACCTACTACCATACCCTGTTCAAAGGCACTTAAATATTTTGTCTTGCCCATTCACTCTCTGAATGGCGCACACAAATCAAATCGCATTTTATTTGTCACATAAACGTGTTTAGCAGATGTTATTGTGGGTGTAGCGACATGCTTGTGTTTCTAGCTCCAACAGTGCAGTAATATTGAACAATACACACAATATAAAGGAATGGAATTAAGAATATATAAATATTTGGATGAGCGATGTCAGAGTGGCATAGACTAAGATACAGTAGAATAGGTTAGAATACAGTATATACATATGAGTAATGCAAAATATGTAAACATTAAAGTGACCAGTGATTTCAAGTCTCTCTATATACTGCAGCAGCTTCTAATGTGCTAGCGATGGCTATTTAACAGTTTGATGGCCTTGAGATAGAAGCTGTTTTTCAGTCTCTCGGTCCCAGCTTTGATGCACCTGTATTGACCTCGCGTTCTGGACGATAGCGGGGTGAACAGGCATAGGCTCGGGTGGTGGTTGTTCTTGATTATCTTTTTGGCCTTCCTTTGACATCGGGTGTTGTCGGGTGTCCTGGAGGGCAGGTAGCTTGCCCCCAGTGATGCATTGGGCAGACCGCAACACCCTCTAGAGAGCCCTGCGGTTGTGGTTGGTGCTGTTGCCGTACCAGGCGGTGATACAGTCCGACAGGATGCATCTGTACAAGTTTGTGAGGGTTTTTGGTGCCAGGCCAAATTTATTCAGCCTCCTGAGTTTGAAGAGGGGCTGTTGCGCCGCCTTCGCCACACTGTCTGTGTGGGTGGACGATTTCAGTTTGTCAGTGATGTGTACGCCGAGGAACTTGAAGCTTTCCACCTTCTCCACTGTGGTTCCATCCACGATCAGCTCCTTTGTTTTGTTGACGTTGGGTGAGAGGTTATTTTCCTGAAACCACACTCCCAGGGCCCTTACCTCTCATTATTGTTGGTAATCAGGCCTACTACTGTTGTCGTCTGCAAACTTGATGATTGAGTTGGAGACGTGCGTGGTCACGCTGTCATGGGTGAACAGGGAGTACAGGAGGGGGCTGAGCATGCATCCTTGTGGGGCCCCAGTGTTGAGGATCAGTGATGTGGAGATGTTGTTTCCTACCTTCACCACCTGGGGGTGGCCCGTCACGAAGTCCAGGACCCAGTTGCACAGCTATAGTCAATGAACCGCATTCTTACATAGGTATTCCTCTTGTCCAGATGGGATAGGGCAGTGTGATGGCAATTGCATCGTCTGTGGATCTATTGGGGCGGTAAGCAAATTGAAGTGGGTCTAGGCTGTCAGGTAAGGTAGAGATGATATCTTGACTAGTTTCAAAGCACTTCATGATGACAGAAGTGAGTGCTACTGGGCGATTAGTCATTTAGTTCAGTTACCTTTTGCTTTCTTGGGTACAGGAACAATGTTGGACAATTGTGAAGCATGTGGGGACAACAGACTGGGATAGGGAGAGATTGAATATGTCCATGAACACTCCAGCCAGCTGGTCTGCACGTGCTCTGAGGACGCGGCTACGGATGCCGTCTGGGCCGGAAGCCTTACGAGGGTTAACACGCTTAAATGTGTTACTCACGTCAGCCACAGAGAAGGAGAGCCCACAGTCCTTGATAGCGGGCCACGTTGGCACTGTGTTATCCTCAAAGCGGGCGAAGAAGGTGTGTAGCTTGTCCGGGTGCAAGACGTCAGTGTCCGGGACGTGGCTGGTTTTCCCTTTGTAATCTGTGATTGACTGTAGACCCTGCCACATACGTCTCGTGTCTGAGCCGTTGAATTGTGACTCCACTTTGTCTCTATACTGACCTTTTGCCTGTTTGATTGCCTTACAGAGGGAATAACTACACTATTGGTATTCGGCTATATTCCCAGTCACATTGCCATGGTTAAATGTGATGGTTCGCTCTTTCAGTTTTACGTGAATGCTGCCATCTATCCATGGTTTCTGGTTAGGGTAGGTTTTAATAGTCACCGTGGGTACAACATCTCCTATACATTTCCTGATAAACTCAGTCACCACATCCATGTATTCGTCTGTTGTTCTCAGAGGCTACCTGGAACATTTCCCAGTCTGCGTGATCAAAACAATCTTGACACGTGGATTCCGATTGGTCAGACCAGTGTTGAATAGTCCTTAGCACGTGTACTTCCTGTTTCAGTTTCTGCCTTTCGGTAGGGAGGAGCAAAATGGAGTCATGATCACATTTGCCGAAGGGAGGGCGTGGGAGGGCCTTGTAGGCATCCCAGAAGTTGGAGTAGCCAGTGGTCCAAGTGTTTTTTTGTATCAGCGCGAGTACTACAGTCAATGTGCTGATAGAACTTCAGTAATGTTTTCCTCAAATTTGCTTTAAAATCCCCAGCTACAATTGTGAGGTATTCTAGGTCGGGTGAACAAAAGGACTTGTGTTCCTGTATGTTATCACATTCACACCATGAGTAGTTAATCATGAAACATACACCCTCGCTCTTATTCTTCCCGGAGAGATATTTATTCCTGTCTGCGCGATGAACTGAGAACGGCTCAACGGACTCAGACAGTATATCCCGAGAGAGCCATGTTTCCATAAAACTGAGTATGTTACAATCCTTGATGTCTCTCTGGAAGGAAATGCTTGCCCTGAGCTCGTCAACTTTATCCAGAGACTGAACATTAGTGAGTAATCTACTCGAAAGCGGTGAGTGGTGTCTGCGCCTCGTGAGTCGGACTAAAAGTCCACTCCGAGTACCCCCTTCCCGCCGGCGGTGTTTTGGAACAGCCTCTGGAATCAGTTAAATTGCCCCGGAGGGTATGAACAAAGGATCCGATTCGGGATAGTCATATTCCTGGTCGTTATGCTGGTGAGTTACCGCCGCTCTGATATCCAAAGGTTCTTCCTGACAGTATGTAATAACATTTTTATTTATTTTTATTTATTTCACCTTTATTTAACCAGGTAGGCTAGTTGAGAACAAGTTCTCATTTGCAACTGCGACCTGGCCAAGATAAAGCATAGCAATTCGACACATACAACAACAGAGTTACACATGGAATAAACAAAACATAGTCAATAATACAGTAGAAAAAAGAAAACAAAGTCTATATACAGTGAGTGCAAATGAGGTAAGGGAGTTAAGGCAATAAATAGGCCATGGTGGCGAAGTAATTACAATATAGCAATTAAACACTGGAATGGTAGATGTGCAGAAGATGAATATGCAAGTAGAGATTCTGGGGTGCAAAGGAGCAAGATAAATAAATACAGTATGGGGATGAGGTAGATAGATGGGCTGTTTACATATGGGCTATGTACAGGTGCAGTGATCTGTGAGCTGCTCTGACATCTGGTGCTTAAAGCTAGTGAGGGAGATATGAGTCTCCAGCTTCGGTGATTTTTGCAGTTCGTTCCAGTCATTGGCAGCAGAGAACTGGAAGGAAAGGCGACCAAAGGAGGAATTGGCTTTGGGGGTGACCAGTGAGATATACCTGCTGGAGATCGTGCTACGAGCGGGTGCTGCTATGGTGACCAGTGAGCTGAGATAAGGCGAGGCTTTACCTAGCAGAGACTTGTAGATAACCTGTAGCCAGTGGGTTTGGCGACGAGTATGAAGCGAGGGCCAACCAACGAGAGCGTACAGGTCACAGTGGTGGGTAGTATATGGGGCTTTGGTGACAAAACGGATGGCACTGTGATAGACTGCATCCAATTTGTTGAGTAGAGTGTTGGAGGCTATTTTATAGATGGCATCGCCAAAGTCGAGGATCGGTTGGATGGTATGTTTGGCAGCATGAGTGAAGGATGCTTTGTTGCGATATAGGAAGCCGATTCTAGATTTAATTTTGGATTGGAGATGCTTAATGTGAGTCTGGAAGGAGAGTTTACAGTCTCACCAGACACCTAGGTATTTGTAGTTGTCCACGTATTCTAAGTCAGAGCCGTCCTAAGTAGTGATGCTGGACGGGCGGGCAGGTGCGGGCAGTGATCGATTGAATAGCATGCATTTAGTTTTACTTGCATTTAAGAGCAGTTGGAGGCCACGGAAGGAGAGTTGTATGGCATTGAAGCTCGTCTGGAGG
Source organism: Salvelinus alpinus (assembly GCF_045679555.1). Taxonomy (NCBI): domain Eukaryota; kingdom Metazoa; phylum Chordata; class Actinopteri; order Salmoniformes; family Salmonidae; genus Salvelinus; species Salvelinus alpinus. The sequence goes on along the minus strand of NC_092113.1, from coordinate 10,186,932 downwards.
TTAGTTAACACAGTGTCCAAAGAGGGGCCAGAAGTATACAGAATGGTGTCATCTGCGTAGAGGTGGATCAGGGAATCACCAGCAGCAAGAGCAACATCATTGCTGTATACAGAGAAGAGAGTCGGCCCGAGAATTGAACCCTGTGGCACACACATAGAGACTGCCAGAGGTCCGGACAACAGACCCTCCGATTTGACACACTGAACTCTATCAGAGAAGTAGTTGGTAAACCAGGCGAGGCAATCATTTGAGAAACCAAGGCTGTCGAGTCTGCCAATAAGAATGTGGTTGGTTGATGAATACGGCTGCACAGTAATGTCTCTTATCGATGGCGGTTATGATATCGTTTAGGACCTTGAGCGTGGCTGAGGTGTACCCATGACCAGCTCTGAATCCAGATTGCATAGCGGAGAAGGTACGGTGGGATTCGAAGTGGTCGGTAATCTGTTTGTTAACTTCTACTTGCACAGCATCCCGGATCCGGGAGCACCCCCCACAGTAAAAAAGCTGACTAGCATAGCCTAGCATAGCGTCACAAGTAAATACTAGCATCTAAATATCATTAAATCACAAGTCCAAGACACCAGATGAAAGATACACATCTTGTGAATCCAGCCATCATTTCTGATTTTTAAAATGTTTTACAGGGAAGACACAATATGTAAATCTATTAGCTAACCACGATAGCAAAAGACACAACTTTTTTTTTTCCACCATTTTTTTCCTGCATGGGTAGCTATCACAATTTCGACCAAATAAAGATATATATAGCCACTAACCAAGAAACAACTTCATAAGATGACAGTCTGATAACATATTTATTGTATAGCATATGTTTTCTTAGAAAAATGTGCATATTTCAGGTATAAATCACAGTTCTACATTGCAGCTGCAATATGAAATAGTGCCGAAGCTGCCAGAATAATTACAGAGACCAACGTCAAATACCTAATTACTCATCTTAAAACATTTCTGAAAAATACACAGCGTACAGCAAATGAAAGCCCAACATCTTGTGAATCCAGTCAATATGTCAGATTTTTTAAGTGTTTTACAGCGAAAACACAATATAGCATTATATTAGCTTAGCACAATAGCCAGAATGCAAATTAATTACTTAAAAATCATACAATGTGATTTTCTGGATTTTTAGATTCCGTCTCTCACAGTTGAAGTGTACCTATGATAAAAATGACAGACCTTTACATGCTTTGTAAGTAGGAAAACCTGCAAAATCGGCAGTGTATCAAATACTTGTTCTCCCCACTGTAGGTCTGTAGCAGTTTGGGTCTAGTGTCACCCCCTTTGAAGAGTTGGATGACCACGGCAGCTTTCCAATCTTTGGGAATCTCAGACGATACGAAAGAGAGGTTGAACAGGCTAGTAATAGGGGTTGCAACAATTTCGGCAGATAATTTTAGAAAGAGAGGGTCCAGATTGTCTAGCCCGGCTGATTTGTAGGGGTCCAGATTTTGCAGATCTTTCAGAACGTCAGCTATCTGGATTTGGGTGAAGGAGAAATGGTGTGGGATTGTGCGGGTTGCTGTGGAGGGTGCCGGGCAGTTGACCGGGGTAGGGGTAGCCAGGTGGAAAGCATGGCCAGCCATAGAGAAATGCTTATTGAAATTCTCAATTATAGTGGATTTATCAGTGGTAACAGTGTTTCCTAGCTTAAGAGCAGTGGGCAGCTGGGAGGAGGTGCTCTTATTCTCCATGGACTTTATAGTGTCACAGAACTTTTTGGGGTTTGTACTACAGGATGCAAATTTCTGTTTGAAAAAGCTAGCCTTAGCTTTCCTAACTGCCTGTGTATATTTGTTCCTAACTTCCCTGAAAAGTTGCATATCACGGGGGCTATTCGATGCTAATGCAGAACGCCACAGGATGTTTTTGTTCTGGTCAAGGGCAGACAGGTCTGGAGTGAACCAAGGACTATATCTATTCCTAGTTCTAAATGTTTTGAATGGGGCATGCTTATTTAAGATGGTGAGGAAGGCACTTTAAAGAATAACCAGGCATCCTCTACTGACGGGATGAGGTCAATGTCATTCCAGGATACCCCGGCCAGGTCGATTAGAAAGGCCTGCTCGTAGAAGTGTTTTAGGGAGCGTTTGACAGTGATGAAGGGTGGTCGTTTGATCGCAGACCCATTACGGATGCAGGCAATGAGGCAGTGATCGCTGAGATCTTGATTGAAAACAGCAGAGGTGTATTTGGAGGGCGAGTTAGTTAGGATGATATCTATGAGGGTGCCCGTGTTTTACGGATTTGGGGTTGTACCTGGTAGGTCCATTGATAATTTGTGTGAGATTGAGGGCATCAAGCTTAGATTGTAGGATGGCCGGGGTATTAAGCATGTCCCAGTTTAGGTCACCTAGTAGCACAAGCTCAGAAGATAGATGGGGGGCAATCAATTCACATATGGTGTCGAGGCCACAGCTGGGGGCAGAGGGTGGTCTATAGCAAGCGGCAACAGTGAGAGACTTGTTTCTGGAAAGGTGAATTTTTAGAAGTAGAAGCTCAAATTGTTTGGGTACAGACCTGGATAGTAAGACAGAACTCTGCGGGCTATTCTCTGCAGTAGATTGTAACACCGCCCCCTTTGGCAGTTCTATCTTGGCGGAAAATGTTATAGTTAGGGATGGAGATTTCAGGGGTTTTGGTGGTTTTTCCTAAGCCAGGATTCAGACACGGCTAAGACATCCGGGTTGGCAGAGTGTGCTAAAGCAGTGAGTAAAACAAACTTAGGGAGTAGGCTTCTAATGTTGACATGCATGAAACCAAGGCTTTTACGGTTACAGAAGTCAACAAATGAGAGCACCTGGGGAGTGGGTGGGGAGCTAAGCACTGCAGGACCTGGATTAACCTCTACATCACAAGAGGAACAGAGGAGAAGTAGGATAAGGGTACGGCTAAAGGCTATACGAACTGGCCGTCTAGCACGTTCGGAACAGAAAGTAAAAGGAGCAGGTTTCTGGGCGCGATAGTATATATTGAAGGCATAATGTACAGACAAAGGTATGATAGGATGTGAGTACATTGGAGGTAAACCTAGGCATTGAGTAATGATGAGAGAGATATAGTCTCTAGAGACGTTTAAACCAGGTGATTTCATCGCATATGTAGGAGGTGGAACAACATGGTTGGTTAAGGCATATTGAGCAGGGCTAGAGGCTCTACAGTGAAATAAGACAGTAATCACTAACCAGGACAGTAATGGACGAGGCATATTGATATTAGAGAGAAGCATGCGTAGCCAAATGATCATATGGGTCCAGTGAGTGGTTGGGCTGGCTGGGGACACTGCGATTCAGACAGTTAGCAGGCCGGGGCTAATAAGCTAACATAAAAAATGTCATGGGCTAATAATGTAAGAAATAGCACATTAATTTTTTTTTTTTTTTTAAATACTGTAGTTTCCTAATAGCTAGAAGCACGGCAGCCCTGTCCGTCAGCTCCATATACAATCCATGTCTCATATGTATCAAGGCTTGAAACATCCTTCTTTAACCTGTCTCATTCTCTTCATCTATACTGATTTGGATTTAACAAGTGACATCAATAAGAGTTCATAGCTTTCACCTGGTCAGTCTGTCATGGAAAGAGCAAGTGTTTCTAATGTTTTGTACAGTCAGTGTCTGTTGCCCTAAGAATTGTGCAAAGTTGGTGAAATCTTATTCAACATGATTCACAGCTGTAATGGCTGCAAAATATGTATTCCACCAAGTCTTCACTCTGGGGTGTGAAGACCTACACAATCAAGACATATTTTATTTATCTAACATTTTCTTACATTTTTCTTTCACTTTCAGAATGTATAGGTTGTGTACATGTGTAGGATTTTTTTTTAAATGTAATACATTTTCATTTTTAAAGCAGCAAAATGTGAACTGTGCTGTGACTTTCACTGTTACTTTCTTTGAATTACAATGTGGCTAACTCCGTCTTTTCTCCTACTTCCAGCATATGGTCAAGTACAGATACCTACCCTTCACACACGGGAAGAGGACTTACAGAGGCAAGGAAGACACAGGGAAACCTTTTGCTAGTTAAAATAACCCCCCCCCCTCCCCCATTTTGAAAATTAAAAGTTGTGGAAAAAGAGTATATGGTGGGGAACAGGGGTCAGTGATTATCTGTGAGGGGATTGGGGGAAAAAAGAGAAATGGGATAAGAGTTTTGATCCAAAATGGTGACAGTGATGGATGTTATTAGTGCTGAGGATTGCTGTAGTCACAAGAGAACTCTGCCTTTGGTTATTATGGGGACATGAGTTGGCGAGCCATCTCGCAGCTACGGGATAACATTGTCTTAAGTCAGTGGATGAAACGCAGTGTCGCCCTTTGCCTTGTAACCCCATGGGGTAAGTATAAACTCTGCTAGAGGGGCGGCACTGGATGAATTTCAGTAGAAATTTCAGTTGTGGATTCTTAACGACTATCCCTTTTCAACTGCTGTGCACTGCTCTGTCTCCAAGCAAAGTAACTACTTTTGATTGAAGACTTGGTACCTACTCGTTTATAACGTGTAATTATGGGAAGTCCTTAGGTTTAGATTGAAATAACGATAAGATGTAACATTTTGAAATTGAAGTAAATAGGAAATATTTAAATTGATGAATGATGTGTCTCTGAGATCAAGTGTATTTTTGCGCCGGCTTGAAACCCCCCACCCACCAACCTAAATTTGTCCACTGTTAATTTTCAATGACTGGTTATGCTTCACTTGAACAAGGCTTCACTAGCTACATACAATACCTATCATACTGTAACTATTCAGAACCATAATCCAACCATCTCTTTTATGGCAAAAGCAGTGATTTATGTATAGGAGGTTGGCTAGATAACAAGTCAGCTCAGAGTGCAAATCACTGCATGGCCAAGACCGAGTTAGTGTACTCTCCAGAGAATAAACCATCATGGAGGATTATGAAATGTTTCATGTCATGTTTTCTTTAAGACATTATGTACAGTGAGGTTTAAGAATGCCTCGTTCAAGTTAAGTGTGGCTGATTTTATTCAAATGTGTTCTTGTTTTGCCCTATGTAGCCATATAATCCCTTTTTGTGTTTAGTCCATCTGCTTTCCCATCATGTCAAAAGACGCTTTGCTTGTACAGTTGAAGATAAATATAATACTGTGTCATTCAGCACTCCTGGAAACTAAATGATAGAGATTACTTTATGGAGGTGGCATCTAGCTATGGACGAGCCAATCAAGTTAAACCTCAGATTTTTGCGATGCACCCCCCTGTGAATATAATTTTAAATTGTTCATTTTTCGAGATTAGAATTCTTAAAGTAACTGTCCAGTGTTTCCAGATTTCTATGAAATATGACCTATAATTAATTACAATAGGGGTGAAATAGTTTTCCTTCCAAAAAATGGTTATTAAATATGTAAAACAGCAACTTTTCTGTGTTGAAATGGTGTGGGCATATCCCAACAGAATGGTGTGGGCATATCCCAACAGAATGGTGTGGGCATATCCCAACAGAATGGTGTGGGCGTATACCGGTCATAAAAAACATGAATTCAAGTAGACCGCTGATTGGCCAGCTCATCCTCAGGAGGATGACAACATCCACCATGAGGAAATGGCTAGTATTTTTTTTTTGAAAGGTGTGTGTATAACACAAGTTTGAGGTGTGGTTTTTGAAGTGTACGAGTATAGAAGAGTCGTCAACATTATTTTTGTATGAGTTAACAGAAAAGTTAGATTTTCTCTGGACAGTTACTTTAAAATGTACTTTATAGTATCATACCTGTGTTATAATTATTATTTCCTTCCAAAATACCTTATACACTGAGGCCAACTGTTTAGAAACTGGGGTCCATTCCATGCAAATATAGCAGCCTTGATAAACTCATATTCTGTATTTTACTTTAGACAAATATGTGGTCATAATCTAATCATTCCAAACAAAAATATTTTCTCTCTCTTCTTTTGCAGAGGAAACATAAGAAAATTGAGATTGAGAGCTTTTAATGTAACAAATGGATGAAGGGGGTTGTGAACACTTTTTTTCTTTTTTTTTGGCCCCCACCCCTCACATCTTTGGGCATTTTTATCAGTATGCCGGTCGGGTATCTTATGAAAAGTGTGCAGTAGTATTTTTGGTAACCAGAGAGACATTTTGGAAAACCTTTGATCAGCACTGTAAAGAAGGATCAGATTTTTTTCCCCCCTGTCAAAGTACATCATGTTTCCAAGAGTTGTCTTGCGGATTTATATATATGGCAAAGATAACATTTGTTTAGAGATTATTTTGAACATGTTATTTTTTCTTCGAACATAATGGGCTACTATTTCCAAGTGTTCAATTTATCATATGCCATAAAAAAAATGAATGAAAACAAAACTGGTAAAATTGGATTCTAGATTTATAAACACTTTCTCAAGAAAGAGATTGCATGTTCTTGTTTTTTCTTGTGCTGCAATTATAAACAAAACTTGATTTTAATAACTTTAAGTGTATTTTTTTCACTCCGAATGCTATTAAAGAAACTGTGTCCCTTCTAGTGAGGTGGCTGTTTCTGCTTCATGTTTTGGGACCGCTGACATTTTGTCAGCTTTCATCCATATCTGCTTTTTAGAAATAACTATTACATTGCTACATGTGTATTACTGTATGAGGTATATTGTGTATCTATTCACTGACACATCTTGTGTTTGGAAAACAAGTCCATTAATCATTGCGCAAATGTTGCATTTGCAGAAAGGATGGAGCTAGTCATGGTACATTTGACCCACCTGGGTAGAGTTGGACAGTGAAATCAATCAATGCTCTTGGTGCCAACTCCTTTACCACACCATTCATCCTTTTAAACCAGTACCAGCAATTCAATGCATATTTCTATTTCACTTCGGGTCATGGATTTCCTGTTCAGTGCTGCGCATTTGCTTCCAGTCTGACTGTGAGGAACTCCTGCCTGATGTAATGGTGCATATAAAATCATTGCATGTAAAGCATCCCTATGCAAAGTGGGGGAGCCATCTTCACCAGTACCTGAGCATTTATTTGGTGTAGACACAGCCCCTCTGATCTTCTCAGACTGACTACATGTGAAGGCAACGATGAAACATCTCCTGTCCTTGCTGGTAATGCTGGGGTCTTTTCAGCATGCCTTACCTGAATCATATTCTTGCTCACCCTCTGAGTTTAAACTAGATGGAGACTACATACTGGGAGGCCTTTTCGACATTCATCATCGCAACAGCTCAGTTGTTTACAACCGACCGGTGATTGTGGATTGCTCTCGGTGAGTGCTGTAGCACACCATTCAACACACCATTCAACCATCAGGGAAATCGTAGCTCTGGTCCTGGAGAGCCACTGGGCGTGCAGTTTTTCTTCCAGCCCAATATTAACACAACCAATTTAATTAAGCAATGTTCGTACTGAAGACCAAGTTGCTTGTCAACTTGTTCTAGTGTTGGGTTGAAATAAAAGCCTGCATACCCAGTACCTCTCCAGAAACTGAGTTGGAGACACCTGAGTTCAATCACAACACTTCCATGTAAGTTACGTGAAATGTTATAGTACTGTAAATGTATTATACCAAATGTTTAACCTCACTTAAAGGAGCAATCTGCAGTTCAAACAATAAAAAAGCAGGCACCCCATCTCTGTTTTGGTAAATAGCTGAGGGATGGGGCTGGAGAAATGTAACCACTTTCAAATGTACAGTATATACTATGGAGGCGGGGACTGACCCTCCATGAGATCAAAATGATAGTTTCAAATGTTTTTTGAGACAACAGTGTTGCTCTACAATTACATTGTTTACTAACATTGGGGTAAAAAAAAATGGTATGTTGGGTTCTGATGGGGTACGACGTAGTGATGGGCATTCCAAGTCTTTTCAGTAAACCGGCACATTCGTTCAGCTAAGAGAGACATTAATTTGGCTCCCAAACAGCTCTTCGCTCATTAGCGCTTAAAAATGTACCTGAAACGTTGTCAAAATTGCTAATCTCTTATATAAAGCCTACAAACTTGCCTGTAGGGTTGGGTAGGTTACTTTCTTTAAATGGAATCTGTTACTAGTTACCTGTCCAAAATTGTAATCAGTAATGTAACTTTTTGTTACTTTTGGATTACTTTCCCCTTGAGGCATTAGAAGACAAAAAGGATCCAGCAAACGCATTTGATGTGTCATAATAGTAGTCTCCGACTTGTGGTCAGACTCGCTCAGGTGGAACAGTTAAACTTGCATATTTTTTAAATTCTGAATTGAATGTCATTGAGAAAACAGAAAGGTGTCCATGTATTTTTTCCCACAAACATCCTTTCTGAATTGAAAAGTAATCCAAGAAGTAATCCTAGTTGTTACTTTAAAATGTGTATCCGTAATCGGATTACAATATTTTTTTGGTTCGTTTTTTTGTAATCAGATTACATGCAATTGATTACATGTAATCAGTTACTCCTAAACCCTCTTTGCCTGCCATTATGTGAGATCGTGATATGAGTTCAAATGTTCTTTTACCTGAACAAATTATTGTGGTCTGCAACAAAAAAGAGAGGAAAAAATGAACGCAAGGCAAAAATGTGTGGTGGACCAAAAAATGTCTCTCCCCTCACTATCTATTGTTCCTGCAGTGAGGAATTACAATCTTTAGAGAATGTTTTTATAATTTATCTACAGATAATCGTTGTCTGGAGCTCAGAAAGCAGTAGTAGTATGCAAATCAGGGAACCAAGTGAACGGCTCTTTTACAGATGTGATTCAGTTCCGGACGTTCATCCAAAAGAGCCATTCAAAAAGATCAGTTCGTTCGTGAACGACCCATCGCTATACGATTGTTGAACTAAGCTCATGAAGTCAATTATAAGAATATAAGAAATAATGTGTATATATCATTAATTTAAAGTTAAACAATGGATGCACCAACTGCAGATTAACACTTTAAAGGGAATGTTGAGCTTTTTACAACTTCATGTTAGATGGTTAAACACCTTGAAAGTAGTCTACTGGTCAGGATAAACTGTAATCCATGGTATGGTTTTCTTTAAACAGCCATCACAAACTTCAGCTAACTTTAACTACTGCCAGCTAAAAATCAATCAAGTGACTGGGGCATGTGGCACATGATAAAAGAGGGGCCAAATCACATTTTAAAGTAATCTTAAACCAAATACTTGAGTTGATTACATTCTTGCCCTATGTGCCTCATGCCCCAATCACTCCCACTGTTTTTAACTGTTGGATAAAGTTAGCTAAAGTTTGTAATGGCTGTTGTGATGCAAAACTCGTCATACCGGCTCTATTTATACCTTCTTGAAAAGCAATAGCTCAGATACACATGAAAACATGAAATAACCCTGGGAATTGATAGAACATCACTCAGACATGCACAAAACAATATATAACATTCAAAATGGGTGAATCTTTCCTTTAAGTTGTAAAATACTAAACTTCCCCTTTAACAAAGTAAGTTGACAAATTAGGTGAAACAAACCGCAGTATGTGAAGTGATTAAACATTTCAAATTGCATATGCCAGTAGTCACACCAGGAAAAATCTACTAATTTGCTGTGTGTACACACTGTTCCTCTTTCCACAGACAGTCGTTTACCTTGTCAAGTTATCGGATGTTTCAGGTGATGAGGTTCGCTGTACAAGAGATCAATAACTCCAGCCTCATCCTGCCCAATGTATCGCTCGGTTATGAGATATTCGACCACTGCTCAGACAAATTCAACTTTCAGTCAATCTTAAATATGATCTCCAGAAATGGATCAATTCGAGTTCTGAGGTGCGTCAACAAGTATCTGTCCAAAGTCATAGCTGTGGCCGGTCCATTTAGAAGCATGGAGTCCATGACTGTTGCTCCCTTGTTTGCGATGAATCTAATTCCCATGGTAATACATACTTACTTTAGGTCATTTTGATCACTTTTTAAAAAAGTGTATTAAGGCTGGGGTACACCCAGAGAGCTACTGGGTGTGCAGGTATTTATTCCAGCCCTTCTCTAACATCAGGAGCTTGATTAACTGAATCAGGCGAGAGCATGGCTGGAATACAATTCTGCACTCCTAGTAGCTCTATACGAGGAGGGTTGGGTAGGTCACCACCCTATTGGGGTTATTCTTGTCTATGTGTGTCTAAAATGGAAATCTTTTTCTTCACAGGTAAATTATGGGTCCTCCAGTTCTGTTCTAAGCGACAAGTGGAAATATCCCTCATTCCTGCGAACCACAGCTAGTAACAAAGACTTAATACATCTGATCATTCTGATTATACAGCACTTTAATTGGAACTGGGTTGCATTTGTAAGCAGCGGCGATGAGAACAGTCAAAATGGCCTACAGCTGTTCAAAAGCAAGCTGAAAGACACTAAGATCTGCTTGGCTTATGCAAAAGAGCTCAATGAAATGTCTGATCACTATGAAATACTTCAACAGTTAGAGGGTCTTAGCATAGAGGTCATTATAGTTTTTGCCGGGCAGAGCAGCGCTGTTGCGTTCATTAAATCGGCAATCAAGCACAACATACACAACAAAGTGTGGATTGCAGGCGACAGTTGGTCCTTGAACAAGAACCTCCCCAGATTGAGTGGAATCAAGGCGATTGGCACCATCATTGGAATAACAGAGACAGTGATGCCATTACCTGGGTTTAAGGATTTTGTCTATTTGTCCCAAACACAAAGGAATAATAGTCCTACAACCTGTGAACAAACACCATCCAGACAAACATGCAATCAAGCTTGTGACGTCTGTAGTGATGTGAGCCCAGAAGAGATCATCGGTGAAAACCCATCATATTCTTTCGCAACTTACTCTGCCATTTATGCTATGGCCCACGCGTTACATAATTTGTTACTATGTGACATTAAGGGATGCAGTGACAATGTAACTGTGTATCCATTTATGGTAAGCATTTGAAACGTTGCATATACACTACATGGCCAAAAGTATGTGGACACCTGCTCGTCAAACATTCCAAAATCATTGGCATTAATATGGAGTTGGTCCCCTCTTTGCTGCTATAACAGCCTCCAGTCTTCTGGAAGGCTTTCCACTAGATGTTGGAACATTGCTGCGGGGACTTCCTTCCATTCAGCCACAAGGGCATTAGTGATGTTGGGCACTGGTGTTGGGTGATTAGGCCTGGCTCGCAGTCGGCGCTCCAATTCATCCCAAAAGTGTTTGATGAGGCCAGGGCTCTGTGCAGGCCTGTCAAGTCCCTCCACACAATCTCGTTACAAACCATTTCTGTATGGACCTCGCTTTTTGCACAGGGGAATCATGCTGAAACAGGGCCTTCCCCAAACTGTTGCCACAAAGTTGGAAGTACAGAATTGTCTAGAATGTCATTGTATGCTGTAGCGTTAAGATTTTCTTTCACTGGTTCTAAGGGGCCTAGCCTGAACCATGAAAAACAGACCCAGACCATTATTCCTCCTCCACCAAACTTTGCAGTTGGCACTATACATTAGGGCAGGTAGCGTTCTCCTGGCATCCACCAAACCCAGATTTGTCCGTCCGAGTGAAAGATTTTGAAGCGTGATTCATTACTCCAGAGAACACATTCCACTGCTCCAGAGTCCAGTGGTGGCGGGCTTTAAACCACTCCAGCCGATGCTTGGCATTGCGTATGGTGATCTTAGGCTTGTGTGTGGCTGCTCGTCCATCGAAACCCATTTCATGAAGCTCCCGAAGGACAGTTCTTATGCTGACATTACTTCCAGAGGCAGTTTGGAGCTCGGTAGTGAGTGTTGCAACCGAGGACACTTGGTGGTCCCGTTCTGTGAGCTTGTGTGGCCTACCACTTCGCGGCTGAGCCGTTGTTGCTCCTAGACATTTCTGCATTACAATAATAGCACTTACAGTTGACTGGGGCAGGTCTATCAGGGCAGAAAGTCTTACTCCTTGTTGGAAAGGAGGCATCTTATGATGGTGCCACGTTGTAAGTCACTGAGCTCTTCAGTACGGGCCATTCTACTGCCAATGTTTGTCTATGGCGATTGCATGGCTGTGTGCTCGATTTTATACATGGGGAGTGGCTGAAATATCTGAATCCACTAATTTGAAAGGGTGTCCACATACTTTTGTTTGAAGAGAAATGGCGTTACAATATTGAAGAATACATCAATTGAAAGGATGCATCTAGGCTACACTTGTGATAAATGAGGTGATGGGGAGGCTGGAGTGTGTCTTTAAAGGTAGACTTAGCAATATGACATCATCATACACTGCAGGGCAACTTCCTGCTTACAGACAACAGCATCAATAGAAACAACATTTGAACCTGCCAGGACAGCCATTACTAGTTTGCTCTAATTTGTGGCCTCACTTCGGGCATGCCCATATTTCCACATTTGGAAAAGCCAATTGTGGCAGTTTTTGTTGATGTCAGTAATCAAAAACGTACCCCAATGTGTCTGATGTTGTCATTGCTAAGTCTACCTTTTAAATGTCCACACAAAGGTGTGAACCTTTGAAAGTGTGAATCAATAGTGAATAATCCCTATAACATTGTTATAGTGTTTACACACCACAAATGTTCTTGCAACACTACATTCTTGTCTGATTTCAGCTTCTCCAAGAATTAAAGAGGTCAAATTTCACAATATTGAACCGGCATATTGAGTTTGACAGCAATGGAGACCCGACATCTACTTCTTATGCTATTGTTTTCTGGAACCAGAGTGACCAGGCCGAGAAAGTGGGCTCTTATGAAACTGATCCAACAGTTGCCGTTCCCTTCTCTATCAACAACACTAAAATTCACTGGTATGCTGACCAAGTAAGTAATTTTTCTGGTTCATAAATCATTAATGAATCATATTTTTCTATTTTACATGTATGACAAAGGCCATTTGATCGCAACCTTTGGTCTTTCTCAAGGTGCCTGTCGCACGCTGTTCCCCTGAATGTTCAGAAGGATTTGCAAAGAAGAAAGATGGACTCCATCAATGTTGTTTCCAGTGTAACGTCTGCCCTGGTATGACTTATGTTAACTACACAGGTAAGAGGTCCAGAGATAAAGAGAGAAATCTTTTTGGATTATGGTGTCCATTGACACGCATGGGGGTTAAAGTAAGAAGAAAAGGAATATGACATTATTTATGTAGATTTTTGTTTCAGCTTGTTTTTGGTGTTTTACTTCCTACTAGAAGACACACTTCACACCTGGTCCAAATGTTACCATAGACTTACTAATTCTGTCCTCATGAGCTCTTCCACTGGAGATGATATAATGCATGGATGATGTCTGGCTCATCATTGACTATCGTCTTCTTGCCAAACAGACGACCCATACAACTGCATCGACTGTAGGAAGACAGAGTGGTCCAAACCAGGAAGCACCTTTTGCACACAGCGTTCAGTGGAGTATATACTTTTCACAGACCCTGTCGCCATCACACTCATGTTTTCCACAGGCGTCCTGTTAGCGCTAACACTAGCCATTGTCATTCTTTTTGCACTCAACTATGACAAGCCGGTTGTTAAGTCTGCCGGCGGGCCAATGTGTTTCCTTCTTCTGGGCTGCTTGAGTGCAAGTAGTATCAGTGTGTTCTTTTTCTTTGGGAAACCAACAGTGACCAATTGTGTGTTGAGATATTTTCTATTTTTGTTGTTCTACACTGTCTGTTTAGGCTGTTTCGCTGTGCGCTCCTTTCAAATAGTGTGCATTTTCAAAATGGCCACCAAGTTCCCTAAGATTCACAGCTGGTGGGTGAAGCACAATGGACAGTGGTGGCTCATAGCCATAGTCTTTGTTCTTCAGCTGTTGTTGCTTACAACAGTGTTCACTGCCAGCCCTCCCACACCAGTCAATGACATGACATCATACAGAGATCAAATAATACTAAAGTGTGCCATGAGAAGAACAGTGATCATGTTCTTGTTATTGACTATAGTCTTGGCAAGTCTTTGCTTTATTTTCTCATACATGGGGAAAGACCTGCCCAAAAACTACAACGAGTCCAAAGCAATCACCTTGTACCTGCTTTTCCTTATACTTACATGGATCATTTTCTGTACAGCAAGCATATTATACCATGGTAAATATTTACAGTTATTCAATGCAATGTCAGTGCTTTCCAGTTCATACAGCATCCTCTTCTGCTACTTCCTCCCTAAGTGCTACATCATTATCTTTCAGCCACAGAAAAATACACAACAGCATTTCCAAGAGATCATCCAACGTTATACTCAAAATATCAGTAGTAAGTAGTGGGAAATAGTTCATTTCAACTGTTTTACTGAATCAAGGAAATGCTTTTCTTGCTAGAATTGTTTACTAGTAATGATAAATCTTACCCCTAGACTTTTTCAACATTTTGTTGTCTTACAGCCTGAATCTATAATGGATTAAATTGAGATTTTGGGTCGCTGGCCTACACACAATACCCCATAATGTCAAATTGGAATTATGTTTGTAAAAATGTTTACTAAATAATAAAAAATGAAAAGCTGAAATGTCTTGAATCAATAAGTATTCAAGCCCTTTGTTATGGCAAGCCTAAATAAGTTCAGGAGTAAAAAGTTGTTTAACAAAGTCACGTAATAAGTTGCATGGACTTTAACATGATTTTTGCATGACTACTTCAACTCTGTACACTTTGGATGGTATATCAATCATGGAGGCTGCTGAGGGGAGGACAGCTCATAATAATGGCTGGAACGGAGTAAATGGAATGGCATTAAACACATGGAAACCATGTGATTGATGTATTTGATAACATTCCACCTATTAAGGTGCCACGAACCTCCTGTTGTATCAATACATCCAGTCACTACAAAGATACAGGCGTCCTTCCTAACTCAGTTGCCGGGGAGGAAGGAAACTGCTCAGGGATTTTACCGTGAAGCCAGTGGTGACTTTAAAACAGTTACAGAGTTTAATGGCTGTGATAGGAGAAAACTGAGGATGGATCAACAACATTGTAGTTTCTCCACAATACTAACCTAATTGACAAAGTGAAAAGAAAGAAGCCTGTACACAATACAAAATATTCCAAAACATGCATCCTGTTTGCAACAAGGCACTACAGTAAAACTGCAAAAAATGTGGCAAAGAAATGTACTTTATGTCCTGAATACAAAGTGTTATGTTTGGAGCAAATCCAACACAACACATCACTGAGTACTACTCTTCATATTTTCAAGCATGGTGGTGGCTGCATCATGTTATGGGTATGGTTGTCATCGGCAATAACTCGGGAGTTATTTTCGTACGAAAAGAAACAGAATAAAGCTAAGCACAGGTGAAATCCTAGAGGGAAACATGGTTCAGTCTGCTTTCCAACAGACACTGGGAGACAAATTCTCCTTTCAGCAGGACAATAACCTAAAACACAAGGCCAAATATACACCGGAGTTGCTTACCAAGATGAAGTTGAATGTTTCTGAATGGCCTAGTTACAGTTTCGACTTAAATAGGCTTGAAAATGTATTGCAAGTCTTGAAAAGGGCTGTCTAGCTAGAATCAACAACCAACTTGACAGAGCTTGAAGAATTTTAAAAGAATAATGTGCAAATATTGTACAATCCAGGTGTGCAAAGCTCTTAGAGACTTACCCAGAAAGGCTCACAGCTGTAATCGCTACCAAAGGTGATTCTAACATGTATTGACTCAGAGCTGTGATCTCTTTATGTAAATTATATATTTTTGTATTTAATTTGGAATAGATTAGCAAAAACTTCTATAAACATGTTTTCACTTTGTCATTATGTGGTATTGTGTGTAGATGGGTGAAAATAAATATTATTTTAATCAATTTAGAATTCAGGCTGTAACAAAACAAAATGTGGAATAAGTCAAGGTATGGTATGATTTATATCTATAACACCTTTTTATATAAGTATATGTATCTAAAATAAGAATTAAGTAGGCTCGCATATTGCATAATTTTAGAACAGATGTCATGAGTCTTAGGCATATCAAAGCAAATTGTCATTACGCTGCAAAAGTTTGAAGTAAATGTACTCCTTATGTTCTCCTTGTGTGCTTTTTATCCTATTACACTTAAGCTGCCAATCACACTTTTGATGTGTAAAGTTTATACATTATTTTACCAGAGGGTGGTGCCAGTAGACCTTGACACTAAATAAAATGGGTGGGCCTGTGCTCTTCTGTATCCTCCAGTCACTTCCAAAGCCATCTGGCAGCAGTCATCTGACCCTAGCTCCTTTCATGGGTAAAATTTGTATTTTTTAGGTGATGAAACTATCCTAAAAGGTGGTTGCTTTTCCGTTATCATGTTTTATTAAATTTTTTATGAACATTAGATTTGTAAAACAAAGTCTAATTATTTGTGGCTAAACTTCTAGAATGATTATTTTAGATCACTCATTTATATTAACGCACTAAGTTAAAATTACAATTGGCTACTTCCTCTCCCCTGTAACTATTCCCCAGGTTGTTGCTGTAAATGAGAATGTGTTCTCTGTCAACTTACCTGGTAAAATAACGGTTGAATATATATTTTTTTAACTCAGTATTTTGTGTTTATTTGCACATTCTTGAAATTGGTCAATTACACTACATTACCAAAAGTATGTGGACACCTGCTTGTCCAACATCTCCTTCCAAAATCATAGGCATTAATATGGAGTTGGTCCCCCCTTTGCTGCTATAAAAGCCTCCACTCTTCTGGGAAGGCTTTCCACTAAATGTTGGAACAGTGCTGCGGAGACTTGCTTATATTCAGCCACAAGCATTAGTGAGGTTGGGCACTGATGTTGGGAGATTAGGCCTGGCTAACAGTTGGTGTTCCAATTCATCCCAAAGGTGTTTGTTGGGGTTGAGGTCAGGGCTTTATGCAAGCCAGTCAAGTTCTTCCACACTGATCTCAACAAACTATTTCTGTGTGGACCTCGCTTTGTGCACGTGGGCATTGTCATTCTGAAACAGGAAAGGGCCTTCCCCAAACTGTTGCCACAAAGTTGGAAGTACAGAATCGTCTGGAATGTCATTGTATGCTGTAGCATTAAGATTTCTCTTCACTGGAACTAAGGGGCCCAGTCCGAACCATGAAAAACAGCCCCAGACCATTATTCCTCCTCCACCAAACTTTACAGTTGGCACTATGCATTCGAGCAGGCAGCGGTCTCCTGGCATCCTCCAAACCCAGATTCGTCCGCCCTACTGCCAGATGGTGAAGCGTGATTCATCCCTCCAGAGAATGTGTGGCGAACTATAAATCACTCCAGCTGACACTAGGCATTGCGTATGGTGATCTTAAGCTTGTGTGCGACTGCTCGGCCATGGAAACTAATTTCATGAAGCTCCCCAACTAACAGTTCTTGTGCTGATGTTGCTTCCAGAGGCAGTTTGGGACTCAGTAGTGCTAAGCGCGTCAGCACTCATCAGTCCTGTTCTATGAGCTTGTGTGGCCTATCACTTTGCGGCAGAGCCATTTTTGCTCCTAGATGTTTCCACGTCACAATAATAACACTTACAGTTGACTGGGGCAGCTCTAGCAGGGCAGAGAATTGACAAACTGACATGTTGGAAAGGTGGCATCCCGTGATGGTGCCACGTTGAAAGTCACTGAGCTCTTCAGTAAGGCCATTCTACTGCCAATGTTTGTCTATGGAGATTGCATGACTATGTGTTCGATTTTATACACCTGTCAGCAACGTGGTGTTGCTGAAATAGCCCGAATCCACTCATTTGAAGGTGCGTCCACATACTTTGGTATATATAGTGTATATTCTACCAAGGATGCTACAACAGTTTTGTACCTTCATTACAACTAATTCATGAGGGCATTGGGGTAGGTGAACTTGCAATATTCAGAAACGTAGAAAGAGGATGATATGTTCTACAGCCGAATTAAAGTCTCACAGACTAATTAAGCTTTAGCCTATATTTTTTATTTTAATCTAAATTGTAACCTTTGACAAACTTTTGCACACACACACACATTCTCACATATTTAGCTCTTAAATTTTTGTCCTGTAAAAAAAAAAGTAAGGATAATGACCAAGGATTTTGATAGAGCACACTGTCAAATTTGAAACCATTAAGCGAAATCCAGAGGGTTCCCCTGATGGAAACGGAAAGGACTCATACCTTGGGGGGTATGGGACCATTTCAGAGGGTAAATTGCTATTTTGTTGTTGTCATTCAATTCTCTGGCAAGAAGAAGAGGAGGATGGACCGTGAAACTAGGAACGAATCGGTAAATAGTGCCACTAAGCATGGCATATGGCGCGCCTAGCCAGCTGAACGCTGACACCAACAAATTGACGATTTCATACCAATTTTAGGGTAGATGCATGATACACGCCACACACGTCGATTAAGTTATATTATTTGGATATTTCAAACAGCGAGCATATCCATTTTAGCATATAAACGTTTGTTAAAAAAGCAGGACTTTTCTCTATGGAAAAAGTTGATGATAATAAAAATATAACTATTATCTCAATTAATTGTCTAATGGCTATTGGAAACATTTTGCTAATATTACAAAATATTGTTTGGAAAAATGTCATGCTTTTAGATCTGGTATATCCTATCCAATGGTTTATTTGCCTGTCTTCTAACGGCATCAGCAACCATGTTACTTGCTGATAGTGAGGGAGAGAATGCATATTTCTCTGCCCTGCAAAATATGGAGCGAGGAAAATTGGAGGAACGCCCCCTGGCTTTTCAGTTGTACACTCCGATTTTCCACTTTTGCCATATAAAGGACGAACCCTGGGAAAACCTGCTGCAGAAAACGGGTCACAAGAACGTCTTTCTTTGATTCACCCACCAGCTGTGTAGCCGGGCTATTTCTTAAATGCTTATATAGACTTACAGTATTTGGACTCGATTTCAGTAAGAAATTATAACTATACAGTTGGTCTATTGTGTTGGAATAACTGTCGTGCGCAAGTAGGCAAATGCGTTGTCAGAGTTGTCTGTTTCTTATGCTTTTTACATGCCACATCGTATGCCACAACCCCTTGTTTCTCCTATGACTAGTCATTAAAAGAAAACAAATGGGTAACTACAGAATATAGCAGTAGCCTACAGAATATAGCAGTAGCCTACAGAATATAGCAGTAGCCTACAGAATATAGCAGTAGCCTACAGAATATAGCAGTAGCCTACAGAATATAGCAGTAGCCTACAGAATATAGCAGTAGCCTACAGAATATAGCAGTAGCCTACAGAATATAGCAGTAGCCTACAGAATATAGCAGTAGCCTACAGAATATAGCAGTAGCCTACAGAATATAGCCCATGCCTTTTTGATTGAGTCGAGAACTCTATCATCCACTCCGTCGGTAATACATTGAAGCGCAATTTGGTTTGATAATTAACAAAGTGAGTAGGCTACAAAATTCTTAGAATTTAAGATTGACTAGGCCTAATATCCATACATACAGTTGTTTGTTGCTAGTGATCCTTTCTCGTTCTCTCTCTATCTCTCGAGTTTGGTCATTAAGCAGGCCTATTGATGGACCAACTGCATAATTACGCACAATTCTTTTTTTTACAGAAAGAAAGTTATAATTTCAGGTTTAACAAGAAAGAGTGAAACTGGATTCATATTCATTGAATAGTCTCATGCAGGCTTAAGTAATAGCGCAAGTAACGTTTAGTGTCCCTTTTTGTGAGCAGATAAATAAGAAACGAAGAACGTTTTGACAATCAGGCCTGATATCAAGGATTCCTATTGTTTGACTTGTGGATCATATCCTTCTTCTCTCAGTCAGTTTCCAATAAAACATTTTTTAGCAGTTCGTTCTTTTTCGATGCCATCGGGGAGCCATATGTTTAGGCCTAGCTCAAAAGTGTCGATTCCTAATCCGCTCATACGCTTGGCAACTCTGTTGTTTTACGCACGGGCAAAGATAGTGCGGACTACTAAGAAGCACAGACACTTTATTCGTATTCAAATCGGTTGAAGTGGTTGCAAAGTAAATGGCAGATGTTTAGCAATTCAAGGCGCATCAATACCCATGAGCCATAGTGTTTAACAATGACGTCTCTCTTTTGTTAGGTGCTTGTGTCTTTCAGTGGAGCGCTTGACAAAGGGTTCATCCTCTGCGAGTTATAAAGTTACTTTCCACTAGTTCATTTCGGCCCTTGAGAAAACCCTAAGCGATGTTAATGTGGACCTCTGTTCTATTCAGACGGTAACCCCGGTGCAAATAGCCAAACACAACCTATTGTGCGCCTTAACCAAAGTAAAGACCCTTAAATAACCTGGAGACCAGTCTATAGAAATTCATGATATTTGATGTTTGATCAGAGCTTCGCCAACAGGCCCGTCGCGTGGCTTTTATTTATCCCCCTTCCGCAATTTCGAAGGATGTAGATTATTCGATATAAACAGTGCACCAGCGTCAGCACCTGAGTGAATTCGTTTCAAACTCCCCAAGTGTAGGCCCATAATAAAGGTTTTGCATCCTCCAGTTTGCGTCAGATCCCTGAATAGTTAAGAGGCGGTTCCTCGATTTGCTTCGCTCTCAGAGACCCGTTGCAGTCTCTATGTGTGAAATTGCCTTCACATCTTTAAATAAGTCTATCGTTTTTTTCTTGCCCAACAGCTTTATGTTTGGCAACTTCATTTTGGCAACTTTCAGTTCCAAATATTACGCCTATATTTGGCCAATTTATTGTAGGCTACACTCAGAAAAAATGGTTCTAAAATGGTTATATAGCTTGCTTCATATATGGCAGCCCTAACTGTTCTAAATAGAACCCATATGTTAATATTTTTTTTAAAGGGGGTTCATTAGGGTTCTATATTGAACTTTTAGGGGTGCCAATATGAAGCAAGCAATATAACCCTTTTTGGTTATATATATAACTTTTCTTTTAAGAGTGTAGGTTATTAGATGCATTGTGAAGCATTTTAAAAGCCAACATGTATATGAGCCAATGGCTGAGCCTAATACAATGCTGGAATATGCATGTGGCAATTCACACTATACATGTCTACTTTTCCAAAAGTCATCTCCATTCGATTTACCTGAACTTTGCTGTGTAATGTATAGCCATTCTCTTGCTAATGGGGGCGAGTTTTCCTCTGGAGAAAAACAGTTTATTGCAGGTAATTGTATAATTGCTTCACTAATTGTTGTTAACAAGTTCTCGAATACTCCAATTATTACAGCACTCTTTGTCAGGTCCCCCTGGCAGGCATACATGACAATAGAGTGTTGTGGTTAATGAGTTACTCGAGGGAGAAAAGTGAAAGTGGAGGGAAAAAGTCTGAGGTCCTTTTATAAACATACACTTAACTTGTTATTTAATGGTACGTCATTATCATGCCCATTTTGGACACAAGTCGCTCGTTGAGCTATTATCATGGAGAGGTGGCAATTCTTTTGAGAGCTGCAAGAAAGGGAGTGACAGTATAACCCAGTTAAAGACATTTTTAAAGCCCATGCAGGGGAAAAAAATCTAACTTTTGTGAATTGTAACTCATTCAATTCGTTTAACATTATATTAATTCTATAAATATTTGTATTCAATATTCTGAATAGCCTCCATATTCTGAACTCGCCTATAACCAGTGATAACTGATATAACACACCGCGTAATTAACGTGAAATCATTCCAGTGTGCGCTTGCAACAACAACAAAAAAGAACAAAGTTTGCCATGTTGCCAACTTGCCATGCTGAAATCAGGTTTTACACGGTGCATGTTAACTCAGAGCGTGAAAGCGACGACATAATGCAGAGACCAGAACAAAGGAGGAGAACCAGCCTTCATACACCAAAGCAGAGCGGTCAGATTTCATACTGATTAAACGTTGCATTATCACTTGAAAACATAGCATCGAAATTGCGGCACCAATTTTTCGGTACATTTTACGCAATTTGAACAGCATACAGTACATTCGGAAAGTATTCAGACCCCTTGACCTTTTCCACATTTTGTTACGTTACAGCCTCATTCTGAAATTGATTAAATAGTTGTTTTCTTCTCATCAATCTACACACAGTACCCTATTATGACAAAGCAAAAACAGGTTTTTATATATTTTTGCAAATGTATAAAAAATTGAAAAACTGAAATACCACATTTACGTAAGTATTCAGACCCTTTATTCAGTACTTTGTTGAAGCACCTTTGGCAGCGATTACAGCCTCGAGTTTTCTTGAGTATGACGCTACAAGTTTGGCACACCTGTATTTGGGGAGTTTCTCCCATTCTTCTCTGCAGATCCTCTCAGGATCTATCGCTGCACAGCTATTTTCAGGTCTCTCTAAAGATGTTCGATCGGGTTCAAATCCGGGCTCTGGCTTGGCCACTCAAGGACATTCAGAGACTTGTCCAGAAGCCACTCCTGTTGTCTTGGCTGTGTGCTTAGGGTCGTTGTCCTGTTGAAAGGTAAACCTTTGCCCCAGTCTGAGGTCCTGAGAGCTCTGGAGCAGGATCTCTCTGTACTTTTCTCGTGTTCATCTTTCCCTTGATCCTGACTAGTCTCCCAGTCCCTTCCACTGAAAAACATCCCCACAACATGATGCTGCCACCATCATGCTTCACCGTAGGGATGGTGCCAGGTTTCCTCCAGATGTGACGCTTGGCATTCACGCCAAAGAGCTCAATCTTGGGTTCATCAGACCAGGGAATCTTTGTTTTCCATGGTCTTAGAGTCATTTCAGTGCCTTTTGGCAAACTCCAAGTGGGCTGTCATGAGCCTTTTACTGAGGAGTGGCTTCTGTTTGGCAACTGAGATGGAGATGGTTGTCCTTCTGGAAGGTTCTCCCATCTCCACAGAGAAACTCTGGAGCACTGTCAGTGACCATCGGGTTCTTGGTCACCTCGCTTACCAAGACCCTTCTCCCTGATTGTTCAATTTGGTCAGGTGGCCAGCTCTAGGAAGAGTCGTGGTTATTCCAAACTTCTTCCATTTGAGAATGATGGAGTCCACTGTGTTCTTGGGGACCTTCAATGCTGCAGAAATGTTTGGGCACCCTTCCCAGATCTGTGCCTCGACGCAATCCTGTCTCGGAGCTCTACGGACAATTCATTCGACCTCATGGCTTGGTTTTTGCTCTGACATGTACTGTCAACTGTGGGACCTTATATAGACATGTGTGTGCCTTTCCAAATCGTGTCCAATCAATTGAATTTACCACAGGTGGACTCCAATCAAGTTGTAGAAACATCTCAAAGATGATCAATGTAAACAGGATGCACCTGAGCTCAATTTCGAGTCTCATAGCAAAGGGTCTCAATACTTATGTAAATAAGCTATTTCTGTTTTAATTTTTTTTATACATTTGTTACAATTTCTAAAAACCGGTTTTCACTTTGTCATTATGGGGTATTGTGTGTAGATTGAGGGAAACAATAACTTAATCAATTTTGGAATAAGGCTGTAACGTAACAAAATGAGGAAAAAGTCAAGGGGTCTGAATACTTTCCGAATGCACTGTATATGGCCTTTAAGGTACAATTTGTAGACATAGGCATAGCTTTATAAATATAGGCTATATTTTTTTATTTTGACCATGATATGTAATCACCTTGATTAAAAACAGTAAATATCGAGGATTAATAATTTGAGTTCAATGATTAATACAACATAGGCTTATAGGTTATTGTTTTCCATCCGTTATAGTCGGCTTATTGCATGTCCGATTGGAGTAATTAAACATACAAAAAAGTCTGCGAGGCTCATTAATATTTGTGCATTGTCCATGTGTAGCCTATCCATTATACAGGCTATTATACAGGCCAACTGCGGGCTACATTGCATGTATTTTAAACACTACAATTAAGATTACTTAAAAACTTTTTTTGAGTAAGTTTATGAAAATTATACCACCCGTGGAAAGTATATAGGCCTTGTTAGGCTACTGTTCTAATAAAACATACTTTTCCTGAAAAAACTGTCCAGGAAATATTCCCTGACACAGGCCTAGCAAGGCCTATCTTTAAGCCACTGCCTTTCTCAACTCTCTTTAACAACTCCCTTTCAAAGACTTACGGGACAATGTGGTTTTGTGTTTGAAAGTGAGAGAAATCTTTGATACGGCCCACTTTTTGTGGACACAAAACGGACAGAAGAAAAGATCCATGGCCTCTCAGTAGGCATATATACTGCCTTCTTTTCAGGGGCGCCTTGTCCCTGAACTGAATACACTGAGATGTTAATGCCGAAACCCTCTCCCTTTCCCCGCCATTTGTTCCCGCGCGCTTATTGTCATCTGAACACATCCATTGTGTCTGGAATCAAACTTGAGAGGACTTAAGCAACTTTGAAAGTAGTCTATAGAATCTCCATTGAGCATGTCGCGTGTCCAACAAATGGCATGGTCCCGTTTCACATTAGATTTTTCACTTCGGCTGTTATCAATCATTTACACTACAATTATAGGCTACATAATATATGGCCTACTTGCACGATACTTCCGCTGCCACTTTATTTAACGTCACAATAATTTAAAACCTTTAGATTTTTAGAAGAACAAAAAAGCTGAAGATAGAAATTGTCTAATGTTGTGGCTATAATGTATATTTCTTCAGGGTTGGCTGTACTTCAAGGTAAAGTCCCCGATTCTCCAGAAGGTCTCCGTATATTGTCAATGTCTGTGATGCGCAAAGCAGTGCAGGTGGGCTAGTTCAGGCGGTTCAGCTGGCATGACTTTCCCAAGGGTTGTGCCTTTTGAGGGCGCTGTGTGAAGAATCCGGAGCCAAGGGCCTCAAGACAGGGGGCGGCCCACCGATTCTCCTCGGTGCCTGCGAAGACAAAAGTGGCAATGCATTATTTCTGAAGAAAACAAAAACATGGGGAACACATATTCACATATTCACTTCTTTATAATGTTATGGTGGATATCGTTGAGATAGGCCTAGATATGCTTTATGGTCGCCAGACGATTTAGTGTGTGACCATAGGGTGTTGCAACAGGTGTCTCAGATTCTTGTATCACCAGAAAATCGAAATGCTGTGGAGACATGGAGAGAATTTCCACGGTGCTGCCTTTAACCTCATTGGCGTGAAACTCCGATATAAAAGAATCAATAGCAAGACCTGGTACGAGTCCCCAAACCGAGCAAAACACAATTAACATCAACACATTATGGGGTGATTTTCTACGCTTTTCTGTAAAATCTCACCTCACACGTTGAATGTTGAAGCCTACTGGTGTGTCTATAGGCGTGTCGGTATAGGTTTACATTTAGCCTATGGAAATTGCATCAAATTTCAATGAACATGTAGTCATTTTTTATCATTTAGTTGACAGAACATTGACATTAGCTCACCACACACTAATTGAAGGCTATGAAAATAGCTACAATAATAAGGCAGCATTGAGTGGGCTATAAACCTACTTGCCCTGAAATTCAACAAAAAAAAAGAATCTATGTTCCACATATGGAAGGCTATAATATACCTTTATTTCATTGATTCATTAAACGTGTTGATATAGTTAAAGACTACAGATAATATATGCTCGTTGTTTTTTGGAGACAATGTAATTTTCGCAATGACTGTTACTTTCCATAAATAGCATAACGTTATAATAATATATTAAGTTTTAGACCGCAATATTCGAGGATATTTACGCTGTTAGAGGTCCAAGATATGCCGCTTTTGGAGATGATACGCGTTCAATAGATTATTCGTTGAGAGCTCTTGGCTGGTTGGTTGTTGGGGGCTGTCAAAGCAGCGCTCATCTCGGCGCGCGCGACCCCAGGGCAATTGTTGCATTGAGATGTTAAGTGGGGGACGCTATAAATCGGATCGGGAGGCAGAATTCCTTCACTCGTGCGCCAGGAAGAGTTCAGGCAGCAGGTCAACAACATCTGTTAGCAAACCAGAAACTACCTTCAGAATGGTGTCGACATCCGATTGTGTAATCAAGACCAAAATCATAAACGGGAAAAAGGTGTGTAACCTATGTTACCTACATGCATGCTTTATTGACACGTAATAATAGCTTTCAAACAAATGAATGTCAAAAACGAATATTTTAAAGTAATTGATGGATTGTTTGTTAATGCTTTATTCCTCTTTTTTTTGTAAGGTATCCAAACCATTGATGGAGAAGAAAAGACGAGCGCGGATAAATAACTGTTTGGACCAGTTAAAATCTCTGCTGGAGAATTATTACACCAGCAATGTAAGTAATACTTCGAATCTAGTAGGTCAATTGATACAAACCAATCGTGCTTTAGTGCTTAGTGGCTAAATGTTTGCTCCTTTTCAGATTCGAAAACGCAAACTCGAGAAAGCGGACATCTTGGAGCTAACTGTAAAACATCTGAGAAATCTTCAGAAGGTCCAGAGTGGTGCGTTATCCATCAGAACTATTTGTTATCTCGTTCTAGGCCTTGCCTAGATAGGCTGGCCAACACTATTAGCTTCTACCAGCAATTATTCGATGTCAAGTGTCAAGTACTGTCAAGTGAAATTCTCGACAGGCTGGGTTTTACGCATGGTGCCATATTTACTCAAAATGTTCCTCTCATTTTCTACAGGATTTTCCATGAACTCCGAGTATGCTGAATACCAAGCTGGCTTCAGGAGCTGCCTAGCAGGCGTGAACCAGTACTTGGCAGACAACTCGAGTGAGAGCAGCAGTCGTTTGACCATGCTGACGCACCTTTCAAGCAGTCTGCACTGCGCCGGAGGACAGGCTCAGAACTCCAGCACCGCGGACAGCGACACGGTAGCAAAACATGTGCTGCCCGAAACTGTTGTGTGCTGCCCGATGCAAAGACGTCTTCCTTCGACAGTTGGGCACGAAGTGAGCAAGGCACCGACCACTGTGCCCCTCGTCCGGTGCATCAGGGCGCTCAAACCTTACAGCGCCACGGTGCGCGTGTCAGAATCCAAACCTACTAAACTCTCCGCAGGGACCAGTCAAGTCATCGTATCCACAAATAAGATTAAACTAAATAACAGTCTCAGCTCATGCTACAGAAACAAGTGTCTCTCAAATGGTCAATACAGCCATGCAGTTACCATGCACAATGTTTGGCGTCCTTGGTAGCATGTTGAATAGAGATTTATTTGAACTGATAAATACTTTGTGTAGTATTTGCACGGTGTAGATTTGTATTTTCTAAATACTGTTTTTACTATTGTACAGATTTAAAAAATTTTATCAATAAAATCAAAGAACTGAAATAACTAAATAAGCCTTTTGTTGTCATATTTGGTAGTGGACTGGGAAAGTGAATGGGTGGGAAATTCACACACACATTTCTTTATGAAAGTAATAAGTAATTCAGTAACCAATTTGTACAACACAGAATAAAATGCAATAGTAACAATGCATTTATTCACCTAAACTCATCTTGCAAGCCAAATAGGCCATTCCTCATCATCTAAATATTTAGCTTCAGTCTCTGAAGCAGCCATGACCTTAGCTGGCTTCATTGGGCTACTGAATAGACTAGAATAGATAACACCAATGCAAATGTTAATACAAATGCTTTGCAAAATTCAAAAAATGTATTTTTACCTCGTAAAAATGCTTTTCCTTAACCGCTCCCCCTTTTTGAACTTAAGAGTCATTCTTCTAACCTCTCCATGGTTGCTCACATGGAGTGATTTATTCATTCTTGTCACTGACATGGTTAAAATAGTGTTTTATACAGATGTAGGATCCTAATTTGATCATCCTGTTGCAAGAGAACGTTGTTGCAATGCAGGCCATTTTAAACTTGTAGTGTATTTGAGGTTTAAAAATGCTTCTGAAGGTAGTAATATCCACATTGACATTTCAGACTTGATTTTCCACATTTGCTGCAGGATTATTTTCCTGCTGTAGCAAACAAAACTGTCTCACATTAACATCTTACATCTGTAATGAAAACTGTTTCGAATCTGCAGAAGGTCTAGTTAGTAAGCTCGACTATAAGTTAGCCACTTGGCTGGTGGGGGAAGTTATAGGTCGCACATCTTCTGTATTAATTTAGGCTATTATTAAACAGGTGTGTGTCATCCTGTACCAAAGTCCAAAAGCATATCAATAAATTCGTGTATGAAGTTGCACAGGGAGCTGTGCCACCAGCTGCTTGATACAGGTTTAGAACAGGCATTCAAATGGTGGCGGACCTCACCAGCTTCTTCGTTCGAAAAAGCAACATCGGGACTGGCCAGGGGATTACGTTTATTTTATTATCTATAACTTGACCCTTTGATATTCTATTGTTGTTTTTCTTCTTCTTTATTTCGACTGCAGGTAAAGATACAAACATGGCTGTCACCTGTTGCTGAAACGATTGGCATTGGGTGACGGGTAACCTTGGCATTTGGTTCCCAGGGGTACCCCATGTTCCCAGTAGTGCCACATCCATGATAAAGCTCAAGCTGCTATGTATTAACATTGTCAATGAAGCTATAGCCTATATCAGTCCCTTTCCTACATTGGCAATGTTAAGACATTGGCCTAAGTAACCAGTGAAGAAACAAATCTGGGGGGTTGTCAACCGCCTAGGGCGCATCCCATGACGCGCCATTCATCTCATTGTTCTCCAGTTTTACGCATAACTACCGAAACAGCAGCGCGCAAATTAGGTTCTTGTTGAACAGCACAGCAATTTTCTGCTACTAATTATTTACATGCACATTATCTGCTTTCTCGTCTCATAGGCCCCATGTTATCTTAAACGCTTGTGAATCCACATTCACTATGGAGGTTTGGGATTCATTAAGGACCCGACGTTGGTTTTGGAAGCTCATACATATAAGAATAGTCGTTTAATTTCACTTTCCTTTAGTCAGTTTGGGTAGGCCTATATATCCTAAAGATAACAGGCTACTCATAAAGATGTATCGACATAGCCGGCCCAAACTTACCCCAAAAATAAAAGTTGGTTTCTTTTGGATGGAAAACAGCGTTTCCGCTGCTTTAGTGGGTCGGAGGTCTAGCATCAGTATCATAAAATGGCTCTCTTTTCATGTCGACTAAGGTTGGAGAGGATGGCACCTTGCAGCGAGGAGAATCACTGAAACGCCCATCGCTCTTTCAGATGGTATTGACGGCCTGCTGCGTGCTGGGGACGTTGACACGGCATGGGTCCCGAAGAAAAGGGCGCCTTCTAGCAATGTGAGAGAAAAAGAAGACCAAAAAGACTATGCCTGGTTCAAGTTGCTTGTGTGCAAAATCTGACCCACACGCTATTTGTAGACTGCGTGGGTCACATTAATAGCCTATATCTCTATGCCTTTTCTTAGCAGGCCTACACCATGCATTCACGTTTTGGTCGTCATAATTATATCCTACATTTTGTACTAAATGTTCGTTTATATATAAACTTAAGAGTTGGGTTTTAGACGATTGTGATCAGGGTAGCCTATTTAGAGCAAGCCGTTTTCAATATAGGCAGACCCACTGCAACCGTATGGGCCCAACAGTCCCGCTGTTGCGCTTTTAGTGAAGCGAATACATGGAGATGTATAGGTTAAAGAACCCACCAAAGCCCTTGAGTTTGTTTTACTGAAGAAAAGCCAAGCCACGTGATGTGCACCCTGAATGCACTGAAACTTTTAAGAATTTCTATGAACTCGTCTCAGCGTTGTTTAAATAAGCTAGTTTGGTTTGCACCATAATAGTGGTGCATCAGAGCTGAAACACAGAGAAAGGAAAATAAAACGTATTTGCATTAGACTGTGCCCAGTCAAGCGCCCATAAGAGGCAGACGTGTAGGCCTGGCCTATATACAGCGATGCAAAGAGCCATGCCCCGTGTCCACCGAGCCTTTCAACACCCTGTGGTGGACTAGAGAGATGTTTTTTCAGGTGGAACATTTAGTCTAAGACCAAGGTGAGGCATAGTCGATATTCTCTTGGCCAATTTTTTTTATAGGACTACACTAAAACGAAGAATGCAAAATAGCCTCAAATCATCTAATTTGAGAGAAACTGGATAAAATCCTATCTATTTTGAAGATAGAATTCTTTATTGAAACAATAACAAAGCATAGTCCCCGCCCCTGTTTCGCTAAAAAGCTAAGGGATGGGGTGAAGAAATGTAACCACTCTTAAATTCATAGACAGAGCTATGGATGCAAGGACTGACCATCCATGAAATACAATGTCACATTTTAACCATGTTTTGAGGCTATACAGTGTTCGTTTACATTTAAGTTGTTGGCGTAAAACAAGTTTATTATTGGGTTGTGGTGGGGTACGACAGTTGAACTAAACTCATTTATAGGTTACATTCTTCAAGAATCAATGGGTAGGCTTATGTATCATTCATTTATACAATTATTCTAGCGTTAAGTAATAGGACTAACATGGGTTAAATACTCGACTACCCCCATTCCACCAACGAAAATGTATCATAATTAGGCGTATGTATGTATAATCGTTGCAATTGGGTGTATTAACCATGAGACCAGGTCGCAGCACGACTAGACTTCCACAATACCGTGGAATTTCCCTTAAAGCTGGATAAAGACCCGTGTCGAGGCTCACTGGCTGCTGGTTGTGAACAAGGTGTGGGCATTCTCCATGGAAACGATGATGATGGGCTAGACGTTACTGAATCTGCAGTCAAGCGTTTTAAAACACCTGCTAAAAATATTCTGATAGTGTAAATTTAGGCTACTTGAGTTTTTAAGGGGCTAGGCTTACGATACGTGAATTATGGACCAGACATGACTGCATGCGTGAAATGGCAGTGTTCAGGGGCAATTTGAGGATGTTCTTCAGCCTCATATAGAGCTAGTCCTGAAAAAAAATCACATGAAGTTGGAGTGCTAGAACTGTCTATTGAATAGACTACATCAGTGATACTCAAATGGCGCCTACCGGCCACATCTGGACCGCGAGCCCATTAAGAATTGTGAGTGCATAAGAAATATGTCAAAAACAATATATGTCGAAACATCTGCTTTATTTTTTTCTGGTCCTTACAGAATAATATCTCGAATTATCTCAAAGAAGTGTGAACATCAATTCAATAAAACCGAGTTGTGAATCAAACTCTAATATGGTTGATGTGCACCTCACGGAAAAAACAAAAACAAAAAAACAATTCAAAATACAAACGCAAAACACACTTTCAACGATTTCAAACTAATAAAGTGTTTTTTTCCCACTGCAACTTTGATTCGAAATAGATCTTTATCCTTTTAACAAAACCATAATCTGAGCAACAAAAACACCAAATATTGTTCATAGGATTGACAGTCATAAAAGCTTTAACAGAGAAGGATATGTTACAAAATTAGATTCTGATAAATAGGTAGGCTACTGTAAACACAGAGAAAAACATAATGCAGAAAAAGTCAATGACGTGGCATATTTCGAAAAGGGAATATAAAAACGGTAATACTTTCAAAGAAAGGTGTTAACATTATGATATTCATTTGAATATTGAACAAGGGGTGAGAGGTGCACAATTAACAGGCTAACCTAAATTAATAACCTGGACTTTGGAGCATGACTTATGCTATAGAAACAAATTAGCTTAACGTGTATGCAAAACATTTGTTAGCAAAGTATTATGATAATAGCACACTTTCTATGAGGCACACACACATTATACCTTATAAGTGCATTTATCTAGCCTGGGTACCAGTTTCTGAGGTCAATTGAACTCGACCAAAACAATGGGAATGCCATGGAAACGCGTGGGGGAAAGATGCTGTGGGGGAAAGATCCCTAATCTCCTCATTGTCCAACAGCACCATTTCCTTACATTTAGGCTGTTGTTTATATGTGTATTTCACACTATGTTGGGGTAAAAAATAGGGTATAATACTGTATGGATATCAACCCCAATACATGTCCATCATGTCATCATCATAAATCAACTGCATTACAGTTAAAAACGACTTTGACTAATGTCACCGATTTCTGTATGCTAACTTAGCTATGCTGCCAGTTTATAGGAATGCCATTTAGCAATTAGTAGTCACTTCTAAAACTGAAAAGGGACAACTAGCCTAAATGTTATGCAGCGAAAAGAGCCAAAAATATAAAAATCGCAAAATCATTGTGGACCTGTTACAATACATCAATCATGACGGATTTGACAAATATCCTTATTGCTTATTACTGATGAATGTGTTTTTATTTATTTATTTCTGCTTGTATTTTGTATTTATATTTTGATTTGTGTATTTTCTGTAATGTATGTAATTCATGGCTCATCTGTAAAAGAGACCTTGGTGTCAGTATGACTTCCTGATAAAATAGAGCTACACATATATACATAACAGAACCAGTCAAAAGTTTGGACACACACACTTATTCAAGGGTTTTTCTTTATTTTTGCTATTTTCTACATTGTAGAATAATAGGGAAGACATCAAAACTATGAAATAACACATATAGAATCATGTAGTAACCCAAAAAGTGATAAACTAATCAAAATATAGTTTATATGAGGTTCTTCAAAGTAGCCACCCTTTGCCTTGATGACAGCGTTCTCATTCTCTCAACCAGCTTCATGAGGTAGTCACATGGAATGCATTTCAATTAACAGGTGTGCCTTGTTAAAAGTTAATTTGTAGAATTTCTTTTTGCGTTTGAGCAAATCAGTTGTGTTGTGACAAGGTAGGGGTGTTATACAGAAGATAGCCCTATTTGGTAAAATACCAAGTCCATATTATGGCAAGAACAGCTCAAATAAGCAGAGAAATGACAGTCCATCATGACTTTAAGATAAGAAGGTCAGTCAATTCTTTGAAAGTTCTTTGAAAGTTTCTTCAAGTGCAGTCGCAAAAACCATAAAGTGCTATGATGAAACTGGCTCTCATGAGGACCGCCACAGGAATGGAAGACACAGAGTTACCTCTGCTGCAAAGGATAAGTTCATTAGAGTTAACTGCACTTCAGATTGCAGCCCAAATAAAGGCTTCACAGAGTTCAAGTAACAGACACATCTCAACATCAATTGTTCAGAGGAGACTGTGTGAATCAGGCCTTCATGGTCATATTGCTGCACAGAAACCACTACTAAAGGACACCAATAAGAAGAAGAGACTTGCTTGGGCCAAGAAACACGAGCAATGGACATTAGACCGGTGGAAATCTGTCCTTTGGTCTGATGAGTCCAAATTTGAGATTTTGGTTTCCAACCGGTGTCTTTGTGAGACGCAGAGTAGGTGAACGGAGGATCTCTGCATGTTTGGTTCCCACGTGAAGCATGGAGGAGGAGGTGTGATTGTGTGAGGGTGCTTTGCTGGTGACACTGTCTGTGATTTAGAATTCAAGGCACACTTAACAAGCATGGCTACCACAGCATTCTGCAGGGATACGCCATCCCATCTGGTTTGCGCTTAGGGATGCAAATGGGACTATCATTTGTTTTTCAACAGGACAATGACCCAAAACACACCTCCAGGCTGTGTAAGGGCTATTTGACCAAGAAGGAGAGTGATGGAGTGCTGCATCAGATGACTTAGCCTCCACAATCACCCGACCTCAACCCGATTGAGATGGTTTGGGTTGAGTTGGACCGCAGCGTGAAGGAAAAGCAGCCAACAAGTGCTCAGCATATGTGGGAACTCCTTAAAGACTGTTGGAAAAGCATTCCTCATTAAGTTGGTTGAGAGAATGCCAAGAGTGTGCAAAGCTGTCAAAAAGGCAAAGGGTGGCTACTTTGAAGAATCTCAAATATAAAATATATTTTGATTCGTTTAACACTTATTTGGTTGCTACATGATTCCATATGTGTTATTTCATAGTTTTGATGTCATCACTATTATTCGACAATGTAGAAAATAGTAAAAAAATAAAGAAAAGGTGTGTTCAAACTTTTGACAGGTACTGTATATATATCCACTTTGTTGAATGTACACCAATCGAGCGTGTTTCTATACCCCATGGTCTGCGTTCCATTGACCTCTGAACCGCATTTATGTCATATGCCAAATGTTTAGCTTATATGCCAAATGTTTGGCATATGACACAGAGTACAAGGAGTGGAATGTTAGCAGAAAGAGACTGGTACCCAGGCTAGCATTTAACTCCATACACTTATAGTGAATTATAATGCATATAAGCTGTCATAACTCCAAGTAGTTATAACATCCTTATAATACATCACTATGGTGCATTATAATACCAATGTGTGTGTGCCTCATAGAAAGTCTATAATTTTTTACAACATAATAAGGCTATAAAAGGGTTCATTGGGGCACACTGCGAGTTGAAAGTACTATCACTCCATTTAATTAATTGATCTGCAAACCTACACAAAACTTGTCTAAATACATTCATGTCAAATGTCAAACTTAAGATTTTAGAACTGCCAAATTAACATATTTGGGGAATATTACATTTTAAAGTTGAAAATATTTGTAATAACAAGTTATCAATATAATTCAAAGCTTTCCAGCATGAGGAAGACTCAGTTGCCTTGGTCCATCATGCCTCAATAGTCTTTTACACCTGACGGGCCCCGATTTCAAGTGTTTCCCAAAACACCATCTAAAGTTTTGTAAGAATTTAAGCCAAGGATGTCAAAGCAAAAGGGAATATAAATGTGCAACCACACCACCAGTGAACCACATACTCTATAAACACTTGAGTGCATTGGTGGTGGTGAATTTAATGAACACTATTCACGTTCCTTCAGCCATGCTTGGCTTCACTTGTTACTGGCCACCCTCTGGCATGTCAAACATTCTCTGAAAAAGCACCTCGTTCTAGTCGAGGTCACCCAGAGAACCTGTACTTCTATTCATGGTCCTTCGATCCAGATACACTGATTGGTCACAGTTAAAGCAATAGAAATAGAAACCCTAGAATGGGGAAGACCCTCGGACCATTGCAGTTTGACTGTAACCTCATTGGTACACTTAATATGACTGACATGGAATTCTATTTCTATGGTGCAAGTATGTGCCAGTAGCATATTAAAGCTCCATCCTGGACTGAATGTGGCCCTCATCCTTTTCAACAGATACTATTTTAGACTATTTAGATGCAGCTCAGGCAAAAGGAGGCGTAAATCCTAATTTGAGATCTGCATGCATAATTTTACCTCCCACAAACATCACATTGACATCAATGACTGATTTATGTGAATGTCTGAGTTACATCTTTCAAATTGGGATATGGCAGATGTTTTGGACATGAGCCATTGGGTGCATCTCAATAGTGTAGTGACTCCCTCTCCTCGTCTCCTTTCCTCATCCTCACTGAGCTGAAAGAATGGGAAAGGTGTAAGCTGATTGCAAGACTTACCTTATCATTTGATATCTGTGCCGATAGAGAGGAGACAAGGAGGCTTGGAGACCAATTCAGACTATTGAGATACACCTCTGGTCTGGAGGATTTTCCTCTGCACATCCTGGTGCTTCCTAAAAGGGCCACTGGGGCCAATCTAGGGATATACAGATTGACCAACACTCTGCTGCCAAGTGTCAAGCACCATTTGTGAGGTTAAGCTACTGTTAACGGCTGATGTATATCGGATTATGTATGTCAGCATGAATATCTGTGCGTGTACTGACCACTGTTACACATTTGTAATCATAAATATCGAATGACAGTATTTATAAGAGGAAACAAGAAAACATCCCAGTCAAATCCTCAATGAAAGAACGAGGAGCACACCAAACCATACATCCAATGTACCTGTAACTTTCATTATGTACACGTCACATCCACTCCACGCCGAGTTAACTTTTTCAAAGTGTCTAAGGGACGTCATGGTAGAAATTATTTTTACACAACCATGTAGAAAATTACACTGAAGTGAGGCAATTGCAATAATGTCTTTGTATAGGATATTTAACGTAGGCCACAACACAACATCAGAGGGCTTCCTTCATGAAGAAATAAAGTTTTGTATATTTCCTAAAAACATTCCCTCTCTTCCTTGTTTATTTTGATCAATAATCTAGCAAATGATCATCCATCAAATAGACGCGTCATAACCACAATAAAAATGAACATGGCCTGTTTTGCCCTTGCCCTCTCATCTCATAACACCTTATACAATATCTGAGATTTTGAAGTGCAAAATAATATCAAAATACCAATTTCCCCCCAATCCTCGTACAAGAAATGACACAAAACAAAAGAGTGGAATATGCACAAGATTAAAAGGAGATGTTTGTATGGGCTTACTAAAAGCAATGTGTTTGAGTCACTATGTGGTGGAGCTCACTGCCTCCCAGGAATTGCACAGCCTCTTTCAGAGTTGCTACGTTGTCTAGCCTACCAGGAACTAAAGCAAAGGTAGGCAGGTCATGAAATGTGTACAAACCTTTAAGGCCAATAAAACAGAGTATAAGTCCTAGCTTTGGGAGTTTAGTGTGGTTGAATAAAATCAACCATTATTTAGGATATACCAGTATGAAATCTTTCCACCACCCCAATGCCATGGTTCTGTAATAATAATACTAATAATATTATTAATAAAAACTTTCTCTACTCTATCTAGGTGGCAGATCCTATGGAATCTGAGTGAAATGTGATATATCCCGAGGCTGATGCAGAAGGTGAGCTTATAAAACTATTTGTGCTCCCTTTACTGTCTCCCGTAGTCAGGTGCTTGTGTCCCCCCCAGTCGGGCCCAGCTCTGTGGGCTCCTGTCCTGCTGGGCCTGTGAGACGAGTGCTCCCCAGTCCTCAGGCTTTGCCCCATGGGGACTAGTTCGCCTTGGCGCTTCCCCTCCCGCCGGTGCTCACGGAGGGAACCTGAACGGCATGCCCCGGAGATTTCCCCACTGCACGCCCTGTCTGCCCTGTGTGAGCCATCTGGTGACCCTCCCCGACTACAGCTCCTGCCGTGCTGCGAGAGGCGCCGCAGGGCATGGGGCTCACGCTCAAAATCGGTGAGCGGGAAATGCGGGTACAATATAATGTGCTGCTCGTAGACGTCTGGGATGAGGGAAATGGTGGAGGTGCGGCGTGGGCTCTTCATGGGACTGGGAAGCGGGGTCTCATCGATAAAGTTGATGACCTCGTCACGGCTAAAGCAGCGCAAATCTGCCTCCTCGTAGCGCTCGCCAACGCTCACCCGCGGCAGCTGCTTGAGCATGTGCCCGCTATCCTCTGAGCGCCGGCGCTTGCGGTGCGGGTGGCTCTCCTCGTGGTAGGAGACCGGGCTGCTCCTGCGCCTCTCGTGGCGTGGCAAGCTGGAGTTGTAATGGACCATCCCCATCACGTCCTCCGTGGAGCCCCAGTGGTGTAGGTAGGAGGGGATCTGGCCGCTGGTCCACATGTCGGTTTCGTCGTGGGAGAATCTTCTTGTAGGGGGTACCTGGCGCAACACAACACACAGACCAAATAACATCAGCTTGTATGGAGAAGGTTAGTCCTGGATAATATGCATATGAAAATGGCTATACATTCATACATTTCAATGAAAAAACAACAGCAATACATTTTGTTTCTCTTACTGCTAAAACTACAAATGCAAAGTTTTTTTAATTATTTGGTGTTAAACATTAGGCTATTTTCTAATCAACTGTTGTCTTCTCTAACATGAGTCATTAATGCAACTCAATTAACACATATTTGTTTTTGAAACTATTATGACAGTAATACAGCACTACTATAACAACTAACTTGTCGGGCTAAACGGCATTCTATTCCAAATTGATACTCACATTCCACATTGTTCTGAGAACTAAGTAGGAGAGACATAACGTCAGCTTTTAGTATGGGTTTGTCAATGAGAAGATACACAGCACAAAACTAATATCAGAGTGCCACTATGTGGTGTCTTTTGGTAAATGCAGAAATGAAACAGCAGACTATACAGTAGCGTTGAGTGAGAAGTTTGACCAACAGGGGGAAGCAAAGCACGAGTAGTAGTTGAAAATGAGGAATGACAGGGGAAGGATGGGGAATGTAATCCCAACGAGATGCAACATGGCAAATGAAAAAGTCTGATTCTGTAAATATAAGCCATTTGAGAATTGCACCAACAATTCTTAAATGGAGCCACGTGTTTATGTTATTTAAAAAAAGGTGATTTATTGAAATGTATTGACAAATTGTAGCACCCCAAATAGTAAGCAACAATGTGTAGTTAATATATCTGTTTCAATGCCATGACATGTATTTAGTTGTAATACAAACACATTTGTTTTATTGATAATTATTTATTGATAATTATTTTCCATTATACAGTATTGACTGCTAAAACACAGACTGTATCTTAACCAATTACACACTGAGTGCACAAAACATTAGGAACACCTTCTCTTTCCATGACATTGACTGACCAGGTGAATCCAGGTGAAAGCTATGATCCTTATTGATGTCACTTGTTAAATCCATTTCAATCAGTCTCGATGAAGGGGAGGATACAGGTTAAAGAAAGATTTTTAAGCTCTTAGACAATTGAGACATGGGTTGTGTATGTGTGCCATTCAGAGGGTGAATGGGCAAGACAAAATATTTAAATGCCTTTGAACGGGGTATGGTAGTAGGTGCCAGGTGCACCGGTTTGAGTGTATCAAGAACTGCAACGCTGCTGGGTTTTTCATGCTCAACAGTTACCCGTGTGTATCAAGAATGGTCCACCATCCAAAGGACATCCAGACAACTTGACACAACTGTGGGAAGCATTGGAGTCAACATGGGCCAGCATCCCTGTGGAACACTTTCGACACCTTGTAGAGCCAATGGATTGGATTGAGCCTGTTCTGAGGGCAAAAGGGGGTGTAATTCCTAATGATTTGTACACTCAGTGTATAAGATGTACTATTTAGACAAAACAGAATCAATGGTTTAATGAGTCAATGTGGTGAAATGGTAGCTACTGTATACATCTCTGTTTCAATAACTATCCAAAAATAGAATAGACTCGATCCTACTAGAAAATAGAATGAGTGTGACTATCAACAAGAGACTGAATCAGGAGATTAAATTTCAGTCTATATCATATCATATCATAGGCCCATAGATTTCATGGCTAGGCCTACTAATTTGAAGTCCAAGTTGCCAGATAAGAAACGTCTGCCAACTGGCAGCTTGTTATAATGCAGCCAGCTATCATAAACCATTTATAAAATAACATGAATCTTCGATGTCTAAATCTAAGGGCTACACCTCCTGTGTGCTACTTTCTTGTTAGCATTACACTGTGCTGTGCTACATGTGGTTTTGCTAGCAGCTATTTGCTACATGGAGTAGTCGAGAGCCCAATTGGGTGATTGTTTTGTAAAAAGAATGGAACAAAGATGACACAGTGGTAGATGTCTTGCGGGGGTGACCGTAAGTCTGGGTTGTGTCAGGTAAAAAGGCCATGGCCATTCTTAGTTTAGGTCTCCAAATTCAGCCTTCAAAAGCCTTCATTTTCTCTCCAATACTGTAATTATGCTGCTCTTTTAGTTCATTTTTATCTAGGCCACACGACTGCACGCACACACACTCACGCACACATTGTGCGCATACTCGCACACACACGAGCAAGCACACGCAAACGCACACACACACACAGTTGTGGTTTGGTTGTTTGTGAGCTCTTGAAGACTGCATGTTGGGAGAGCAGCATTGGGGTTCATAATAATATGTCAAAGAGGAGCATTTCACAGCTCTACAACTGACTTGCTTTGAGCCCGGAGCCAATAGGACTCAATTGGAGTCAATGGTACTCAATAGGAGTCAATGGTACTCAATAGGACTCAATAGGAGTCAAAAGGACTAAATAGCATTAGCACGAGCAAGCGTTTGCATTGTTTTAGCAGAGTGATTCAGTCAAGGATATTGGAAGTCAGCATCAGCCCTACCACCTCATACTATTCTGGTATTTCTATGTTTAACTTGTGATACTACGATAAATAGGTTGGAGGTCTGTGAAAGATCCACCTATAAACATTAGCGAGACTTATCTACAATGAAGGTGAAAACAACTGATGGTCATATTTGCCAAACATTAGTCAGCCAGATATATGTTTTTTTGACCTTTCAATGCCATGTCTAGATAGGAAATATCAGTTAGCAAAATGTAAAATGATTCCAGCAAGATCAAACAATAAGATAGATATTATAGTAGGCCGAAGGGCCTCTTTCACCATGCACATTGTTATCTGTATTTGAAGTGAAAAATCAATCAATTGATGAAATAATAAAAATCAATGGAAATATACCTGCAAATACTGCATTTTATCTTCCTGTAGTTGCAATGGATACCCTTGTGGGACCCCCATTTCTAAGGTTGAGTATTCGTACTTGGCAATACGGTCTACCGTCATGATATCAGCCGCGGAGCTATAGTCATATGGTCTGTCATATATTAAGTCCGCATGAATTCCTCCATCTTGGCTGTTTTCTGCAAAACGCAGAAAAGCATACGCGGCGTCAGGATTAAAGACCAACGTACTCAAAATACACAGACAGACAGACAGACAAGACGAATAGATAATAGAGACAATTCATCTTTCTCTTTTTTCTCTCTTTTTTGGGGTGTCCGCTGGGGTTCCTAATCAAACAGGAGTCACTGTAGCCCTCGAGGCCTCGAGACATTCTTGCACTTTGAGCCTTAAAGAATTTTTTTAAGTTAATATTTAAAAATAAAAATAAATATTCTAGTATGAACCATTAAGTGTTATATATCTTTTTATTCAGAATACTTCAGACTATCACGATATATTATAAGTGCATTATTGCCACAAAATTGCACAAGTCTTCTAATTAACGCGTGGCTTTTTTTTGTCTTTGTGGCAATCACAGATCTATGCTTTTGTGAAAATAATTTCCGATATTGTTGTGAACTTAGTCTGAAGTGTTTAGAATAACAGGGAACATAACACTAAGTGGGTCATTATGTTGTAGATTGTGACTAAATGATTGTGACTAAATTATCTCTGCAACAAGATGCCCTATGGCTCAGAGGGTTGAACAGTGCATTTGAAAAGAATCACTGACTGAAAATCATGACTGTGGGCGTTTACCGAATAGAAAAATACAAAACAACTCCTTCCAAATTCAGAGACCCTGTCCAGAAATAATGATATTAATCTTTCAAAAACTGGGGCTTATCGTGAGAACCATAATACTACAAATCAAAGGAATACTTTCAAGTAATCATTTTACATACTGTATAACTTGTCAGGCAAATTTAGGATCAAAAGAAGAATTGCATTCGATTCAATGAGTGGTCAATTGGAGATCGGTGTAAAATGCTGATCTTAGGACAAATGTTGGCCGGTAGGATGGAGGATGAGATTGGCTATTTGCACAGGCAGCATAGCATGCAAGTCAGTAGCTTTGGAAACAAGAAACAACCCTTATACATACAACTGTATTGTGATATACAAGGCAAGCCCTCTGAAAAATAAATAAATGCTAGCAACATTAAAATCACACAGAAAATACATTGTCCTACATTTGAGTTTTTTGCCTTATGCTAAACAATCAACATGGATGGACGTATAGAAAGGGAGGTTATTAAAAGGTGTGGCAGTTAGAAAGAAGGGAGAGGGGAGATATCAAGTTGAGTTTAAACAATTTCATTGCAAGAAAAGGAAAGTTATTTCACAGGGTTCATTTCAATTCGCATGTTTTTAACATTGAGGATTTTTCCTGTTCCTTCTTCTTATTTTGATCTCATATCAATATAGAATAGTTCATATCTACCCAATCCACAATTAACAAACTATAGGGGTTATTACGTTTATCATGTGACCTAACTTTAAAGTTAATTAGGGACCAAAACTTGGGTAAGTGTCTGTGTATTCCTGAATTGTAAATATATGTATCCTTTGGATCACTAAGCCATTTTGGTTTGTCAAAAGTACCTAATTTGCATAATTTGAGGGAATATTGTGAATGAGATTCCTTGTGGTGTCTAATAGGCCTACAGCCAACATGGACAGGAACAGTTTAGTTAATTTCCAAAAGACTATTGAGTCATCCGGCCGTATCTGTTTACACTCATACGCTGACATTAGTCCCAAAAACTTGATAGGTGTGCGTACAATCGTGCCTTGATGTATATCATAGATTTAAGAAAAATCCAGAATCTCATAGGATTGGAAATATGACCATCGTGCTGAAATGTACTGCGCTTTTTATCTAGTTAAAGTCCTTCAGTATTGGTTTGGTTGTAATCTTCATAAATCCTCTCTTTATTTCTGCGTCTTGTGTCAGGGTGTTCTA
This sequence comes from Salvelinus alpinus, assembly GCF_045679555.1. Lineage (NCBI taxonomy): Eukaryota > Metazoa > Chordata > Actinopteri > Salmoniformes > Salmonidae > Salvelinus > Salvelinus alpinus. The sequence continues at coordinate 10,144,970 of NC_092113.1, read as the reverse complement.
GGCCAGGGAAGACTTCACAGTTTGAATGCATTCAAGTGAAACAAAGTCAAATTCTGCGGGGAAAGTATGTGCTTTTCCAGCAATATCTTGTAACAGTCCGAGAGCATAGCATATAATTCACTCTTTTTAAATGAGCCCACTAAGAATGAAACCACAAAATGTGGCTATAAGTCCTTCCTACAGACACTTTTTGTTTGGTCACTTCCTCTCCACTTGGAGAAAAAGGTCACATGATAGGTCACATGATAAATTAGACCACATCAAATTAGACCGATCACATAAGGACCCCCGGATGGCTACATATGACCACATTAAAGGAAAATGATATATACTGAATCAAATCTAGCGTTGTAAGCTGAACAGACATCACTCTCTAAACAAGATCTCTCCAACCCTGCTCCCGGAGAACCTTCTAGGTCTGCTTATTTCAGTTTAAGTTGATCTACAATCAATCAAGCTCCATTCGTGAATTTTACTACTTTCGACAGAACGTCACCATAGACCTATATGGCGCCCCCAATGTAAATCAATTGCCCGATTCAGAATTCAAATCCAGTTTTATATCTTCTGAATCCATTCACAGGTGACTATCAAATCATCCATTCATAAATCAACCAAGGTCCAGATAGTGCACAAGCCCAAAGGTGAGACGCCAGCAGTGGCTCCAGGACTGGGGGTTGCTGACCTCTACCCTTATCCCCCGCTTAATCAAATGACCACAGGTCCTATGCCAGTTCTCCAGGACCAGACTTCCAGACCTCTACCCCCTACCTCCCCCTCATGTTATGAAGTCACCATAGCCAGGGATTGGAGGGGGTAGATGGTGGACAGATGGAGCCTGGCCTGCTCCACCTCCCCCTCCTCGCCTGTTTTACCTTCGTCCACGTCGTCGTTGGACATGATGGCCACACACTTCTCCCAGACCATGCGCACGTCTGCGCGGTAGCGGTCGCACGCCCACAGGAACATGGGCAGCAGGATGGACTGAGCGATGGAGCACCACAGCACGCACAGCACCATCCAGCTGTAGGAGCGGTCGTACTTCAGACTGGCAAAGCTCACCACCTGCATGGGAGGGATAGAGGGAGGAAGGGAAGATGGAGGGCACAAGGCATAGTCCGGTCAACATCAAGTACAAAGCGAAACTACTACAATACCCAAGCGGAGGTTTTTCCAACAGAGCAGTTTATGTTTACATCTCAAGAAACACCAGCAGAGAAGTGTGTCTTTGGTGCCTCTCCCTGAGCAAAAGTGTATAGTATAGTATAGCATAGTAGAATAGAGTAGAGTATAATATAGTGTGTGTTCCAGGACCAAAGCATGTGCTCCTTTTCACTGGGCCTTGACACTTTAATCAAATTGATTAATTCAACTAATTAACCAGCCTGAGCAACAGGGCATAACATTTACTTTTCGGTTCACCAGCCACTGTGGCAGGTAGATTTAGGTAGATTTAAAAATCTACCAGCCACTCAGATTTTTTACCAGCCAAAATACTTTTTTTGCCACTAAAATTACACCAACAAAACAGAAAATAAACAGATGAGCATGTTTTGTAATGTTTAAAAAAATAAATGATGTATTACTAGTAATAATTAACTAATGTGGTATATTGAATAATTATACTCTTTGTGACATAAGTCTTTTAACCAAAATATCACAAACATTTTCACCTGCCCCTTTATGGGCGGGAGGTTGCCGTGGTAGCGTGACTCCAGTCATGTTTGTGCATGTGAAATTGAGTCTGATTAGTAGTTTAAGTGTCTGATTAAGTGTCTTCTCTACCCTAGCAGTTGAAACTCAAACAGAAAAACAACCTAACTTGTGAACAAAACAATGTAAATAGCCAAGAAACACAAGGACAAAGTCTCACTTCGTTTCAAGTAAATTAGTTCAACTTTTATGCCTGTGTGCAGTGCTTCTAAAAATGAATCTTCCACTCAGCTCTTCATGTGCGAAGAGGCCCCAGCCAGGCAGTGTTGCAGCGCAAGGTGGAATTGGCTATATAGGATTCATAGTTCTTTGACTTTGTGCGATGAATTTACCAGCTATCAAACAAAATGTCGGAAATACTTTGAAAACCACTGCAGTATTTATTTTACTATAAATGTGATCATGCTTGACTATTTTTATTCACAAAATACACATCTTACCTGCCAATGCCAAAATCTACCCGCATTTGACAGGTGGCGTGTGCTAAATTTTAGGCCCTGCTGAGCAACGTCCCTGGTGTCATAAGTCAACTTCAGGAGCATAATGGAGGGTACATCAATGAGCCACTCGATTAGGCCGATTAGATAACTCTCAACCTAATCTACATATTCATTAGATGTAAGATACAGGGTTTTTCTGGATAAAAAGGGGATTAAGTGGTGGGCTTGACAATGGGCGTGGCATGGGGGCGTGGCAATGGGCACAGTTGGCACAACAATATATTTTTATAATGTTTTATTTAAAAAAATAAAAATTCTGCAATTCTCCGAATTTTTCCATGAAGCCAAGATACACTATATATAAGACAGTACGCTACACGGCCAAAAGGATGTGGACACCTGCTACAGCTAGCTAGCACTGCAGTGCATAACATGTGGTGAGTCATTGACTCAAAGAGAGAAAGAAAATAGTTTTGAACAAATTCATTTCTTAAATGAAGGAGAAGAGAGAGAGATATTTATATATATTTGTAAATATTTATAATTTCACTTAGTTACCCGAATGCAGATAGCTAGTTTAGCCTACTCAAACACCCGGCTCAAACAGAGAAGGATGCTATGTTACCTAGCTGGACATGGCTATCCAACACCGGAACTATTCCAAGTCAAGGTAAGTTTTTGGTTTTATTAATTTATTGCCACCGGCGCCTACCAGTGTAACTTCTAAACTGCTTGCTAACTGTACACTGTACTGCATGATTGTAGCAGGTTTACTAATGCATTAACTCTAGTAGCTATGTTGACTATGACATTAGCTAATATGGTGACAATGCTGTAGGCTGTGTGTAGTGGTTATGATATGAAGGTTATGAAAGGTGCTATGAAAGTGAACTGTGTTTGAGTGTGATCAATAATTCTTAAATGGAAACAAACAGAACAAAACAGGGATAAACATACCTGACAAGCAACTGATTGTCACGATTGTCGTCGGGAGAAAGAGAGGAGGACCAAGGTGCAGCGTGGTAAGTGTTAATCTTTTTAATAGAACGACTGAACACTGAACAGAAACAGCAAAAAACGACAAACTAACAGTCCTGCAAGGTGAACATACACTAAACAGAAAACAATCATCCACAACACAAAATGGAAAACAGGCTACCTAAGTATGATTCTCAATCAGAGACAACGATCGACAGCTGCCTCTGATTGAGAACCATACCAGGCCAAACACAGAAATACAACAACATAGAAAAAAGAACATAGGCTGCCCACCCTAGTCACACCCTGGCCTAACCAAAATAGAGAATAAAAAACCTCTCTATAGCCAGGGCGTGACAGTACCCCCCACCAAAGGTGCGGACTCCGACCGCAAAACCTGACTCTAAAGGGGAGGGTCCGGGTGGGCCTTCCTACGGCGGCGGCTCGGGTGCGGGACGTGGACCCCGCTCCACCATAGTCTTGGCCCACTTAAGAGGCGCCTTTGGAGCGGCGACCTCGGACTAGGAACCCTTGCAGCGGGCCCCGAATAGACTGGAGACTCCGGCAGCGCCGGACAGGCGGGAGACTCCAGCAGGACTGAAGGGCGACTCCGGCAGCGCCGGAGTGAAGGACGACTCCGGCAGCTCCTGACTGACGTGCGGCTCCGGCAGCTCAGGACAGACGGGAGAACCTGGAGGGAGGAGACGGAGAGACAGCCTGGTGCGTGGGGCTGCCACAGGACCCACCAGGCTGGGGAGACCTACAGGAGGCCTGGTGCGTGGAGGAGGCACCGGATGGACCGGGCTGTGGGGGAGCACTGGAGCTCTGGTGCGCAGCCTTGGCACCACTCCTCCAGGCTGGATGACCACTTTAGCCCGGACCATCCAGAGTGCAGGCACAGGTTGAACCGGGCTGTGGAGGAGCACTGGAGATCTGGTGCATACAGCTCGCACCTCTCCCTTAGGCTCAATGCCCACATTCGCCCAGGACGGGCGGAGCGCAGGCATAGGACGCACTGCACCCTCCCAGCGCCCCGGAGACACAGCACGCAGAGCGGACGCAGGATATCCTGGGCCTAAACGGCGTACCGGAGACCAAACACGCTGGGCCGGCACAATACGCCCTGGCTGGATGCCCACACTCGCATGGCACTTGCGGGGGGCTGGCCTATAGCGCACCGGGCTATGAGCGCGTACTGGCGACACCGTGCACTTGACCGCATAACACGGTGCCTGACCAGTACTGCGCTTCTTCCGGTAAGCACGAGGAGTGGGCTCAGGTCACCAACCTGACTCCGCCACACTCCCCGTGTGTCCCCCACCAATTTTTTGGGGGGGCTGCCTCTCGTGCATGTCGCGCTGCCGTGCTAACTCCTCATACCGCCGCCGCTCAGCTTTCGCTGCCTCCAGTTCTTCCTTGGGGCGGCGATATTCCCCAGCCTGTGCCCAGGGTCCCTTGCCGTCCAAAATCTCCTCCCATGTCCATGAGTCCAGAGATCGCTGCCTCTCTATACCACGCTGCTTGGTCATCTTTTGGTGGGTGATTCTGTCACGATTGTCGTCGGGAGAAAGAGAGGAGGACCAAGGTGCAGCGTGGTAAGTGTTCATCTATTTAATAGAACGACTGAACACTGAACAGAAACAACAAAAAAACGACAAACTAACAGTCCTGCAAGGTGAACATACACTAAACAGAAAACAATCACCCACAACACAAAATGGAAAACAGGCTACCTAAGTATGATTCTCAATCAGAGACAACGATCGACAGCTGCCTCTGATTGAGAACCATACCAGGCCAAACACAGAAATACAACAACATAGAAAAAAGAACATAGACTGCCCACCCTAGTCACACCCTGGCCTAACCAAAATAGAGAATAAAAAACCTCTCTATAGCCAGGGCGTGACACTGATGGACTAATGATTACACCCTAAATCAGCTAGATGCAGGCAAGATTGTGCAAGGCGGTTTTGAATGTAACACCCTATGGGCTTAGTAAACTGTCATACCCTATCATAAACCAAGGATGTACGCCTACTACTCCATCGTTGTTGTATTTTGGAATTTTTGTTTTTATAAACAAACAACACAATATATAGCTTTGAAATATGTTTAAAACCATCCTGTCGATCTCATGGACTGTCAGTCCTTCCTTGCACCGATAGATCAGTCTATGAATTTGAGAGGGGTTACATTAAACCCAGTTCCATCCCTCTAAGCTTACTCAAACTAAAGTGGCAGGGTCAGGCTGTTAAAATCACAGATTGTGCCTTTAAGCACCATAATAAAGGCACCGACATGTCTCCCCTCCAGCGGCTACACTTGGTTTGACCTCTGAGTGGGGAAGTCACAGTTCCTCTCAACACAAGGCGATACAGTCAGATTCAGAGAGACAGCATGTGTGTATAACTATCATCATCACTATCATCACACACTCTGCATGTACCATCATACTATATACTAGCCTGGCCACCAGTCTGTTTCTGCTATCATTCCACTCCTTGTAATCTGTCATTGCCAAACAATGACATGGCGTACAAGGAGTGGAATGATAGCAAAAACAGACTGGTACCCGGGCTAACTCGCTACTTAAGGGTTGCTGGATCAAATCCCCGAGCTGACAAGGTAAAAATCTGTCGTTCTGCCCCTGAGCAAGGCAGTTAACCCACTGTTCCCCGGGTGCCGAAGACGTGGATGTCGATTATGGCAGCCCCCCGCACCTCTCTTACTTGTACAACCATCATTATCATTAGCATCCCACTCTACATGAATAACCATCATCATGCACTCTACATGGATCAATGGATCCATCCATCCGTCATAGTGGGAGGGGTGAAATACAGTAGCATAGCAATTGCGAAAATCTACTAAATGCATGTATTTCTCAGTTAAGGTCCATAGAAATATAATGGATGAATGTTGTATCATGTATGAACGTCACCCCACTCCTCCGCTCTCTCCACTGGCTTCCAGTTGAAGCTCGCATCCGCTACAAGACCATGGTGCTTGCCTACGGAGCTGTGAGGGGAACGGCACCTCCGTACCTTCAGGCTCTGATCAGGCCCTACACCCAAACAAGGGCACTGCGTTCATCCACCTCTGGCCTGCTCGCCTCCCTACCTCTGAGGAAGTACAGTTCCCGCTCAGCCCAGTCAAAACTGTTCGCTGCTCTGGCACCCCAATGGTGGAACAAACTCCCTCACGACGCCAGGTCAGCGGAGTCAATCACCACCTTCCGGAGACACCTGAAACCCCACCTCTTTAAGGAATACCTAGGATAGGATAAAGTAATCCTTCTAACCCCCCCCCCCCTTAAAAGAGTTAGATGCACTATTGTAAAGTGGTTGTTCCACTGGATATCATAAGGTGAATGCACCAATTTGTAAGTCGCTCTGGATAAGAGCGTCTGCTAAATGACTTAAATGTAAATGTAAATGTTGTATTATAACTGCCCTTGCATTTAAATGGCTCATTATTCCAGGTCACCAGGGGGTGGCTGGAGATTTGTTGTGCTTTAGTAGGCACACTGGAAATACGATCCGCTTTAATCATTTTAAGGGTTTCTGTTGCACACACACTTTGGGTCATAATTCTTTGGAGTGTAAGTAAATGTTACGGGCAGAGGGGCATCACTCAGAGATTAAGTGTTGACACCAGGAGAGGCATAAAGCCAACATATAAATCACATTTAAAGGTTGCTGAAGAGCCACTTAACGGTTGTTCACATATCGTATAACTGGGCCTATTCTGTATGTGTGTGTGTGTGTGTATGTGTGTGTGTGTGTGTAGGGGGGGGATTGTGTGTGTGTGTGTTTGTGTCTGTGCGAATGTGTGTGTTTGTGTGTGTGTGTGTGTGTGTGTGTGTGTGTGTGTGTGTGTGTGTGTGTGTGTGTGTGTGTGTGTGTGTGTGTGTGCGCATGCGTGCATCCATGTGCCAGTGGTGGGCTCCATGTGTTTATTCCTGTTCCATTTCATTCCAGCCATTACTGAGTCGTCCACCTTCACCAGTCTCCACTGGTATGTTGTACAGGTCAAAAGGGTGAAACTGTGTAGAAGGTATATGGATCCCCCGTGACATTAAGGATGAAGCGGCTGAGAACAGTAGCATTCAAGGTCACATATGGAATATAGAGGGGTTTAAACAAAGTGTTCATGAAATTGTCCCCAGCCACTAGTATAAATAAATCAATGGGTCATAACCAAAAGTGTGCTCTCTGTCTCGCTCGCTCTTATCGATTTCAAACAGCTGGACATGGCCAACTGGTTTACACACATAAATACTACCACTGCTATCTCTCTCTTTCTCTTTTGTCTCTCTCTTTATCTCTCTCTCGCTCTCGTGCTCCCTTTTTCTCTCTCACTCCAGGGGGAGATTATGTGACGCAGTAAACGAGGAATACACAGATATCATGTGCCTCCATAAATCACACACACACACACACACACACACACACACACACACACACACACACACACACACACACACACACACACACACACACACACACACACACACACACACACACACACACACACACAGTATACTGTTATATATGAGTGTGATAAAACATAAACTCTGTCCACTGCTCCACCGAGAGTCACAGAAAATACTATACCAGTTTATCTTTCAATACTATAGGTGTCCCCTTGATAAGTATGTGTAATAATCCTCATGTACCAACTCTGATGCCTTTGGCTAAATCTCTATTAGTAAGTACAAAAGCCATTATAAATCAATCAATTGGCATCACCGGCCAATGTCCTGGAGCCTTCAGTTGTAGCTTTTAAACTGATCACATGATCAATTAAGTTGGATTGACTTGTTAATTGGGTAGCAAAGTCAAATAGCATCGCCTGCTTGGCTATACAGCAAGCTGTGTGAACCAACCATTGCTGACCTGAATTCAGTAAAGGGAAGCATACCAGGAATATATTAACAGAACATTGGAATTGATTCCAATTAACATTGGAAATACTGATGAAGCTTGGATGCCCTGGCCAATAGTCAGCGCCAAACAACTTGGTCTAGGCTTTATGCTGTCTATTGATGGATATAGGCCTATGGATATTACAGTAAATACCTGTTTATATATATCACGATATATGCCTGTATTAATTGATGTCATGATATATGCCTGTATTCCTAGATATCACAATATATTCCTGTATTATCACAATACAGTACATGCCTGTATTCATGAATGCCACAGTATACTGTATATTATCCGATTTCATCGTTCCACAATATTAAAAACTTTCTGCTGGCCCAAACACATGTGTACCAGATGCTGCTCTAACACTGCTGCAGCCTCTATAGCCTGTAGCCCCAGTCACGCTCATTAGGTTCCAAACGGGAGCAAACATTCTCATACGGCACTGTGCCACCTGAACTTGTCCAATAAGAACACCAATAAAGTATTGTCCTTATATCCTAATGGCAAAGATAGGGGGTGGGGTCTCTCCCTCATAGACCTCCCTCATAGACTTTGCATTCCTGGTTCCTGGCTCCTTGCATGGTCCCTCCCTTCTACCACCAGTCCCTCCTATCCTATGCCTCTGAGCACACCCACCACCGACTCCAAGTCTGCATGATAACCCAAGAAAACGGCTCACTGAAAAATGGATGAGAACCTGACAGTGGAGCAGGCAAGCTGATGAATATAGAAGAGAGTAATAGAACTCCTACACCCACTCACTTAAAAGAGGAGTATTTTCCTAGAGAAAAAAGGCATTAACCACAACCTCTCTCCTTTAAGCCAAAACAACCACAATCATCCCAGGTCCGTGGCCTTCTTGGGAACTTGGGACTCTCAGATTATGAGAGTCGGCTTAGAGTTGGTCATTTTGGCATGCGCTCTTATGAATTCAATCCCTCTCGTCTCCTCAGCTGCTGTGGTCCACAAGAAGAGATAATTCAAGTCAGTAAGACAGGACCACGGTGCATTCATGCTAACGCCATTTTGTTCCACTGTATAATTACTCAGTCTGGACACATCTGTGGACAGGGCAACAACAATGGCAACAACACAACCTGAGTCACTGTGTGTGCGCACGCTCAAATCAAATCAGATTTTACTGGTCACATATTTAGCAAATGTTATTGCGGGTGTAGTGAAATGCTTGTGCAATGATATCTAACAATTCACAACAATACACACAGATCTAAACGTAAAACAATGGAATTAACAAACATATAAATATTAGGACGAGCAATGTCGGAGTCCAGAGTATAAATATATATATGTGATGGGATGTATGGACATTATGGACAGTATGTATGATAGAATAGTATATATACAGCAATAGTTGAATAGGATGGCATTGACAGTAAACAGTTTGTAATTAAAGTGACCAGTGTTCCATGACTATGTACATAGGGCAGCATCCTCTAAGGTGCAGGGTTGAGTAACCGGGTGGTAGCCAGCTAGTGACAGTGACTAAGTTCATGGCAGGGTACTGGGTGGAGGCTGGCTAGTGATAGCTATTTAACAGTCTGATGGCCTTGAGATAGAAGCTGTTTTTCAGTCTCTCGGCCCCAGCTTTGATGCACCTGTATTGACCTCGCCTTCTGGATGATAGCGGGGTGAACAGGCATAGGTTCGGGTGGTTGATGTCCTTGATTATCTTTTTGGCCTTCCTGTGACATTGGGTGCTGTAGGTGTCCTGGAGGGCAGGCAGTAATATTCCCTCTAAGCTGCATGTGTACGCGCAGTAGCCCCGAGACTGCCGCGCAGCTCCCCAGGGACTGCCACACAGAATATATCAGCACACAGAGAGAAGCACGAGATTGAACATCATTCAACTTTCTAGAACAGTGGTCATCAACCGGTCGATCGCAATCGACTGGTCGATTTCCAAACATTTCTGTAAAAATGAAACAACAACGATAAAGCCTGTTTTTTTATTTATTTTTATTTTTAATTTTATCCCCTTTTCTTCCCAATTTTCGTGGTATCCAATCGCTAGTAATTACTATCTTGTCTCATCGCTACAACTCCCGTACGGGCTCGGGAGAGACGAAGGTCGAAAGCCACGCGTCCTCCGAAGCACAACCCAACCAAGCCGCACTGCTTCTTAACACAGCGTGCCTCCAACCCGGAAGCCAGCCGCACCAATGTGTCGGAGGAAACACCGTGCACCTGGCCCCCTTGGTTAGCGCGCACTGCGCCCGGCCCGCCACAGGAGTCGCTGGAGCGCGATGAGACAAGACAAGACAAATACCGGCCAAACCCTCCCTAACCCGGACGACGCTAGGCCAATTGTGCGTCGCCCCACGGACCTCCTGGGCGCGAACCCAGAGACTCTAGTGGCGCAGCTAGCACTGCGATGCAGTGCCCTAGACCACTGCGCCACCCGGGAGGCCCACGATAAAGCCTGTTGTTCCAATTTTTCATTTATTCGTCTCGGGCTGTTGGTGGTAGTTGCACTCGATTCACCTGTCCTGCGCCGGGTAGGCAAACTGTTTCAACCATTCCATGTGTCTGAAGGTACAAACTCTGCCTTCCGGTGGGCCCAGAGAGCATATCAATTGCACTATAGGCCTACCGTTGGCCAATCGGATGGCTCAGATGACCGTGTCTGCAGTAACGTAGCAGGCATAAAAGACAGCTAAAGCAAAGTGAGTTCATGTTTAAATTCTTACTCAGCATGGTCAACACTTTGTATTCAACACTTTTATAAGCCATAAAATGCGCATTCTTACTATTTCCACTCAGCGTTACAACAAGCACTGCAGCAGTAATGAATGAGTAGGAAAGGGTATCTATAGGCTTGCGTTGTTGTCATTATTAGCGGCTTGGGTCTTTTTTAATATGAAAGAATATTTCACAATATTTCACTGAGACTGACCATCAGATGCAGACACGATCAGCCCAGTAAAATAAAAAATAAAAAGCAAATGATTCAAATGTATGCTCATTCAGCTGTGCTTCACAAGTAATACAACAACGGATCCATTAAAGGTGTGATCATACAGCCTACCTCAAATTTTTTAATCTTAAAAAATGGCCCAAACAACAATGCATTGGCAGGGCAATTCAAGCAAAGCCAGTATGCAGGGAAGATGTATTGGGCCTATAGCTTACTGCACAAACGTCATTCCTACAGTACTGTTTTTAATTGGTTAATGTTGCATAGGCATAGGTTTTTTAAGTCATGTTCCCAAAACATTTTGCAGTAGATCTTGGCTTGAATTTTGACTCTAAGTGATCTTAACTCAGAAAAGGTTGGTGACCACTGTTCTAGAGTTTTCCCTGTTAACGCTATCAATGTTTCCCTTTACTGTGGCAATTGTGATCAAATCAACGCAATATTAGTCACTTTCAATGCAACATACCCAAACAAAACAAACTACGCAAGAGATTTTGTTGTAGGCAGAACGCATCGGACTAGAATTCTATTGCATTGACACGCACTACTCAGCCGTATTCTACACAGACCGGTGCAGCATAAACAATCAGCCTATATGAAAATAAACCATTGCCATATATGGATCTGTGCCATTTACTTTGAAACTGGACTGTGTTTACAGCATGCGTGGTAGTGAGTAGATGCGCTTGTTTTGAGATCAAACTGAGAGCTGCAAAGAGCCACATGTGCACATTTTGTTCATATCCTTTGCTAGTTAGTCAGTTTTTAGCCCAGTTACAGATAATTTGTAGTCAGCAATTGGGGAGTGATTGCTTCTTACAAGAGCACAAAACATGTTAATTTCTAGACATCTTTGAAAAGCAAGTCAGGTAAAGAGGGTTTTTTTTGTCTTAAAGGGGCAATGTAGTATTTTGAGACAGGCTTGAATAAGCTAAGTAGCCAATAGGCAGGGCGTAGCATCATTTGTCTGATTCTCAATAATAATGGTATGGGAATAATAATGCATTTTATTTTGTAAAGTGGTTTCTTGCATCAAACAACACAACAACATTTTCAGTCACCTCCTTGTCTGAAGGACAAGTGGATAAACAGGTTAATGTCAAGCCCTGTATCCCCCCTAAAAAAGGTTAATAGAATGTAGACCTACATTGAACACCACACATTGGCTGCTACTGTAGGCTGAAATATAGAACAGCTATTTCCGTGGTAAAATGTTATGGGATGCATGTTCTACATTGTTTTTGATGGTAGACTGTTCTGGTAGGCCTACATTATGATCAAATATCCACAGTAGCCTACTTGACCACTGTTAAAACTGTAACTTAAAGCGGATACAGCCTCAATGTTTTTCACAACGTTCAAGTTTGCGCTCAGCAGACCTGAAATTAGCTCAGTGCCTAAAAAAATTCCAGGGAACATTGGCAGGCACTGTGCCCCCGGTGATGCGTTGGGCAGACCGCACCACCCTCTGGAGAGCCCTGCGGTTGCGGGTGGTGCAGTTGCCATACCAGGCGGTGATACAGCCCGACAGGATGTTCTCAATGGTGCATCTGTAAAAGTTTGTGAGGAGCCATGCCGAATTACTTCAGCCTCCTGAGGTTGAAGAGGCGCTGTTGCCCCTTCTTCACCACACTGTCTGTGCGGATGGACCATTTCAGATTGTCAGTGATATGTACGCTGAGGAACCTTAAGCTTTTCACTTTCTCCACTACATCCCCGTCGATGTGGATGGGGGCATGCTCCCTGTGCTGTCTCCAGAAGTCCACGATCAGCACCTTCATTTTGTTGACGTTGAGGCAGAAGTTTTTTTCTTGGCACCACTCCGCCAGGGCCCTCACCTCCTCCCTGTAGGCTGTCTCGTCATTGTTGGTAATCAGGCCTACTACTGTTGTGTCGTCTGCAAACTTGATGATTGAGTTGGAGGCGTGTGGGGCTACGCAGTCATGGGTGAACAGGGAGTACAGGAGGGGTACCCTTGTGGTGCCCCTGTGTTGAGGATCCGCGAAGTGGAGGTGTTGTTGACTACCTTCACCACTTGGGGGTCGGCCTGTCAGGAAGTTCAGGACCCAGTTGCACAGGGAGTGGTTCAGACCCAGGGCCCCGAACTTAATGATGAGCTTGGAGTGTACTATGGTGTTGAAGGCAGAGCTGTAGTCAATGAACAGCATTCTTGCATAGGTATTATTTTTGTCCAGGTGGGATGAGGCAGTGTGCAGTGCGATGGTGATTGCATCGTCTGTGGATCTATTGGAGAGGGATCTAGGGTGTCAGGTAAGGTGAAGGTGATATGATCCTTAACTAGCCTCTCAAAGCACTTCATGATGACAGAAGTGAGTGCCATGGGGAGATAGTCATTTAGTTCAGTTACCTTTGCTTTCTTGGTACAGGAACAATGGTGGACATCTTAATGGGGACAGCAGACTGGGATAGGGAGAGATTGAATATGTCCGTAAACATTCCAGCCAGCTGCTCTGCGCATGCTCTGAGGATGCGGCTAGGGATGCCGTCTGGGCCGGCAGCCTTGAGAGGATTAACAAGCTTAAATGTCTTACGTCGGCCACAGAGAACGAGAGCCCACAGTCCTCGGAAGCAGCAATGTGTTATCCTCAAAGAGGGCGAAGAAGATGTTTAGCTTGTCCGGGAGCAAGACGTCAGTGTACACAACATGGCTGGTTTTCCCTTGATTGTCTGGAGTCCCTGCCACATACGTCTCGTGTCTGAGATGTTGAATTGTGGCTCCACTTTGTCTTTGTACTGACGTTTTACCTGTTTGATTGCCATACGGATTCTCAGCAGGTCGACTGCGGCTAATCGAATGATCTGACATTTGAACTGCAGCTGCTAACCAACGCAATAGACGTTATGATAGGGACAGCCACCCACCCATTTCCTAAAGGTTTCGAATCCGGAGTTGTTGTGTGGATGGATGGTGCTTAGTCTGCTTACTTGTGTGAAGAGAACAGCGCTAAACCAAAGAGTGTGTAGAAGAAGAAAAAAACCTGCTGACAAAATTCAAGGTCATTAACGAGCAAGAAGGGAGAGTAAATTGACAGGCTACGCAGATGTCTACTGCTAACAAACCACGAGAAGTACATGACATAGTACATTAGCCATAGAGCAGCATTAACCCTAGGGTACAGCCTTCTCTCTCCTATGAAGGAACACTCATAAGGTCAGCGAAATGGCTCCAGAAGCTATATGTGATGCCATTTGTAGCAACACATTGGCGATAAATGGCAACAACCATTGATTATCACAAGGGTTTACTGTATGTCACCTGCAATGCTACAAAACACTCTGTTGGGTAGAGCAGTCTTGCACAATGAGATGAGGGGGAATCCCGCCACACGCACGCATATGCACGCATAGCCACTTTTCTCCGCCCCCTAGTGTGATGTTTGGGAGCAGCTCTTGAAGGCCACTGGAGCAGAGACACACACAGAGACACATGCACTTGAGCAGAGACACTCACACTCACACACACCCTGCCTCCCTCACTTCCAGACCTACTTAAAGCCCCAGATGAGCTGGTAAAACGTTAAAGTTAATTTAAATAATAAACTAGTCTTATAGGAGGCCCTACGGGGAACATTAGTCTACTAATTAACAATGGTGACCGTTTTTTTAACGTTTCGCCTTTACTTCACACTGGCCCACACTGAGCATACTCTGTTCATGCTCCGTTCTCCTGTGCTGACTCAAAGTGCATCCTCTTCCTTCCCATCTGCCTCGGCCCTACTCCCTCTCTGGAGCACAACGAACAGACGGAGCTCTGCTGATGTCAGACAAAATGGCTGCCACCACTGCGAGGGGGCAGCAGGGGGTGGGCAAACATTGCAGGCCTACATAGCAGTATACTGCATGACATTTTAAGAAGATGCACCAAATGTTTAGCAGCATGATAAAATGTGTGGAATGCTATGTGACGGGAATAGGATTTCTTGAGGAATTATCTGAGAGTTGTAGCCTTAGCCTAGTTTGTCACTTGCCTGCTAAAATCATAAGTGCATTACTGAATATGGTACATAAATCTTTCAATCTGCAGTTGAGTTGGCATGTCACAGGCGTGTTGCTAGGGGAGTCTTTGAGTGCTTTTGTGAGTGACAGTGTGTGTGTGTGTGTGTTTGTGTGTGTGTGTGTGTGTGTGTGTGTGTGTGTGTGTGTGTGTGTGTGTGTGTGTGTGTGTGTGTGTGTGTGTGTGTGTGTGTGTGTGTGTGTGTGTGTGTGTGTGTGTGTGTGTGTTTGTGTGTGAGTGAGTGAGTGAGTGAGTGAGTGAGTGAGTGAGTGAGTGAGTGAGTGAGTGAGTGAAAGCGTGCTGTACAGCTTCTTTATCTACATATTTAGGCTTGAGTTTGTAGTGGTACATGTATTCGTATTCAATCGTTTGATACAGGGACCTCGGTTCGGGCTGCACTGTGAACCAAAATGATTAGATAAAAACATTGATATTTCCATAATGAAAACACAGGGCCTATAGGCTATGCCTATGCTGCTTTGTAGGCCTATGACTCGGGTAAATCTGAGCTGAAAAAATAACAACATTTCATGCTATTCCGTTTAAACAACTAGAACCTATGTGCACGTTGTGATGAAAATTCTAATCTTAATTAGTGTTATCCTTTTGTGAGACGCAGCCGGGAACTAGTTCTGTAAGATAGCGAGTGGTGGGGTCAATAAACCATAATTGGAGGATCCTCCATCATCGTTTAAATCTCCAGTTTGGGAAAATGTTGGCTTCCCAGTAGATTACAACAGCGACGGACAGAGAGTTGTGGATAAAACGTTAACAGTATGTTGCCACGCTCAACGAGAATAGCCTATGCAGCTGCCAACACCTCAAATATGTTGACACATTTACGCCAACATCACCCCAATATATAAAAGAAAGACTGAAACGCAAAGACACAACAACACAGCATCATATTCCCTCTGCATTCAAGCAGCCCTTGGCAGCTGACTCTGACAGGGCCAAAGAAATTGCAATAGCAATAGGTAGTGGATATGCGCCCATTCAAATCAAATCAATGTTATTTGTCACATGCACCGAATACAACAGGTGTGGACTTTACTGCGAAATACTTACTTACGAGCCCTTTCCCAAAAATTCAGAGTTAAAATGTGTGTGCGTATGTGTGTTTTAGAGTGTCAGTGTAGTATGTGTGAGGTTGTAGGTAGAATCCAGTGAGTGTTAATAGTGCAAAAACAAGTGTGTCAATGCAAATAGTCTGGGTAGCCATTTGTTTAACTGTTCAGCAGTCTTATAGATCCTGGGTGTAGATCCTGTTCAGGAGCCTTTTAGTTCCAGACTTGGAGCTCCGGTACCGCTTGCTGTGCGGTAGAAGAGAGAACTGTCTAAACCTTGGGTGGTTGGAGTCTTAGAACATTTTTAGGGCCTGGATAGCAGAGAGCTTGGCACCAGTGATGTGCTGGGCCGGACGTACTATCCTCTGTAGTGCCTTGTGGTCGTATGCCAAAGAGTTTCCATACTGATCTGATCTGAGGGCCCATGCCAAATCTTTTCAGCGTCCTGAGGGGGAAGAGACGTTGTTGTGCCCTCTTCAAGACTGTGTTGGTGTGTTTGGACCAGGATAGGTCCTTACTTATGTTGACACCGAGGAACTTAAAGCTCTTGACCCGCTCCCCTCGATGTCAATGGCCCACCTGTGAGCGGCCCGTGCAGTTGCAGAGGGAGGTGTTCAGTCCCAGGGTCCTTAGCTTATTGATGAGCTTGAAGGGCACTATTTTTATGTATTCTTTTGGTCATTTAACAGACACTCTTATCCAGAGCGACTTACAGGAGCAATTAGGGTTAAGTGCCTTGCTCAAGGGCTCATGAACAGATTTTTCACCTAGTCGGCTCAGGGATTCGAAACAGCGACGTTTCGGTTACTGGCCCAACGCTCTTAACCACTAGGCTACCTGTCGCCCAATGGTGTTGAAAGCCGAGCTGTAGTCAATGAACAGCATTCTCACATAAGTGTTCCTTTTGTCCAGATGGGAAAGGGCAATGTGGAGTGCAATAGAGATTGCGTCATCTGTGGATCTGTTGGGGCGGTATCCAACTTGGAGTGGGTCCAGGGTGTCTGGGATGATGGTGTTG
This sequence comes from Salvelinus alpinus, assembly GCF_045679555.1. Classification (NCBI taxonomy): domain Eukaryota; kingdom Metazoa; phylum Chordata; class Actinopteri; order Salmoniformes; family Salmonidae; genus Salvelinus; species Salvelinus alpinus. The sequence continues at coordinate 10,127,867 of NC_092113.1, read as the reverse complement.
ATGTGAGCCATGACCAGCCTTTCAAAGCATTTCATGGCTACAGATGTGAGTGCTAAGGGGCGATAGTCATTTAGACAGGTTACCTTGGTGTTCTTGGGCACAGGGACTATGGTGGTCTGCTTGAAACATGTAGGTATGACAGACTGGGTCAGGGAGAGGTTGAAAATGTCAGTGACGACACTTGCCAGCTGGTCAGCGCATGCTCTGAGTAGGCATCCTAGTAATCCATCTGACCCTGCAGCCTTGTGAATGTTAACCTGTTTAAACAGCTGGTGCTCTCATGCATGGTTCAGCATCGCTTGCCTCGAAGCGAGCATAGAAGGCATTTAACTCGTCTGGTAGGCTCGCGTCACTGGGCAGCTCGCGGCTGGTTTTCCCTTTGTAATCCGTGATAGTTTGCAAGCCCTGCCACAACCGACATGCGTCAGCCGGTGTAGTAAGATTAAATCTTAGTCCTGTAAGATTCAATCTTAGTCCTGTATATGCCTGTTTGATGGTTCAATGGAGGGAGTAATGTAATTTCTTATAAGCGTCCGAATTAGTCACACTCCTTAAAAGCGGCAGTTCTAGCCTTTAGCTCAGTGCCGATGTTGCCTGTAATCCATGGCTTCTGGTTGAGATATGTACATACGGTCACTGTGGGGACCAGTGATTGCATGTTCGCCAATAGAACAGAGGGTAGAGGCGATTTATCCACTTGCCGCGGTTTATCCACTCGGTGGTTTTCCGGTGGTTGTCAGCAACTCTTGATAGTGCTCGAAACACATTACAAACTTCCCTTGCACCCATTTCAGCAAACAAGTAGTACCTGCTCTATATAAGAAAGCCAAAGCCAAAGTTTTCAATTAATTGGCCAATGCACCCTGTGTTGTATTTACTTAACAGTGACAGCCCATAACATTAACCTGGAATGGGAGATGTACTGTGCTATAGGCACACCCCCTTTATGAGAATCATCTGACACTGAAGGAGGCAGTGTCATGATGCAAGTCAGTATTTACCACATACAACTTGGAAAAATCCACTTGAATGGCCTTCCAACTGGTAATTACTTGTGGGAAACTCATCTTGAGCACCCACTTCTCCTACATGGTGAACTCTGACGTCACATACTAAGGAAATGGCCTCTATAACAGCATTTTTGGCAGTTAAATGCAACAGCAAAACATTATTCATAAAAAGCAATCTATTAATGTTGTTTTTAAACTCTATAATGTGTTTACATGCATGATAGCCAATTGGCATTTCTCAACGAGTTAAAATAACTTGAATGCATCCAACTGCTATTTACGACTTCACAACTGGTAAATTCCCACCTCCCACATGGTTACAAAAGCAGAGTGGAAACAACAGACAATGTCAGAGTCACAACAGATAATGCCAGGAACATTGTGAACGGCATGTAATTCTCCCTTTGTACCAAAAACCGAACCGTGACCCCAAAATCGCAATACGTACTGTGTTTGGTGAACCATTACACCCTTTAGGATTAAGCTACAGCACACAACAGCTCTATAATTCAACCACAAATTACAAGGCTTATATAACTGAGTTTTTATGTATTATTATTTGTATTGTATAGTTTTAACGACAGACTGTATAACCATCCAATACATCTAACCTGTTTTCCCCCCACCACTGCATATGTGGGGCAGCTTTGCCCCCCCCCCGAACTGAAGGAGTTTGTCTTCTATTGGTTCATGTGACAATTTTGGTGCCAGAGAGGATGTGGGGCAGGGGGACTATGGGGAAAGGCTGCATAAAACCCATATATGTTCTGCACACAAACACACACACACACACACACGCATAGAAACACACACACAGACACACACAATTTAAACCATGAAAACAACACCACCACAACACAACAACACAACACCACCACAACACAACACAACACCACCACAACACAACACCACCACAACACCTCTTACTCTTGCCAAGATGGCTCAACACCGCCGCTACTTCATAAGGTGGTTAAATAACTTTGACATGCCCTCTCTCCAAATACTACCGCTGCACCCATCGAGAGCGTCCTGACCAGCTGCATCACGGCCACGGCCTGGACATCCACTTAAAACGGTGCATGAGGAAGTCCCACAGCATCATCAAGGACCCCACACACCACAGCTACAGACTGTTCACTTCCTTGCCATCGGGCAGACGGTATCGGAGCATCGGGTCTGATACCAACAGGCTCAGAGACAGTTTCTATCCACAAGACATCAGACTGCTGAACACTTGAACTGGACTGACCACCTGCACGGACTCTCCGCAACTTAGCACACATGCACTCACTCACTCACTCACTCACTCACTCACTCACTCACTCACTCACTCACTCACTCACTCACTCACTCACTCACTCACTCACTCACTCACTCACTCACTCACTCACTCACACACACATACACACACACACACACACATCCACATACACACATACACACCCATGCAACACACACATGACAACTGCTGCTACTAGACTTTAATGTATTACTGCTAAACAGTTTAAACACCTGCTCTCCAATCCCCCCTTTCCCGACACACGTGTAAATATTCTACTATCAATTGTTGAGTGCCTTTCCTATATTTATACTTATGCTAAACATTTTAATATATTCTACCAGAGCCATTTCCTGGTTATTCTTATTCTTATCTATTCTTATTTCTTATTGTTGTTATGTTATCGAGAGGGAACCTGCAAGTAAGAATTTCATTGGACCGTATATACCATGTGTATTCTGTACACACCACTATTAAAACTTGAAGCTGAACTCACCAGGATGGGGAAGCCGGTGAGGAAGTCATAAATGAAGACGATGCCGCTGATCAGGTAGGTGATCTGCAGCGAGGTCTTGAGCGATTCCGAGCCGTCGATGGACGAGCGCCGCTTGCCCTGCGCGTCCTCCACCACGATGGTGGGCACGTTGAACTTGTTCTTGTCTGCCTTGTGGCCCGCGTGGATGGCGAAGGTCTGGAAGAGGGCAATGCCGATGCAGATGATGCCCATGGCCACGCTGCCGCCGATCAGCAGCAGGAAGCACACGCCGAAGCCCAGGCCGATCTCCGTGACGATGAAGCGGCAGTCGCGGGCATAGAAGCGGTCGATGGTGTCGTGCCAGCCCACGGCGGGCAGCGTGGACAGGATGAAGGACACCATCCAGATGCCCATCACCGTGTGCACCGCCTGCTTCTTGGTATTACTCAACCTACATGGGGGAGGAAGAGGGGGATTGTAAATAGCATAATCCTATCTTTGATGTCATAGTTATTCCCTTAAACTGTGGTCTGAAATTCCTGGCTCTGCAAACCACACTCCACATGGCTTGCAAAGTGATGTCGAATTCCTACTCGATTCCTATTATTAGACTCAACTTGGGGGAGGAGGAGGGGGGATGTTTGAAGATCTACTCCACATCATCAGAGGACACGATAATAAAACTGCCACAAATCTAAACTTCTACATGAGCTTCATGATATTATAAGGATCGGTCTGAGAGAATTTGATTACGATCAAATCAATATTACACGAATAGACTTACTTAATGCACATCATTTCAATATCATTCTATGAATAACACCATTCAATTGGATAGAGAGTAGGAGAGGAAATCAATGGAAATGGTTGGTTGATGACCCAGATCATTACCATGCCCTTTGGTATATTTGTCTCCTTGGTCTATTTAAAGGGTTCTCCCTCACCTCTAAGTAATTGTTTTAGCCCAGCAATTTGCTCAGAGTGTTAGTGTCCTCTGGTAGTATGCATTCGCTATGTGCACGGCACACATAAAAAAAATACTGCAGGAGGCTGGGGCGTTTTTCCTTTTAACACATCTACGAGAGGAGACACAGGCTTTACCTGAACTAAGACACACACACAGTTGCAGCACATGAAAGCACATTCACAAAGTTCAACTGCACAAAGACCGAGTCTGGAATTCAAATCGAACCAGCCGGAGCAATGTTGGTACAGTGTCATGGTTTAAAAACTGCTGCACTTCTTCGGGCTCTATTCGATCCGCATCTCAGAAGTTCATATTTACAGAATGATTGAAATTTAAAGACCACATTCATGGTAAATGCTGCATATCTCGGCTCAATGGGAAATGACCTTTACATCTCTATGGCAGAATCAGTAACGCTTCAGTTTAACAGATTGAACTAAGCCCTGACACTGAAAAGCAAGTCTCAGGAAGCATAAGTGGTTTTAATGTACCCCAAATAATTCAGTGATTATATTTTACCATGATTCAAGCCACTGTCTAAATACACCAATGCGAGTTTGATTAAACAGAGCCCTGAAATTCATTGACTAAACTAGAAAGAATTGAAGACATTATGAGACAGTTTATGTTGCAAAGGCCTCTATTGGTTGGCTTACTTATGGATACCCGATTGTATGATTTTTTGGGGGTTGTTTTTAGAAAGTGGCTACGGTATAAAGGGACTCAAGAGTATCCAGGCAGATTTTCAGAGTTTACTCCGGCTGAGGATGCCCCTCCTCCTACCCCCATAGCCTACCACAACTGTCCGAGAGGAGTTTTGGCGGTAAACCCAAGCCTTCTTTCAGGGGAGAGATCAAAGCCAGCCTCGTCCATCCCCCTCTTCTCTCATCTCCTCTTACCCTCATTCACATCCTTTGATTAATCTCCCTCGCTTCACAGAGACATTGTACGTGTGTCTTTGCACAGAGAATGACACCAACCTCACCAAATGAAGTAAAGTATACAGTATTTCAAAATATATAATGGAAGATTTTGATTTGAATTGGTCTGTGCTACATGTATGCAGGGCTATGGGAACAACGCATAGAGAAGGCAGCAGCCCTGTGTCCGTCATGTTTGCATTAATCTGCCTTTATCGCTGTGCTAAAGAAGTGGGTCTCTTAGCTGCTGCGAGTCAAAGATCGCTAGCCTTTCCTCAAAGTGCCTGAGGTGGGAGCAAAGAGAGAGATTTACGTCATCAAGCTGCTTGAATCTATTACTATAAAAAGAGAGGGAGGAAGAGAAGAGGGAGAGAAAAAACTCCTGAGAGATAGTGAGCACTGGCTGATGAGAACAGATGCTGAAGCGTTTGTTTCCAGTACAATAGCAAAATTCATAATTCAGGCCTTCAGTATGCTCACGTCAGGTAAAGGAGATGTGCAGTCAAAAGGGGTAAATGGGTCTGTTTCAGGTGAAAGATGAAAGTGTCACACCCTGATCTGTTTCACCTGTCCTCATTATTGTCTCCACCCCCTCCAGGTGTCACTTGTTTTCCCAGTGTATTTATCTCTGTGTTTCCTGTCTCTCTGTGCCAGTGTATTTATCCCTGTGTTTCCTGTCTCTATGCGCCAGTGTATTCATCCCTGTGTTTCCTGTCTCTCTGTGCCAGTTTGTCTTGTATGTTCCAAGTCTACCATCGTTTTTCCCGTATGCCTGCCTTTGCAATTCTCTTTTTTATAGTCTTCCCGGTTTTGACCCTTGCCTGTTCTGGACTCTATACCCGCCTGCCTGCCTTGACCACGAGCCTTTCTGCTACTCTGTACCTCCTGAAATCTGATCTGGTTTTGACCTTTTGCCTGTCCACGACTATTCTCTTACCTACTCCTTTTGGATTATTAAACATTGTAAGACTCCAACCATCTGCCTCCTGTGTGGGCATCTGGGTCTCGCCTTGTGTCATGATAGAAAGAGGTTATATGTGGAATTACATTGTTAAAAGGAGCTGGAAAAAATGTGTGAGGGTCTTTATGGGGGCGGGGTGAGAAAAAAGATGACTTTGGGGGACAGAAGATGGATAATGTTATTGTGAATCAAGCTTCACGTCTATAACTGACTCTCGCTTGCTCTTTCTCTACCTCCCCCCTCTCTTTTTTGAGAGAGCCAGAATCTGTTCACAGGTTTCACAACAATTTGGGATGATTTGTTTGGACACAAACCCATAGCTTCAGCTACTCTGAAATTATATTAGGTAAAGATAATTGAGGACAAGCACCGCTTGTAGGGTAAACAAAATGTTGTTAATTGTATTTTTTGGCAAAAACCTTGTCTCTGCTGAGCTGGAAAATTGGCCTCGTTAACTATGATCTGGACATCTGTAGACAATTTGACAATAGGAGCTAGAATAAGTTATCTGTGCACAGGAAGGGCTATTTAGAGAATCCTTATAAATACACACCATTTGATTAATCTCATTGTCATCAACACACAGTATCCATCTCCCTGTTTTCTCCCTGGCTGATTCTGACATTCTAAAATGGCATTCAGTTTCAAAGTGGTTGAAATTTTACTCTTAAGCTGGTTTGATACCCACCCCCAAACTCATTTGGTTTGCAGTACGGTTTTTGCACACTAAAATGTGTTTGTTCATGTGCACTTGGCCTGCAATTACATCGCTCTTGAGATGCATTCATCTACAAATGATTGTTATGAACTTTTTGATGATCAACATGGGGACAGATTTGCATAACAATAATAACATTCAGACATTTTGAAATTAAAAGCACAAACTTCACTTTTAATCTGTTATTCAAATAACTGTCAAAACCAAACTGCAGTTGGGTCCTCCTGAGTGGCACAGTGGTCTAAGGCACTGCATTGCAGTGTTAACTATGTCACTACAGAACCTGGTTCGATCCCAGGCTGTGTCGCAGACAGCCACGACCGGGAGACCCATGAGGCGGTGCACAATTTTGTCCGGGTTGTTCTTGTCCCATTGTGCTCTAGCAACTACTGTGGCGGGCGGGGCGCAATGCACGCTGACACGGTTGTATGGTGTTTCCCCTGACACATTGGTGTGGCTGGCTTCCGGGTTAAGTGAGCATTGTGTCAACAAGCTGTGCGGCTTGGTGTGGTTGTGTTTTGGAGGTCACACGGCTCTCGACCTTCGCCCCTCCCGTACGGGAGTTGCAGCGATGGGACAAGACCGTAACTACCAATTGGGGAGAAGAACATATATATTTTTTTAAACAAACCGCAGTTGACAAACAAGTTACAAATGGTGGCTTTAAAACGCAGCCAGGTTTCTCCTAGTCCTACAATGTACTTGTAGGTCTGAGATTTGAAACATCTTTATTGAGGGGCACGTAAGGTAGAAATGGCACAAAAGTCAGATAAGTTGTACTTCCGACTTTGACCCTAATTCATGGTTCCTGTGTTGTTCAAGTAGCGCCAACAAGGATCACATAACTTCTGATGGTTGTGGAAGCCGGATGGAACTGGATGGAAGTGATGCAGCGGATGCTCTCACAGTCTAGCAAGTCTAGCCCCACACGGGATTACCTGGATTCCACACCAACAGATGTGTCCAGGATAAAGTGAATTCACTGGGAACGCATCACTAACTCTCCCGTTTCTCTAACCCTATGAAACCAAGTCCATCAGACACTCAGTCAGATTTTTTGATATTATGACTGGCATGGTTGGAAAGGATGAGTATAACTATGTGTTCTGGGGGAGAGATAATATAGCCTAGGCTATATTTGGCGAAATTATATGATGTCGCTGTAGCTGAATGTTTTGTCAGAGGGAGGCTGCATTGAATTACTTGAAAGTCTTGAAGAAAAACCACATTTAATGTACAACTGTTGATATAGATAGCTGTTAGTAGATTTGCAAATAAACTCACAATGTAGATTACGCTAATTCTAGACTACTGGAAGGTCATTAATAATTTGTGGTTTATCTAATGCGTGACAAAATGTAACTTTGCAATCCCACGAACAGGTGTAACGGTTGTAATTACTAGGTAACAATGTCTACTGCACCTTTTCTATTTTTGCTTTACATTGTTGTCCGATCTCCCAACATTATTTAACTACCATTAAGACAGGTATATGCACCACTTAAAAGTGGGACCAAAAGCACAATCAATGGCTGCCCCTGTATATACAGTAAAATCGAAAATGTCTTCAGACCCCTTGACTTTTTCCACATTTTGTTATGTTACAGCCTTATTCTAAAATTGATTCATTCCCCCCCCCTCATCAATCTACACATACTACCCCGTAATGACAATGCAAAAACAGGTTTTAAGACATTTTTGCAAATGTATTATAAATAAAAAAATCACATTTACAGGACATACAGTGGGGAGAACAAGTATTTGATACACTGCCGATTTTGCAGGTTTTCCTACTTACAAAGCATGTAGAGGTCTGTAATTTTTATCATAGGTACACTTCAACTGTGAGAGACGGAATCTAAAACAAAAATCCAGAAAATCACATTGTATGATTTTTAAGTAATTAATTTGCATTTTTTTGCATGACATAAGTATTTGATCACCTACCAACCAGTAAGAATTCCGGCTCTCACAGACCTGTTAGTTTTTCTTTAAGAAGCCCTCCTGTTCTCCACTCATTACCTGTATTAACTGCACCTGTTTGAACTCGTTACCTGTATAAAAGACACCTGTCCACACACTCAAACAAACAGATTCCAACCTCTCCACAATGGCCAAGACCAGAGAGCTGTGTAAGGACATCAGGGATAAAATTGTAGACCTGCACAAGGCTGGGATGGGCTACAGGACAATAGGCAAGCAGCTTGGTGAGAAGGAAACAACTGTTGGCGCAATTATTAGAAAATGGAAGAAGTTCAAGATGACGGTCAATCACCCTCGGTCTGGGGCTCCATGCAAGATTTCACCTCGTGGGGCATCAATGATCATGAGGAAGGTGAGGGATCAGCCCAGAACTACACGGCAGGACCTGGTCAATGACCTGAAGAGAGCTGGGACCACAGTCTCAAAGAAAACCATTAGTAACACACTACGCCGTCATGGATTAAAATCCTGCAGCGCACGCAAGGTCCCCCTGCTTAAGCCAGTGCATGTCCAGGCCTGTCTGAAGTTTGCCAATGACCATCTGGATGATCCAGAGGAGGAATGGGAGAAGGTCATGTGGTCTGATGAGACAAAAATAGAGCTTTTTGGTCTAACTCCACTCGCCGTGTTTGGAGGAAGAAGAAGTATGAGTACAACCCCAAGAACACCATCCCAACCGTGAAGCATGGAGGTGGAAACATCATTCTTTGGGGATGCTTTTCTGCAAAGGGGACAGGACGACTGCACCGTATTGAGGGGAGGATGGATGGGGCCATGTATCGCGAGATCTTGGCCAACAACCTCCTTCCCTCAGTAAGAGCATTGAAGATGGGTCGTGGCTGGGTCTTCCAGCATGACAACGACACGAAGCACACAGCCATGGCAACTAAGGAGTGGCTCCGTAAGAAGCATCTCAAGGTCCTGGAGTGGCCTAGCCAGTCTCCAGACCTGAACCCAATAGAAAATCTTTGGAGGGAGCTGAAAGTCCGTATTGCCCAGCGACAGCCCCGAAACCTGAAGGATCTGGAGAAGATCTGTAGGGAGGAGTGGGCCAAAATCCCTGCTGCAGTGTGTGCAAACCTAGTCAAGAACTACAGGAAACGTATGATCTCTGTAATTGCAAACAAAGGTTTCTGTACCAAATATTAAGTTCTGCTTTTCTGATGTATCAAACACTTATGTCATGCAATAAAATGCAAATTAATTACTTAAAAATCATACAATGTGATTTTCTGGATTTTTGTTTTAGATTCCGTCTCTCATAGTTGAAGTGTACCTATGATAAAAATTACAGACCTCTACATGCTTTGTAAGTAGGAAAACCTGCAAAATCGGCAGTGTATCAAATACTTGTTCTCCCCACTGTAAGTATTCAGACCCTTTACTCAGTACTTTGTTGAAGCACCTTTGGCAGCGGTTACAGCCTCGAGTCTTCTTGGGAATGATGCTACAATTTGGGGAGGTTCTTCCATTCTTCTCTGCAGATCCTCTCAAGCTCTGCCAGGTTGGATGGGGAGCGTCGCTGCCCACTATTTTCAGGTCTCTCCAGAGATGTTCGATCGTGTTCAAGTCCGGGCTCTGGCTGGGCCACTCAAGGACATTCAGAGACTTGTCCCTAAGCCACTCCTGCATTGTCTTGGCTGTATGCTAAGGGTCGTTGTCCTGTTGGAAGGTGAACCGTAGCCCCAGTCTGGGGTCCTGAGCGCTCTGGAGCAGGTTTTCATCAAGTATCTCTCTGTATTTTGCTCCGTTCATCTTTCCTTCGATCCTGACTAGTCTCCCTGTCCCTGCCGCTGAAAAACATCCCCACGGCATGATGCTGCCACCACCATGTTTCACCGTAGGGATGGTGCCAGGTTTCCTCCAGATGTGACGCTTGGCATTCTGGCAAAATAGTTTAATATTGTTTCTCAAGGTCTGAGAGTACTTTAGGTGCCTTTTGGCAAACTCCAAGCAGGCTGTCATGTGCCTTTAACTCAGGAGTGGCTTCCGTCTGGCCACTCTACCATAAAGTCCTGATTGGTGGAGTGCTGCAGAGATGGTTGTCCTTCTGGAAGGTTTCCCCATCTCCACAGAGGAACTCTGGAGCTCTGTCAGAGTGACCATCGGGTTCTTGGTCACCTCCCTGACCAAGGCCCTTCTCCCTCGATTGCTCAGTTTGGCCGGGCGGCCAGCTCTAGGAAGAGTCTTGGTGGTTCTAAACTTCTTCCATTTAAGAATGTTGGAGGCCACTGTGCTCTTGGGGACCTTCAATGCTGCAGAACGTTTTGGTACCCTTCCCCAGATCTGTGCCTCGACACAATCCTATCTTGGAGCTCTACGGACAATTCCTTCGACCTCATGGCTTGGTTTTTGCTCTGACATGCACTGCCAACTGTGGGACCATATATAAACAGGTGTGAGCCTTTCCAAATCAAGTTCAATCAATTTAATTTACCACAGGTGGACTCCAATCAAGTTGTAGAAACATCTCAAGGATGATATGATCAATGGACACAGGATGCACCTGAGCTCAATTTTGAGTGTCATAGCAAAGGGTCTGAATACTTATATAAATTAGGTATTTCTGTTTTTTTTATATATACATTTGGAAAAATGTATAAAAACCTGTTTTCGCTGCATCATTATGGGGTATTGTGTGTAGATTGATGAGGAAAAAATATAATTTTATCAATTTTAGAATAAGGCCGTAACATAACAAAATGTGGAAAAAGTCAAGGGGTCTGAATAACTTCTGAATGCACTGTATGCCTTTCCACTTTTCTTTTGGACGTGCAACTTTTCACAACATCTGTAGACACCAGACAAGCAAACGTAGTCATTGTTTGTGTGCGTCTGTAAGTTATTGTTCGTATGTATAAGTTTGTATATGGAGTGAGAAAAATATAAAATGAAAAAATATATATTATTTAAAAAAAAAAAGAAACCAATGGAAAAGATACGGGACACTCACACAAGAGAGTCCACCCACCCGCAACAACACACAGCAAGAGAGAAGCAATCAAACTAGACGCCAGTTCTTCCCCACACATACCTGTAGTTGACGGGCCAGCGCACCATCCACATGCGGTGGTAGGAGAGTGAGGTGACTGAGAAGCAGGTGACCAGCGTCAGGGTGTAGAAGGTGGACACAAACACCTTGCACAGGCCCTCATTCCACTGGTAGCTGGAGTGCTGTCGGCGCAGGGTGATGACGCAGTACATGGTGATGGGGATGGCCATGTTAAGGATGTGCGTGCCGGCCAGCGTGCAGATGAGGAACTCCAGCGGCTTCCACTTCTTCTGCTTGGCACTGACGCTCAGGATGCCCCAGGCGTTGGCCAGGATGGACACGGCTGAGCACACCAGCCAGGCCAGCGCGTTGGTGCTGATCACTTCGCTCACCTCATCCTCATCCATGGCGGAACGTGGGGACGACGCCATCGGGGGGCAGGGCGGCGGTGAGAGGAGAGGTCACAGCGGAGGAGGAGGTAACGGCGTTGGTAGTGGTGGAGGCGGGCAGGAGGGGACGCAGGGCACAGCAGGGCGACTCGGGCATCCTACCGGGGCGGACAGGCACTTTCCACAGGATAGGTGGTGCAGCAGGGGACAGAGGGCATGGTGGTGGCAGCAGCAGCAGAGAATGAGTAGAAGGGGAGGGTGAAGGAGGGGGAGAGACTGGGGAGGAGTGGCCAAGCCCAGCCAGTGTCACTAACAGGCCTGGAGAGGGTGAAAAGGAAGAGAAAAGAGGAGGGGAGGGGAGAAGGATACAAAGAGAGATGATAAAGGAGTAATAGTTTACATTCACATTACTTCAATACATAACAATTCCAATTCATTTTTAACAATCAACTGATAGGCAACTCATTGTAAAACACCTATGGTGAACATGGTGCAAGTGAAGGCAGGTTAATTTCATGTGCAACCAAAGAGAATTTGACCACACACGCCAGCAGAGTTTACAATTTCGACCATCTATTAGGTTCATTGGCTGAATCCAAAACTAGACTCTACGGTAGGCTACGGATGCTCTAATGTAGGCTTCACCATTCACTGCCATGTCCTGCAACTGGCCCCAACTTGGGGAATTTCACAATCTGGAAATAATTTAATGGTGCCAGTAACACGAAATCCAATTCTTGCTCCTGATTCAAACTGGCGGTGCTGTACAGTATATTGTATAGTTCAATACAGTAGCATACCAAGATGCAACTGTATTGAATACATTTTTATCACATTTATTCCCAATAATAGATATGGCCAATATGGTAATAGGACATATGACAATTTGTCAATCAACTCCCTGTTTTCCATAAAATGTCTGTATGAACAGCATAATGACCCCAAAAAATCCACTTGCCACTCTTTTCACATCAGCCATCTGCAGGTATGTGTACACTGCATTATGCTCTTTGATCAGCATTCAAAGCTATTTTCTCAGTCAAATTGCCCTTGCTAGAGAGAATACACAAAGGAGATCCGTTTTCCCCCATACCACAGTGAAGTGTAAAACACTTGGCGCAGCTGGAGTGTTGTCAATTCACTTCTATTTCCTGTCTGTTTTGTTGTCCGGAGAGTGATGTGCTCTGGGCCGTACCCCAAGGAGAGACACTCAAAATGAGTGACATGTCATCGCTCAGGCCTCCCGTACAAAGGCTAGCCAACTTATCCGAGTTCCTGCCTCCAACAGCTGTTGCATTGTTGTTGTGGTGCTAGCTTTCGGTTTGAACTTTACATTCAGGGTTGCATTGCAAAAAGATACACTACATAACCAAAAGTATGTGAACACCTGCTCATCGTATATCTCATTCCAAAATCTTCCCCAAACTGTTGCCACAAAGTTGGAAGCACAGAATCATCTGGAATGTCATTGTATGCTGTAGCGTTAAGATTTCCCTTCACTGGAATTAAGGGGCCTAGCCCGAACCATGAAAAACAGTCCCAGACCATTATGCCTCCTCCACCAAACTTTACAGTTGCCCCTATGCATTAGGGCAGGAAGTGTTCTCTTGGCATCCGCCAAACCCAGATTTGTCCGTTGGACTGCCAGATGGTGAAACGTAATTCGTTGCTCTGGAGAACGCGTTTCCATTGCTCCAGAGTCCAATGGCGGTGAGCTTCACACCACTCCAGACGACGCTTGGCATTGCGCATGGTGATCTTAGGCTTGTGTGCGGCTGCTTGGCCATGGAAACTCATTTCATGAAGCTCCCAACGAACAGTTCTTGTGCTGACTTTGTTTCTAGAAGCAGTTTGGAACTCGGTAGTGAGTGTAGCAACCAAGGACAGATGATTTTTAAGCGCTTCAGCACTCAGCAGTCTCGTTCTGTGAGCTTGTGTCACCTACCACTTTGTGGCTGAGCCGTTGTTGCTCCTAGACGTTTCCACTTCACAATAACAGCACTTACAGTTGGGGCAGCTCTAGCAGAACGAACTGACTTGTTGGAAAGGTGGCATCTTATGACTGTGCCACGTTAAAAATCACTGAGCTCTTCAGTAAGGGCATTCTACTGCCAATGTTTATCTATGGAGATTGCATGGCTGTGTGCTCGATTTTATACACCTGTCAGCAACGGGTTGGGCTGAAAAAGCCGAATCCACTCATTTGAAGGTGTGTCCACATACTTTTGAATATATAGTGTACGTTATGTTACAGAGTACTGTGTTTTTAATCATCTAAATCAATCAATCAATCACTCAATCAATCAACCAACTACATTCTACACTAAGGGAAACTACTGGGTAAAGACTAACATAAGATTAACATAAATATTTGGTTGATATTTGACTGAATTCCCATTTAGCAAGCACTTATTGGACCACTGCTGGTTATGAGACAGCACACCACTGCAGGCAGGCAAGTCAATGTCAGAACCTTGTCATTATACTGATGACTAGTGATGGTGGGAAAAATCGATACAGTAGAGTATCACAAAATTATTTTGACGAGATTATATTTATTCTAAGGATCGATTCTCAAAATAAATAAAAATATAGTATATAAAGTATATTCTTTTTTTCTCTTTTTTTCTTCTTCTTGTAGGTAGTTAACGTTAGCTAGCGCTAGTCGTTTGTACCTAGTCCAAAACTCTGGTATTTCTCCTTTTATAGCTTGGCCTCAATATTTTTGTGAGCCAATATGTTTTCAGCACTATATGTCTGATCAAAAATTGTTTTCTCATGGCTCTCTCTTGTCCCTCTGCAGCAGACATATAGTGAGCAATATGTTAGGAACATAGAATCACAATACTTATAGAATTGTAAATAAATCGTGATATATATAGAATCGCAACACATATCGTATCGGCACCTAAGTATTGTTATAATATCGTATATTGAGGTCCTTGGCAATTCCCAGCCCTACCGATGACAGCCGATATGGTAGTGTACTGCTAGCACAGCATGAGGTTACTAATTGGGAGAAGCCCCAGGTACAGGAAATAAATGCAGGTTAGCGTTTTTCGTCATTAATCTTGTACTGGACGCAGCTCTGCAGAGTGGTCACTAGCTAGCACAGGCACTGCCATAAAGTCATAAAATCTGATTTGAAACCTAACCCTAACCCTAACTTTAACCTTAACCACACTGCTAACCCTTGTGCCTAACCCTAACCTTAAATTAAAATCGAAAAGCAATTTTTTGCTTTCATTCATTTTTACAATATAGCCAATTTTGAATTTGCAATTGTCCCATCTAGCGGGAATTGCTCAGTTCTGCCTCCAGGACAAAACTCATCCCAATTAACATTAACCTGCAAAATAAGTGGAAGATTATTGCAATACTGCTCAAGATACTGTTGCTATCCATTAGAAAGATGATGATGAAAAAATTGCGAACTATCCCTACAACTCTGGGCATGTCTTTTTGCTGTCAGCGTATACCCAACCCCCGACACACCACACAAACAATAGGCTGAGAGCAGCACAGATTCAGCCACAGAGCAGCCTGAATCCCATTATAGGGCCAACCCAGTCGAGCCAAGCCGAGCTGTACTGGGCTGGCCTTGTTACACATCCACAATAGTTACTGGAACCGTGCTGGAAATATCAGCCCTATTGTGTGAATCAGGTCATGGAGAAAGCCAGCTAAAAGCTTTCACAGAGATTCTTGTGTTTTCCTGTAGAGAATGATGATGACCAATAGCATAAGCAAAAAGGGGCAAGTGGTGCCACCTAATAAATTGAGTCGACAGACAGGCTGGAGCCATTGGAGTCCTTTTATAAGCAGAAGGCTCAGACATTCATAATGATGTAAACCTAGCCTTATCCGAATGCCCAGGTCACAGATGCCACCCAAACGTACCCATGAGAGGCACTTAGAGCATAATTCTAACGAAATCTTGATTTTAAATTATTGTGGGTGCAGCATTTGAGCAATATTACACTGAACAAAAATCTAAACTCAACATGCAAAAATGTCACAGATTTTACTGAGTTACAGTTCATATAAGGAAATCAGTCAATTGAAATAAATACATTAGGCACTAATCTATGGATTTCACATGACTGCGCAGGGGCTCAGCCATGGCTGGGCCTGGGAGGGCATATGACCACCCACTTGGGAGCCAGGCCAACCCACTGGGGAGCTGGCCCAGCCAATCAGAATGATTTTTTCCTCACAAAAGGGCTTTATTACAGACAGACATACTCCTCAGATTCATCAGCTGTCCGGATGGCTAGTCTCAGATGATACCGCAGGTGAAGAAGTCGGATGTGGAGGTCCTGGGCTGGCGTGCTTACATGTGGTCTGCGGTTGTGAGGCCGGTTGGACATACTGTGGCATTGTGTTGTGTGACAAAACTACACATTTTAAAGTGGCAATTTATTGTCCCCAGCACAAGGTGCACCTGCGTAATAATCACGCTGTTTAATCAGCATCTTGATATGACACACCTGTCAGGTGGATGGATTATCTTGGCAAAGGAGAAATGCTCACTAACAGGGATGTAAACAAATTTGTGCACCAACATTTTGAGAAATAAGCTTTTTGTGATTATCGAAAATTTCTGGGATCTTTTATTTCAGCTCATGAAACATGGGACCAACACTTTACATGTTGCGTTTATATTTTTGTTCAGGATAGTTTGTAAGTCATTCGTCAAAGTTACACATATTGTTTGTCTACAGTCTTTTTAGCCTGGTCTGTTTTTGACAGGCTCTTTCAGAGATGTGGAAGGGAGTGGACAGACACATGGGGTATTGGCTAAGTTCTCCTTATGTGGCTTCAGTTGTAGTGGGGTGCTTCCTCCTTCACATCTCCTCTGATCTCGGGCAGTAGGAAGTTCAGAGGTTAGAACCAGAAGCCAGGAGGTTTCCAGTTTGAATCCCGTGCTGGACAATAGGGGAGATGAACTGGCCACCGCAAGGTAGATCACAGATAGCCTCTCCTGCATTTGAGCGAGTCACTTAAGCCCTACAATCTTCCAGGGGCGCTGTTCTGCAGCTGAATCTGTGCTCCCACTTTGAGGTGTCTGTCTGAGCCATTCGGGAGCTTAAGGTAAAATGTCCAACTCTGATGGACTGTCAAAGTGCTATTTAAAAGTCTCCTCTTTGTCCATGTTTCAGTTTTTCTCTAGACCTTTGTGTGCTGGCGACATTGCCAAAGCAGCAAGGCGCCAGCCCAAGTCTGCAAGCCAAACATCCCCCAAAGCCAAAGTCCACAAATCATCTGATATCAGTCTGGCTTCATCAACATTTCCAGTCAGTGGACCTGCTTAATCAACAACTCATTACATAAATATACAGTTTACATATGGCTATGTCCCAAGGAAAATGCTGGCGAGCCATAATATCACTGAGTATAGATTAAATAAATTGCAGGATGTGCACCGACATAAGAACCAGATACAGAGTGATGCCAAATGATGTATCAAATGATGCTGTATCTGTAATATGAACATACTGTCTAACATGTTGTTCACTTCATTAAACAAATAAATACAATGCCAGCGTTGTCTGTGGCAATGTGGAAGCCTAGTAGCCTATCAAAATAATTTCAATGAAGGTCTCAAACAAAGTGTTGCATAAGGAGCCAAGATTTAGTCCCACGTCCTCCTACTCTTTGGATGAGTAATTTAGTGCTTTGCAAATCTGTCAGTGAAGCTTAGTGAGACACGGGGGGGAGGGGGGGAGGGGGGGGGCTACAGCATGCATCACATCATCACAGATAGAGATAGATAGATACTGTAGATATACAGTACCAGTCAAAAGTTTGGATAAACCTACTCATTCAAGGTTTTCTATATTTTTACTATTTTCTACATTGTAGAATAATAGTGAAGACATCAAAACTATGCAATAACACATATGGAATCATGTAGTAACTAAAGAAGTGTTAAACAAATCAAAATATATTTTAGATTTTAGATTCTTCGAAGTAGCCACCTTTTGCCTTGATGACAGCTTTGCACACTCTTGGCATTCTCTCAACCAGCTTCATGAGGTAGTCACCTGGAATGCATTTCAATTACAGGTGTGCCTTGTTAAAAGTAAATTTGTGAAATTTCTTTCCTTCTTAATGCGTTTGAGCCAATCAGTTGTGTTGTGACAAGGTAGGGGTGGTATACAGAAGATAGCCCTATTTGGTAAACAACCAAGTCCATATTATAAAAAGAACAGCTCAAATAAGCAAAGAGAAATGACAGTCCATCATTACTTTAAGACATGAAGGTCAGTCAATCCAGGAAATTGCAAGAACTTTGAAAGTTTCTTCAAGTGCAGTCGCAAAAACCATCAAGCGCTATGATGAAACTGGCTTTCATG
The DNA here is from genome assembly GCF_045679555.1 of Salvelinus alpinus. NCBI lineage: Eukaryota > Metazoa > Chordata > Actinopteri > Salmoniformes > Salmonidae > Salvelinus > Salvelinus alpinus. The sequence continues at coordinate 10,109,814 of NC_092113.1, read as the reverse complement.
AGAAATGCCAAAGGAAAGGAAGACCCAGAGTTACCTCTGCTACAGAGGATAAGTTCATTAGAGTTAACTGCACCTCAGATTGCAGCCCAAATAAATGCTTCACAGATTTCAAGTAACAGACACATCTCAACATCAACTGTTCAGAGGAGACTGCGTGAATCAGGCCTTCATGGTCAAATTGCTGCAAAGAAACCACTACTAAAGGACACCAATAAGAAGAAGAGGCTTGCTTGGGCCAAGAAACACGAGCAATGGACATTAGACCGGTGGAAATCTGTCCTTTGGTCTGATGAGTCCAAACTTGAGATTTTTGGTTCCAACCACTGTGTCTTTGTGAGAGTAGGTAAACAGATGATCTTGGCATGTGTGGTTCCCACCGTGAAGCATGGAGGAGGAGGTGTGATGTTGTGGGGGTGCTTTGCTGGTGACACTGTCTGTGCTTTATTTAGAATTCAAGGCACACTTAACCAGCATGGCTACCACAGCTGTCATCAAGTCAAAGGGTGGCTACTATGAAGAATCTAAAATTGAAAATAGATTTTTATTCGTTTAATACTTCTTTGGTTACTACATGATTCCAAATGTGTTATTTTATAGTTTTGATGTCGTCACTATTATACTACAATGTAGAAAATAGTAAAAATAAAGAAAAACCCTTGAATGAGTAGGTGTGTTCAAACTTTTGACTGGTACTGTATATATATATATATAGAGAGTAAGTGAATAAGTGTGTGAGTTAATGAGAGTGAGAGAGAGAAAGAAATAGACAGAATATAAAGTAGATTGATGGAGACAGTATATCACACAAAAGGATACAGACAGATAGACAGGTCAGTGTGTTTGGAGAGACAGAACAGAGGTGTGTGTGTTTGAATGTGAAGCTGACCTACATCTCCCCATTGGTTTGTGAGTTGGGGTGGGAGAGCTGCGCATGCCCCCAGTGCCTTGCCGCCAATCAGCACGATGCATCGGCCTAGGCCGAGAGCGCCTGTCTCTCCAGAGCTGTCGGAAAAGACGAACGCTCCGTGCCGCAGCAGGCCGGCGTCTACACCGGAAGCGCCGCCTGCACACACTTGTAGCCGTGAAGCCTCGCGACCCTAAAACCCAACAAGCACTTTGCTTTGGGCCCAGGAGAGACTCATTAAGTCACTGAAAGGCTCTGGTCATTCAAAGAGAGCTTTTCACCTACCGCTCGGGAAGTGAGCTAAAATAGCACAATGCCACACTCAAAAAGAGAAGTCACTTGTCTAGTCAGGGAGTGGTTCCAAGCCTGTATTCCCATTTTGTGGTAACATCGAGTGAAAACCTGAAAGGGAAACGCAAAACCCAGAACAATACAATAAAGAGTAGAACTATTCAATTTATTTTAGTTGAACTGACATTTGTGTTTCCAAGCAATTCTATGTGACGTGTGTGAACTGCCATAATGGAGGTCCCATTAGGAAGTTAATAACATCTATTGCTGAAATGTAAATACAATATAAATATGAGTCCGAATAATGTCACGAACGCTGGCGAACATGTCTTATAAACTAACGGCAGCTTACTGACATAATTCACACGCTATGGAGTATTATGACATGCTTATGACATTATCATGAAGGCAACACTATGCCTCCTATAAGTGAATGGCGAACAGCTGATAAGTAGAGCCAGATATAGTAGAGCTTAGTCAGAAGTTGCCCTGAATGATCTAGGATCAGATTACCTTTCGCCTGTTTTTACTGTGTTGTTTAAGAGACACAGGTCTCCAATTTATTAATGACACAGGTTAGGTCATAGGGTCTCTCAGACCATGTACATACATAGTGCAATCATGACATCTTTAGAGGTGACATTTTCTGTTTCAAGTACAAGGCCTCAGAGTGTTCTTGGAGTGCTATCAAATGGCTGACTACAGCGTCATCCTCCCATGCATACAAACAGCCCACTTCAGCGTACCATCATCAGCATTATCTGTTACTGGAAGATATCTGACACTCCCATTGTCCATGTGAGCGACTGGGCCTGAATGGAAGCAGAGTGGGGCTTACTATTCCGAGGTATTAACTGATCTTCCCCTTTTGGAATAGTGCAGAATAGTGTAGTGTCATGGAGTACAAAGCCTGTCTCCAGGATGGGGGAGTCAGAGACAGTTTAGGAATTACAGCTGGCGTGGCCCGCTGAGTCATCCACTACAGGCAGGGAGGCAGGAAGGCAGGCAGCAGATGTGAAGACACAGCACTCTCACCAAGTGGGATGAACTAGTCCTTCAGAAGCCAAGATGCAATCTATCTGACTCATCTTCAGTGAATGACGAATAATCAACTTGTGACAAACAATTATCCCAATATGATATCTCTGATGCAGAGTGATCGGCAACACTTCATTCCAGGTTGATAAAGTACTTGATTGAGTCATTAGGGACTGGAGGTCATGCTGAAGACACGCTGACAGTGAATGAATGATCAAATCCTCAACTTTGCACAGAGCAAAAGTATGTCCTGTGCGTTGGTGTAGTCTCTATTGATTAAGCAATCATAAAAGAGCGAATTATGACAAATATTTTGGGGGAGTTCAAAAGGTATTCGGACTCAAAACCATGAAAAGGAATAAACCAAGGAGGTCGAGATGCAAAAATAATATACTTAATTGAATCCATGCTCAAAAGAATGCATAGGGTGAAAGTGCAAGGTGCTGTAAAAAAAAACATTTATTAACATCATGATATGTTCTAATTCAATCCAAGGCAATAACAAACACATATTCATTGTTAAATTAATATAGTACAAAGTCATTGTTTATAAACTTATTTCTTTGAGAGGTGGCTGTTTGAAAATAAAGCATTTTTTTAACACTATTATTTCAATCAAACATCTTGAGTTGTTCAGTTATTACACTGAAATATACTGATCTAATTAGGAATTGTTTTATCCTGTCCCACCTTTTGAAATCAACGCCGAACACCCACATTAAAAGACAGTAGAATGAATGTTCCTTAAGCAACACTCCTACAAATATCACCAGGTGATGGGATTGCATCCCTCTCCAGCATGGCCACATGGTGAGTAGTCTGTCTGCAAACATTTTGGAGAAAATTTGTGAGCATGTTGGTAAATCTTCATGTATTTTTAAGTGTCACTGCCGAACATCTAATATATCAAGAAATATGTAAAGTACGGTTTTGGGACTAAAATATGTTTACTGGGATGTCCATCTGTCCAAATGAAAGAAAGCCAACCATATTTTACCTATGGGGATTCTTTGAAGTCCAAAATAAGTCAACACCAAAATTGTCACAATCAAAACAATTGACACCAAAGATATACACTCCCCGGCCAGTTTATTAGGTACACCACCCGAAAATGGATCGCTACTACAGACAGTGAGTCACATGGCCGTGACTTGTTATATAAAGCAGGCAGACAGGCATCGAGGCATTCAGTTACTGTTCGATTGCACGTTAGAATGGGCAAAACGAGTGACCTAAGCGACTTTGAGCGTTGGATGATCGTCGGTGCCAGGGCGCCGAATCCAAATCTCAGAAACGGCTGCCCTGCTGGGCTTTTCATGCACGACAATGTCTAGGGTTTACAGAGAATGTTGCGACAAACTAAAACCATCCAGTCAGCAGCAGTCCTGTGGGAGAAAACAGCTTGTTGATGAGAGAGGTCGAACGAGAATGGCAAGAATCGTGGAAGCTAACAGACGGGCCACAAACAGACAAATGACGGTGCAGTACAACAGTAGTGTGTAGAACGGCATCTCAGAGTGTACAACTCGTCGGTCTTTGTCACGGATGGGCTATTGCAGCAGACGACCACACATGATGGTTCCACTCCTATCAGCTAAAAACAAGAAAAAGCGGCTGCAGTTGGCACGCGATCACCAACACTGGGAAGTTGAGGAATGGAAAAAACATTGCCTGGAACATGACAGCGAGTTCAGTTTACTTGAGTGGCCTGCTCAGTCCCCAGACCTCAACCCAATAGAACATCTTTGGTATGAGATGGAACGGGCTGTTCGCGGCATGAATGTACCGCTATCCAATCTGCAGCAACGGCGTGATGCCATCGCCTAGGCATGGACCAACATCCCTGTGGAACGTTTCCGACAACTTGTAGAATGCCCAGAAGAATTCAGGCCATTCTGGTGGCAAAGGGGGGTCCGACCCGGTACTAGATGGGTCTACATCATAAACTAACCAGTGAGTGTAAAGAGGTCTCATCTTTGAATCTGTGCCATTATGGCATCTGTGACAGCACGGGCATCTCGAACTACGGAGGACCACTGTACTGTGCACTACTGTACTGTACTGTACCCCACTCTACTGTACTGTACTCTACTGTACTCTACTGTAGTAGGGATGTGACAAATGGAAAACATTTCTTCATGTTTAAACAGACATTTTTTATCAGTTTTCCGTAAAAATCCCTTGTGAATTCACAATGCAGAATATGGTCCTATTGTGTATAACCGCTATGGGGCAATGATTCAGTCATAGGCTGAATCTCAAACCGAAAACTTGGCCCCTAAGTCCTGTATCAAGGGGCCGCTTTCTATTGTGATCACTGTTTAATAGTGGTTTTGGTCACTCAACATTCCAACTGCCACGTATCAATATTACAAAATTATACAACTATTTGTGAGCATTGGCTCCCGTGACCTGTTGTACAGGTCACTCGCTATGAAACACGGGCACTGGGGACAGACACAGACGCACACTCTGATAGACAGTGAGAAAACAAAATGACAAAATGACTTCTCTCTACTCATGCACAAAATATGTGCAAGTGTATCGGCCACCAGTGATTTCCGCAGCTGATTTAGCTTGTTGTAGCCTGCCTGCTAGCTAGCTTCACTGACAAACACAGGGCCAGGTTGACGTTTATTGTCATGAGTCTTGTCCTGGAAGCAGAACTGAGTGACTTTCCCTTAGATAGGCGAGCTGCAAAGTAAAAATGTGCTATAAATATTGCTTTTTGGACTTAATTTAAGGTTAGGAGGCTAAGCATTATGGTTAAGGTCAGGGTTAAGGTTAGAATTAGGTTTTATGATTTTGTGGCTGTGCCAGCTAGTGACCACTCTGCAGAGCTGCCTCCAGAACAAGATTCATGACAAAAAACGCTAACCTGTACACAGGGATGGAACTTTAGCAAGCTACAATAGCTACACCCAAAAGGGTTCTTCATCTGTCCCCTAACATCCTTACACTCTTAGAGAAAAGGTGCTATCCCAATAGGACAACCCTTTTTTGGTTGCAGGTAGAACCCTTTTTGGCTCCAGGTAGAACCCTTTGGGGTTCCATGTAGAACACTCTGTAGAAAAGGTTCTGCATGGAACCCAAAAGTGTTTCCCTGCAACCAAAAAAGGGTTGTCCTATTGGGATAGCACCTTTTCTCTAAGAGTGTAAGGATGTTAGGCACTGCACTGATAAACAGTGTGTAGCTTGTCACTCATTTGCAATAGTTTGACAGCTTGCTGATGAAGTTCCCAGTAGTCAGTCCGTACTTCAGCATGTTTACAAAGTACCAATCGTTGTAACATTGGGTCAGCTAAAAGCACAGCGCAGCAGCAGACTCGATATACTGACTCAGGGCAGAGCAGGCTGTTCTCTGCTGTCGCTTGCCTTTCTCTGCCACTTCTCCAACTTAATGGTGATAAAGTGCAGGGCACTTCATATCTGTGGTAAATAATTTGAAAGATGCATATCTCCCAACTTTACAGCATTGCTGCGTTAGGCATTTGTTTAATTTACATTTTTCCCTTTATTATGATGATCGGGACCTGTTAGTGGTAGTTTTGTAATAACTGCACTGGGATTTTAATTTTGTGATAAAAAATGTAAATAAAAAATAGGTTAAGGATTTATTTTTTATGTTAACTTCCCAATTTTGCGCAAACATTTTAACGTTTAAAAGTTCACACCCCTATAATGTAACCTACTCTACTGTACTTTACTGTACTCTACTATAATGTACTCTACTATAATGTACTATACAGTTGGTCTTTAACTTGTCATGCTCTCAACTTGCTAGGTCTGGATCTTGGAAACAATGTCCTGGTATAAATATTGGTCTTGGAACCTGGATATAACCTTAGTTTTTGGTTTACAAACTATAAGCAACCCAATTTGAAGAAGACTCCAGCCACCTAAGTCATAGACTGTTCTCTCTGCTAAATAGCTAATCATAAATGGCTATCGGGACTACCTGCATTGACCCATTTTTGCACTAACTCTCTTGCACTGACTCTAGTATGCACACACACTGGACTCTACTCACACACTCACACAGACTTACACTGACACCCCAACACACACATACAGTGCATTTGAAAAGTATTCAGACCCCTTGACTTTTTCCACATTTTGTTATGGTACAACCTTATTCTAAAATTGATTAAATCGTTTTTTACCCTCATAAACCTAAACACAATGCCCCATAAAGACAAAGCAAAAACTGCTTTTTAGAAATGTTTGCAAATCTATACTTTGTTGAAGCACCTTTGGCAGCGATTACAGCCTTCTTGGGTATGACGCTACAAGCTCGGCACACCTGTATTTGGGGAGTTTCTCCCCTTCTTCTCTGCAGATCCTCTCAAGCTATGTCAGGTTGGATGGGAGCATAGCAGCACAGCTATTTCCAGATCTCTCCAGAGATGTTCGATCGTGTTCAAGACCATGCTCTGGCTGGGCCACTCAAGGACATTCAGAGACTTGTCCCAAAGCCACTCCTGCGTTGTCTTGGCTGTGTGCTCAGGGTCTGAATACTTATGTAAATAAGGTATTTCTGTTCTGTTCTGATTTTATACATTTGCAAACTTTTCTAAAAACCTGTTTTCGCTTTATGGGGTATTGTGTGTAGATTTCTGAATAAGGTTGTAACGTAACAAAATGTGGAAAAAGTCAAGGAGTCTGAATATTTTGGAATGCACTGTACACACACAAACACTACATACGCCCACACACTGTAACGGCGTTCCTCTCTCTCTTCATATGAAGAGGAGGAGTAGTGATTGAACCAAGGCGCAGCGGGTTGTGATGACATATTTATTTACAGAAAAGACGAAAACACGAACTTGACTATAAACTAACAAAACAACAAAACGGAGTAGACAAACCTGGACATGCGAACTTACATAAAACGCAGAACTCACGAACAGGAAAATGACTACACAAAAGACCGAACTTACAAACAAACCGAACAGTCCCGTATGGTGCGACAAACACTGACACAGGAGACAAACCCACAACGAACACTGTGAAACAACCTACCTAAATATGACTCTCAATTAGAGGAAACGCCAAACACCTGCCTCTAATTGAGAGCCATACCAGGCAACCCTAAACCAACATAGAAACAGAAAACATAGAATGCCCACCCAAACTCACGTCCTGACCAACTAACACATACAACAAACTAACAGAAATAGGTCAGGAACGTGACACACACACACATAACATATGCACAAACTCACACACACACTTTTACACTCACCACATTCGCTGTTGCTTCTGTCTATTATCTATCCTAGTTAAGTGCCTAGTCACTTAACCCCTACCAATATGTACATAGCTACCTCAATTACCTCATACCCCTACTCATACTCCCTGTATATAGCCATCTTATTTTTACTCATTATTGTTATTCGTTTTTCACTGGATATTTATTCCTCGTGTCACTATTTCTATTTTTTATCTTTAACTCTGCATTGTTGGAAAAGGACCTGTAAGTAAGCATTTCACTGTTAGTCTGCACCTGTGGTTTACGAAGCATGTGACAAATAACCTTTTATTTTATTTTATTTGATAATTGGCTTATCACTTACCAACTCATAGAAATCCTCACCTAGCTGATGGTGGAATGGCATTGTCTATACTAAAACGAGTTATATCCATCTAGTCCTTCATTTACAGTGCTTTCAGAAAGTATTCATACCCCTTGACTTAATCCACATTGTGTTGAGTTACAACCTGAATTAAAAATTGATTAAATATTTGTTTAAATGGTCACCCATCTACACACAATACCCCATAATGACTAAGTCAAAACATGTTTTTGACATTGTTGCAAATGTATTGAAAATTAAATACAGAAATATCTAATTTACATAACAATTCACACCCCTGAGTCAATACATGTTAGAATCACCTTTGGCAGTGATCACAGCAGTGAGTCTTTTGGGGTAAGTTTCTTAAGAGCTTGGCACACCTGAATTGTACAATATTTACCCATCATTAATTTCAAAATTCTTCATGCGCTGTCAAATTGGTTGTTGATCATTGCTAGACAACCATTTTCAAGTCTTGCCATAGATTTTCAAGCAGATTTAAGTCAAAACTATAACTCGGCCACTCAGGAACATTCAGACATTGCTTTGCCACATTTTTGGCAGGATTACTTGAGTGCCTTGTTGCAAACAGGATGCATGTTTTGGAATATTTTTATTCTGTGCAGGCTTCCGTCTTTTTACTCTGTCAATTAGGTTAGTATTGTGGAGTAACTGCAATTTATTGAGCAAAACTTATTTAGATTTGCCATAAGAAAGGAGTTGAATACTTATTGACTCAAGACATTTCATATTTTCATTGTATATTAATTAGTAAACATTTCTAAAAACATACAGTACCAGTCAAACGTTTGGACACACCTACTCATTCAAGGGGTTTTCTTAATTTTTTACTATTTTCTACATTGTAGAATAATATTGAAGACATCACAGCTATGAAATAACACATATGGAATCATGTAGTAACCAAAAAAGTGTTATTACAAATCAAAATATATTTTATATTTGAGATTCTTCAAAGTAGCCACCCTTTGCGGCAGGTAGCCTAGTGCTCCAAACATTTGACTGTATGTCTACCTGAAACATGTTGGACAACATGTGTGCTTAAAGTTAGAAAAAATAGGATACAAATTATTTTTTTTTACAACCCCCAATTTGCACTACTTCTGTAGAATGACCCATATACTACCATCATGGAGTCAAGTATTTGCCAGTAGCGTGTGGTAAGGCCAGCGGCTAGGTTGGCAATGGTATTCACACTTTTTCTGTGAGAACCCTCCTTTGACATTTGAAAAACTTGGCAGACCTCATCCATGTACAATGATTCCCCACGATATTCTCAAGGTCGAATTTTTTGACCTTCCATCTGTCTTAAAGTGTCATCTCCGCCAACTTTATTATATTTGTGTGTTTTTATCTTCGTTTTATATTCTAGCAGTAATAGGTCCACTCACCGGAAGCAGAGCTTTCAACGAAAATCACAGAAGCGGGGTACACACCAACCTTTCCCCATTGAAAACAGTTCAGCCACGCCTGAATTCAAGCAATAATGACATACAGATTTAGTTGTATTATAACCGTAATTATAGCTCCCATCCAAATGTCATGAATGATATACAGGTAACTGCCAAAATAAAGGAAACACCAGCATAAAGTGTCTTAATAGGGCATTGCGCCACTATGAGCCAGAAATGCAGCTTTAATGCACCTTGGCATAGATTCTAAAGTGTCTGGAACTCTATTGGAGGGATGCGACACCATTCTTCCACGAGAAATTCCATCATTTGGTGTTTTGTTGATGGTGGTGGAAAACGCTGTCTCAGCTGAGGCCCCACTCCAGAATCTCCCATAAGTGTTCAATTGAGTTGAGATCTGGTGACTGAGACAGCCATGGCATATGATTTACATAGTTTTAATGCTCATCAAACCATTCAGTGACAACTTGTGCCCTGTGGATGGGGGCATTTTCATCCCATTTTCAAATAATGGCCTGCCCAGCACCCTAAGCATGATGGGATGTTAATTGCTTAATTAACTTAAGAACCACACCTGTGTGGAAGCACCTGCTTTCAATACACTTTGTATCCCTCATTTACTCAACTGTTTCCATTATTTTTGCAGTTACCTGTATATTCATGTCATAGTCACCAGTGAACTCCATTACACTCAAATGTTACTTCAACTTCAACCAGTGAATGCTAGCGATGCTACCGCTCTGTCTTAATGAGTGTTAGCATGCTGATAGCACACCCTGCACACTAAAATGTATATTTTAATAGGTATGCAGTAGGTTGATAAAAATATCAACAAAGTTATGACGAGCTGCAGTAGTTCCGATGTTGTTGTTTTTTGTCACTGGTTATTTTGACAAATCACAATTTCGCAGGTGTTAGCATCTTTTGAATTTCGGAAGGGGAAAGGAAATTCGGGCCCCAAACTTGCAAAGAGAGATGGTGGAGCTTCTCGTTCCAGTTCCACTCCTTGTTCTAGCATTTCTTGATCACTTCTCTTAACATGTATGGACCCAGAACTTAATCGAGCAGCTGACCAATTACACAATACTTTAGTTCCGGGTTAACTGAGATTAGCTAGTGATAGTGATGCACAAGCTAGGCCTATTTGAAACATCACCATCTCCTGGCAGCATTTACCTGACAGTGTCATGCCTGCTCCCGCTCCTCCTCGCTGGTGCTCGACCTGACAGTGTCACGCACACCTGTCACCATCATTACGCGCATCAGCGCTCGCTGGACTCACCTGGACTTCACCTGGACTTCACCTGGACTTTTTGTTTTCCACTGTCCGTATTCTGTTCCTGTCCGTGTTTCATTAAGTGTTCCCTCCTTGTACTTGCTTCTCGTCTCCAGCGTCTTTCCTCACAGAATGCTGACACCAATATTTGAAGCATCAGGGAGGGTTTTGTTTTTTGTTGATGACGTCGGGTCCGGGTGCCGCTGCCGTAGGAACCGGGGGTGCCTCAGCTGGCTCATCGGGCTTCCACGCCTTTGCCGACTCGAGAGGTTTCCTTGCCTCGGTTGGCTCGGCAAGCGCCCATCCCACGTCATGCCTCACCCGGGTCGTCGGGCTCCACGCCCCAGCTGGCTCATCATGCTCACATCCCACGTCATGCCTCAGCCGGGTCGTCGGGCTCCACGCCTCAGCTGGCTCATCATGCTCACATCCCACGTCATGCCTCACCCGGGTCGTCGGGCTCCACGCCTCAGCTGGCTCATCATGCTCACATCCCACGTCATGCCTCAGCCGGGTCGTCGGGCTCCACGCCTCAGTTGGCTCATCATGCTCACATCCCACGTCATGCCTCAGCCGGGTCGTCGGGCTCCACGCCCCAGTTGGCTCATCATGCTCACATCCCACGTCATGCCTCAGCCGGGTCGTCGGGCTCCACGCCTCAGCTGGCTCATCATGCTCACATCCCACGTCATGCCTCAGCCGGCTCATCAGGCTCCCACGCCTCAGCGGGATTGTCAGGCTTTCACGCCTCTGCCGGATCGTCCGGCTCCCATGCCTCCGCCGGCTCGTCGGGCTCCCACGCCTCAGCCGGCTCGCTGTGCTTCTACGCCTCAGCCGGCTTGTCCACTGCCCACATCTCGGCCGGCCCATCAGGCTGGCCCAGGTGGGATGCCGGGTTGCGCCCCTGGGGGGGTACTGTCACGCCTCTTCCCGCTCTTCCTCTCTGGCGCTAGAGGGCGCCAGGCTGCACATCATTACGCACACCTGTCACCATCATTATGCACATCAGCGCTCGCTGGACTCACCTGGACTCCATTAGCTTGTTGATTGCCCCTCCTATATCTGTTTGTTCCTCTGTTAGATCCCTGTGTCAGCACTGTTGTTTTTGTTTCCACCTGTCCAGACAGGGGAAAACTCTGTATTCTGTTCCTGTCCGTGTTTCATTAAGTGTTCCCTCCCTGTACTTGCTTCTCGTCTCCAGCGTCTTTCCTCACAGACAGATCAGTAGCTTGAAAATCCCCCCAAAAGCTTGAAAACCTAAATGAAAACCCATTTGATTTTTGCCCAATGTTTAGAAAAGAAAACTAAAACTGAACATAATTCATAATGATTTTTATTGTATTTTAGTTTATTTTGGAGTCGAAGATAATAGTTTCAGTACAGTTTTAGTTTTTCAAACAAGTTCATTATTTTATTTCAGTTTACTAAATAGTTTTTTCATGATTAGTTTTGGCTTAAATTTCAGTTTTAGTTTACTATAATAACCTTGCTATCTAGTGCACCTGCACCCCGTAATTCACACGTCTAAAAAAGAATCGCAGTCGGCAATGCCCTAGTTAAAATATTTTAAACAGAGGGGCGGCAGGTGACAAGCTTGTGTGTATGACTCATAAGCTGCCTTAATTAATACTACTGAATGACTAGGAACCGTCTAATTTCTGTTCAGGTGTGTATGATATGGAATATTCTCAAGTAATGTGCAAATGCATAGGCTACATGTAATTTGGTGTATGATTGCATGTATAACTGTATTCAAGTGTGTACCTGAATGTGTATTTGTAAATAGTATTTGTGTTCAGTATATTGGTCTTTGTTTTCAAAGGTGTGTGGTAAATGTGTGCTCATGTTCAGGTGTGTGTAAGAAAGGGTTTGTACTGGTGCTCAGATGTAGGCCTGTCAATGATATATAGATGGATGTGGTATATGAGTTAGTTAATTCACCTGTTTCATTTGATGAGTAACCTTGCAGGAGACCTGAAGACTTGTAATTTTGTGTTTGGGCTGAAAGACCCAACGTCTCGGCTTTTGCTTAGCAGGTTATTGCAGTCCGGACGATACATGGTCAGTAACATTGGTGCCAAGATTGAAAGGAAGAGTGAAAGTAGTGGTGCCAGTTCACCAGACGGGCTTCTTCTGACACCATGCCAGAGACCTAAAGAATTGTGTATTGGCTCTCTCAGAAGGTTTAGCTCAGTAGGCAAATGTGGTCTTCAGTCACACCGACAACCAATTTCCAATATCCTGTCAGTTGTGTAATATATGGTAATCTACAGACAAAAGTGGTGGCAATAAGCAGTTCCTCAGTCCCTTTCCTTATGGCCCTGTTAGACAATACTTAAATGATTAGGTTGGTGCAAACAACTGGCCACAATGCAACGCAACGGCAGAGCCAAGACATGCAAAATCATTACCTGCCATTAGACACGAATTCTTGGTATAACTTAACAAAAACATAACAAAAACGTTTTACGCAATTCAATAGGAAACAGAAAAGTTGAGACAAAGTACTACAGTCTCTGCCTGAGGATGAATATGTGCCTGATATAAATGATTGATAATGTTCATAAGACACCATTGTAGTTGATACATTGAAGAGGTGCAAGAAAGGGAAAACCTAGTCAGTTCCACAACTGAATGCTTTCAACCGAAATGCCTCTTCTGTATTTAACCCTCAGATTCAGAGAGGTGGGGGGGCTGCCTTAATCAAATGCCCAGGGAGCAGTTGTTGTTCAGTGCTCACTGCCTTGCTCAAGGGCAGAATGCCCACCTTAGGGATTTGAACCAGTGACCTTTTAGGTTACTGGCCCATCGCTCTTAACAGCTAGGCTACCTGCTATGTGCACGTTATCCCAGAAGCATTGGGGAGTTAGGCTGTAGACCTAACCACAGATGCATCCATTTTCTAGTAATTTCTGTATTGTAATTTAATGTTTTCTATGCTGCCAAAGCGTTGTATTTTCTGAGATCCAATTCCATATACATAAAACATGTAATTCATAAAACCATTCAACTGTCTTCTATCTTCTTCTCACAAACTCATAAGTTCTCAAGCCCTTAATTTTAAACAGTTGAACCGAGTTCTTGCAATGAAATCATACATAGATAGAGCTTATTCACTCTGACTGCAGGCAATGTACAGTAAGCCATGACTTCTCCGATGATTACAGCGCTCGTGCCTTGTCAATTGATAACGGTTAATTCGTTTCGAATTCTGTCTTGTTCATCAAATTAGGCATATCAACATTTCATAAAATACATTCAAGGATTACCTCCCATGTAGGCACATTTTATGCTATATTTTATTCAAGAGGTTTGCATATAAATTCTAGTCTCTGGTTTTCTAGTCTATGACTTTTTTTTGCTGTAGGGTTGGTTTCGCCATGACATCAACATGTAAGTGAAGAGAAATACTGTTTACCTTAAGCATTTAATTAGCAATAATACGCAATTATGTTTTGTTTAATAAGCAGCATTAGTAGCTACTTATCTGGTTCATAAATCATTTAAATAGGTTTGCTAAATTAATCTAATCACCCAGCCTCGTGAATTATGCGTGGATGCTTAGGCTAATGTTGTATTCTTACCTTATGAAAGATTCCACCAGCAGACTATTCCAATCTTTCTGTGATATTACTTTTGCTGTAGTCCACAAAAGTCGTGGTCAGTCCTTACATTCCGAATTGAGGAACGACACCGGCGACCGTTAACATCAATCCAACAGTGTGATTTCGAAAATGAACGGGCAGATTTGAAACAGTATCAGCACAGCTGTACGTGGCCATTATTGTAGCGCGCGCGTCCTTTGTCCTATTTGGAGAAAATAACGTATATTTGACGGCTGGCGGTGCACACCACTAATGGAGTGTCATCTCTACAAAAATGAGTCATAAGAAATTATATAGCTCGTCAATTTCCCCATTTAATTAAGGCCACAATGCTCCATATCACATAGGATGTAGGCCTACCCGCCGCGAAGAGAGGCAGTAACTGAACGATATCTGATTGCGCCGCTGGATGGATGTGGCATGCTTAGTTCCCTTTGGCAGTGGGAGTAAACCGCAATAATAAGAAATAATTTATTGGGACAATATCATTTTCTTGGTTGTCGTCTCCTCTGTGCTTAGCCTATATTTGTAACATCTATACAATACATTATTGATGCGTAATTTCAACTACACATTTTTTTTCTTTCCCCTGGTTGAATAATATTATTTGACTCAGAGGAGAAAAGACTCCTAAGATGTATTTTGATCCAGATGTCATTGCAAAAACATTATAACTATACTGAACAAAAATATAAACGCAACATGCAATTTCAAACATTTTACTGAGTTACAGTTCATATAAGGAAATCAGTCAATTGAAATGAATTCATTAGGCCCTAATCTATGGATTTCACATGACTAGGGAATACAGATATGCATCTGTTGGTCACAGATATCTTAAAAAAGGCATGACAATGGGCCTCAAGATCTCATCACAGTATCTCTGTGCATTCAAATTGCCATCGATAAATGCAATTGTGTTCGTTGTCCGTAGTTTATGCCTGCCCATACCATAACCCCACTGCCACCATGGGGCACTCTGTTCACAACGTTAACATCAGCACACCGCTTTCCCACACGATGCCATACATGTGGCCTGTGGTTGTGAGGCCGGTTGGATGTACTGCCAGATTCTCTAAAACAATGTTGGAGGAGGCTTATGTTAGAGAAATTAACCTAAAATGATCTGGCAACAGCTCGGGTGGACATTCATGCAGTTAGCATGGCAATTGCATGCTCCTTCAAAACTTCAGACATCTGTGGCATAATAAGGTGCACTTATGTAATGATCATGCTGCTTAATCAGCTTCTTGATTTGCCACACCTGTCAGATGGCAAAGGAGAAATGCTTACTAGCAGGGATGTAATCAAATTTGTGCACAACATTTGAGAGAAATAAGCTTTTTGTGTGTATGGAATATTTCTAGGATTTTTTATTTCAGCTCATGAAACATGGGACCAACACTTTACATGTTGCGTCTATATTTTTGTTCAGTGTACATTGTAATGCTGGAGAACACAAGTTGACCCGGATGCTACATTTTATGCATGTGTGGTTGCACCGGCAGTGAAATGTATTTTCGTGAAATTGAAGCTATACTGGACAAGACTTTGCATCGATAGCTAAGTAACGACATGAATTATGAATATAGTATATCCTAGTATATCGTCGCGCAAATGGATACTAAAGAGAAGTTCTTTTCAGCTTGAGGGACTTGGGATATCCTTCCGCCTGGCGAGATATAAATATCAGAGTAATTCCGTGCCACGGGTGTGATGCGCGTGCCACCTATAAATACCTGGGCGCATAGCGTTATTTCCTCTTTTCTTCCCTCGGCTACACAGTAGAGTGAGAAGTGGATGAAGACTCTGTAGATTCGTTTTTGTTGAGTGTGTAGAGTATACTCTATTCTGGGAAGAGCTTAATCCTCCCAGGAGTGCTCTGCAGTGTTTTGTCATCAGTTAAGATTTTTCTTACAGGTCGACACCGTGCTACGAAGTAGGGTTAACGGGTTGGGCCAACCCGTTCACGGCACTAGGCTCAGTTGTCTTGTCTGTCCATATGTTAGCCTCCTGGCTAATTGCGTTACCTGTTGCTTGTTAGCTTCAGCTGGACGCAAGTCTCCTTTCTCTGATTGAGGCTGGGTACCTCACCTACCCAGGATAGGGGAAACTCTGTGTGTTATCTAGCTCTAGCTAAACACAGCTCTCCAGAAGTAGGACTGATGATTGCTGAGTCGCACCTTAATTTCCAGGCTTCGTATCCTAGCTAGCATACTCTCTTGCTGGCTTGAGCTGCAGCTGTTACATTTCGAGCATGTGCGCCTCCGTAATTTCGCAAGAGTTGACCAGTCTGTTCTCAGGACATCTCCTCACACAGTCTGTTACTGTGTCAGTTGAGTTTGGCTCCTCACATCCATACATTGTGGGCATTGTGAGTGGAATTTCTCGAATGTATTCTGATATCCATAGAATATATTATTACTTACTTCACATATTGCCCTGAGAGCAGAACTACTTTATACTTACTCCTGGTATAGTATTAAATGGGTGGTATTAAGACTATTATCTGGTCTATAAGACACATCTGTATTTCTGATTATGTCTAGACGAGGAGAAGATTATCCATGCCATACTTTTGCGATAAATGCAATGCTGGCTTGCATGTTTTGTGCTACTCTTGGCCGACGCCTATGTGATGCACGATTAGCTATGATGACGGAGACAAATGCTAGAGGCTCCGGGAGCAGTCTCAAGCGTAACAACCCTCCCCAGCGGTGGGCCCTCCCACCAAGCAGTCCAAGAAGGACAGGGGACCTACTCTGGATGAGTTGGAGGCCCAGGCAGCCTCTCTGTTTTCGCAGGTCCGCTCCCTCAGCCCAACAGGCTCTGTTGAAGACTTAAGACAGGATCCTGATGCTATCTCCATCCTTGCTGGTAATGACCTAGACAAAGGATGGGCCACCTCAGTCATCCTGATGGGTGTGGCCCCGGTATCGGCCTCTTCTCCCAAGCCCATCGGGAAAAGTGGTAGGAGCTTGTGGAGTGCCCCTCGGAGCTGGATACAGTACTACAGGGGTACAAACTCCAGTCCCAATGCTGGCCACCATCGTTCAGAGGGGTTTGGTCAACTCAACAGCTGACTCCTTGAAAAGAGAAGCTCTCCAACTGGAGATTGCCTCCCTGCTGGAGAAGAATGCAATCAGACAACTCGGACCATCAGGACAGCACAGTGAGTTCTATGGAGTATATTTCCTAGTCCCCAAGAAAGATGCTGACTTTTGCCCCGTCCTGGACTTGAGGCCTCTCAACCATCCTACAGGCTATCAACCCAAGCCAGTAGTTCACCACTCTCGACCTAAAAGAGGCCTACTTCCACGTACCGATCCACCCGGCTCACAGGAAGTTCCTGCGCCTTGCATTCAACGGCATAGAATACAAAGTGGGCCTTCTACACCTGCAGAGGTGGTTCAATGCTCAGGGTTTACATCCCAAGGAACAAAGGTATTATCGCCTGACTGTGTCTAAGGAATGCGCATGAGCACTGGCAAGGTGGCGATCCCTGAAATTCCTTCCAGGCAGAAAACGCTTGGGCAGAGTCCATCGGCAGGAACTGGTTCAAACAGACGCCTCCTTGACAGGCTGTGGAGCAGTATTGAGGGGTAGGGCAGCCAGCAGGACGTGGAGCCCTAGCTGGTCCAAACTCCACATGAACACACCAACTAGCTCTGCAAAATTTTCTCCCAAACATAAACCACCAGGGGGGTCTGGGTTCCATCTGCCTACACCAGATGGCACATACCCTTCTGCTGTGGTTACAGAAGAATCTGGCCTCACTAAGAGCTGTACACCTCCCAGGGATCCTGAACACTGTAGTGGACATGCTGTCCAGGGAAGGTCCTCCGGAAGGAGAGTGGCGACTACATCCCCGAATAGTGAGTCGCATGTAGGGATTATTTGGGGAAGCGGAGGTGGATCTGTCTGCCTCAGAGAGGAACACACAGTGCCCCCTCTGGTTCTCGATATCCAACCCCCCCCCCCCCCCCCCCCCCCACACCCAGACTACTTTCCCTAGATGCCCTGGCAGAGGCTGTCCGAGGAAGAGGCTATATGCCTTCCCCTCCAATCCCGCTGATTCTAGCGACTCTGGACAGAATCGGGAAAGCAGGTCACCAGGACCTTCTGATTGCCCCGAGATTGCCGAGACGCCACTGGTTCAGCACAATACTGTCAATCCTAGCAGGGAGAGCATGGGAACTACTGTACCTTGGAGAACGGACCTATTGTCACAGGCGGAGGGCACATTGTAGCATCCGAAACTCTCCCTCCTACAGCTGTGGGCCTGGCCACTGAACAGCAAAAATGGTCTGGTTGAGATCTTGAACCCTCTGTAGTTAACATCTTACAGAGTGCCAGGGCCCCGTGCACCACATCAACCTATGACACAACGTAGAGCGTGTTCTGCCAGTGGTGTGGGGAGCAGGGGGTTGCTCCAGAATCCTGCGGCATAAAAACTGTGCTCCTGTTCTTGAGATCTTTGTTCGATGCTGGCAGGGCTGCATCCACACTTAAGGTATACGCAGCAGCCATTTCAGCATGTCATGATCAAGAGCAGAATGGTCCACTTGGCAGCCATCCACTCATGGCAATATTTCTTAAGGGAGTCCATCGATTACACCCCTCAAGAGCCCCCTCAGTTCCCAAATGGGATTTGGATCTGATTCTGGAGTACTATTTAGACCTCCCTTCGAACCGTTAGACGCTATAGACTTGAAACATCTCTCTTAAGACTGTTTCTGGTGGCCATCGCCTCTACCAGAGGGTTGGCGAGCTCCATGCTTTATCTGTTAGTAATGAGTGTTATCGTCTGGGCCCGGGTAAGGCGAGCGTTATTCTGCGGCCTAATCCTGCCTTCCTACCAAAGGTCCTGCCCCCCGGTTACGACAACAGGGAATTTGTGCTAACAGCCTTGTCCACCTCCATGCCCCGCTCATGATGTTGATGTACGTGCTCTGTGTCTTGTGAGATCCCCAAACCATACGTGGAGCGGACGTTGGAGTACAGGGTAAGCCTCTCTCAAACCAACGGTTGTCACATTGGATTGTTGACACTATCCTGCAAGCATGTAGCTTAGCTGGCCGCCCAGCGCCATCCTCTATTGTAGCACACCACCAGGGGAGTTGCCACCCCCTGGGCACTGCTTAAGGAAGTCCCCCTCAATGACATACAGTATGTGCGGCTGCCAGCTGGCAGCCGCACAGTACCTATGCAAGTTTTTACCAGGAGAATGTGGTTGACCCTCACGGTGTGAGCTCAGCTGTGCTTGGTGCTGCATCGGACACTTATGGTGATGTGTTGCTCTAGGCAGTGCCCTACGCAAACTGACTTACTCTGGTATTGTCATCCTATTGAGTGACGAGCATAGTCTCTCAAGCGAAATAGAACAAAGGTTACTCATGTAACCACGGTTCTATGAGCTAGGGACTATGCTCGTCCAGATGTCGGTAACCTTGTAGCCTCGTAAAGTGTCTTGAGGAAGTGATGCTTCGTGCGGGGGGCTCACGCATCACACCCATGGCACAGAATTACTCTGATGTTAATATCTCGACTCATCCTGCCGCCACTCATTGAGTGACTAGCATAGTCCCTAGCTCATAGAACCATTACACCCTCATATTTATCAATCGTTTTTTGTCCTCAGCCTCTTGTTTTCCAATAATATTCTTTATGCTTCTTCTCGTGGTCCCTTTTCGCTGACATTATTGCACTTGTTACGTGACACATAAGACTTCTTTCCTGGTGATTTTGCATGAATGGGTTTCCCTCCCTGAGGCTCAGATTGTAGGCTAGTGAGAAATACTAATAAACATAGCTACATGACAACCATGAGAACAGAGATTAAATAGTTGGGCAGCATTATAAAAATCAAGTGAAGTTATGTCATCCTTGGCAGAGAATATAATTTTTCCATCTCAAAGTGAGCTGCACAATATACTGCAGTGCATACAGGGCCTGACATCTTTTTGTGGGCCCGTTATGCATTTCAACTGATGTCCAACCTGCGATGTGCAGTATGCACTGTAGGCTACTTGAAGACTGAAGGTGAGGCTACATCTTCCAGCAAGAGGTAACCATGCTGGAAAGCACAATCTGAAAATAAAATATCCTATAGTGTGAATCAGGCAAGAGGATCTCTACTCACCTTTATAACTATTTTATTTTATGTTATTCTTTTCTGGGGGGTGAGACAATATCCTACACAACAAATTGGACAGTGTTACCTAGTGTTGATTTTTCAGTGTAACATTTCTGGTGTTGATTCGGAGTTACACATGAACTTTGTGAGTGTTAAATTAACCCTCATTGGTGTAAAATAACCCCAGTGTTGGTGTTAATAGCCAGAGTTGAAGCAAAACATCATATTTGCCAGCATGCTCAATTGTAGGTAGATTTTTTTTACAATTGTTTGTTTCAATGTGAATGTTTTTGCATTTACATTGATGAATTAGTCTTATGCTACTCAAATATAAATAACAAACTTTTCTAAACTAATCCAATCTCTTACTTGGACTTATTACACCCATTACTGAAATGGATGTTCCAGTTTAAATGCTTTAGGTAGTCTCATATCTTAGTCTTGTCAACGCTGGAAGTCATTCTGAATGCAGGTTGCGGGTGAATAAAAATTCCAAATGTTGGATATCTCCACTCTGGCTGGATTCCAATAGAAATTACACATCACTTTGCAAGCCAGCATAATGTGTACATTCTGATTGTGTTGAAAAATGTCATTTTTATGTTACATATTCAATTATTATATTCTTTTGCCAATTGGACTGGACCTTTTTTTGCCGAAACAGAGCCCTGCCAATCCATCACAACTGGTCTAAATCAGCTACAAGCTAATTTAGCAATTTTTTTGCCGCTGCTAGTAGCTTTTACCTTCTGCACAGACACCAGCCCTGTTATTAGCCTGGATATTACTCACCAATTTACCAGCATCGGACTGTCTCTCGACAACAACGCCGGATTCCTGCCGTAATCCCTGAGCCACTACTTCTGATCCTCACAGCTAGCTTGCAGCTAGCGCAGCTAGCGCCACTGCCACGAAGCTAGCACAAGTTAGCAAACACAATTCTACGATTCACAACCTCTCTTTCGCCATCCGGCTTGGATTCTCTGTCGACACGACCACGTCTGAGCAGACCCCCTCCGTCTGAGCAGACCACCCCCCGGGCTACTAACTTTAAACGCCGCGTGCTAGCTTAGTGGAGGCCTCCCTGCTCCATCTACGGCTGCCCCCTGGACACTATGATCACTTGGCTACATAGCTGATGCATGCTTGACTGTCCATTAATTCACGGTACTCCATTCTGTTTATTTGTGTTTTATCTGTCGGCTCTGTGCTTTAACTCAGGATCTGTGTGTAGTTAATCCGACCCTCTCTGCCTAGTTGTCGCCATTTTTACCTGTTGTTGCTGTGTTAGACTAGCACCCTGTTATTGCTGCTGTTATCTTACCTGTTGTTTTAGCTAGCTCTCCCAATCAAGACCTGCAATCACTTTATGCCTTATTGTATGTCTCTCTCAAATATCAATATGCCTTGCATACTGTTGTTCAGGCTAGTTATCATTATCATTGTTTTGGTTTGCAATGGACCCTGTAGTTCCACTCTCCGTACCTCTGTTACCTCCTTTGTCCCACCCCCCACACATGCGGTGACCTCACCCATTGAGACCAGCATGTCCAGAGATACAACCTCTCTTATCATCACCCAGTGCCTGGGCTTGCCTCCGCTGTACCCGCGCCCCACCATACCCTTGTCTGCACATTATGCCCAGAATCTATTCTACCACGCCCATAAATCTGCTCCTTTTATTCTTTGTCCCCAACGCTCTAGGCGACCAGTTTTGATAGCCTTTAGCCGCACCCTCATCCTACTACTCCTCTGTTCCTCGGGTGATGTGGAGGTAAACCCAGGCCCTGCATGTCCCCAGTCACCCTCATTTGTTGACTTCTGTGATCGAAAAAGCCTTGGCCTCATGCATGTCAACATCAGAAGCCTCCTCCCTAAGTTTGCCTTACTCACCGCTTTAGCACACTCTGCCAATCCTGATGTCCTTGCCGTGTCCGAATCCTGGCTTAGGAAGGCCACCAAAAATTCTGAGATTTCCATACCCAACTATAACACTTTCCGTCAAGATAGAACTGCCAAAGGGGGAGGAGTTGCAATCTACTGCAGAGATAGCCTGCAAAGTTCTGTCATACTTTCCAGGTCTATGCCCAAACAGTTCGAACTTCTAATTTTAAAAATTAATCTCTCCAGAAATAAGTATCTCACTGTTGCCGCCTGCTACCGACCCCCCTCAGCTCCCAGCTGTGCCCTGGACACCATCTGTGAATTGATCGCTCCCCATCTAGCTTCAGAGTTTGTTCTGTTAGGTGACCTAAACTGGGATATGCTTAACACCCCGGCAGTCCTACAATCCAAGCTTGCTGCCCTCAATCTCACACAAATCATCAAGGAACCCACCAGGTACAACCCTAAATCCGTAAACATGGGCACCCTAATAGACATTATCCTGACCAACCTGCCCTCCAAATACACCTCTGCTGTCTTCAATCAAGATCTCAGCGATCACTGCCTCATTGCCTGTATCCGCCACGGGTCCGCGGTCAAACGACCACCCCTCATCACTGTCAAACGCTCCCTAAAACACTTCTGCGAGCAGGCCTTTCTAATCGACCTGGCCCGGGTACCCTGGAAGGATATTGACCTCATCCCGTCAGTTGAGGATGCCTGGTCATTCTTTAAATGTTACTTCCTCACCATATTAGACAAGCATGCTCCGTTCAAAAAATGCAGAACCAAGAACAGATATAGCCCTTGGTTCACTCCAGACCTGACTGCCCTCGACCAGCACAAAAACATCCTGTGGCGAACTGCAATAGCATCGAAGAGCCCCCGCGATATGCAACTGTTCAGGGAAGTCAGGAACCAATACACGCAGTCAGTCAGGAAAGCAAAGGCCAGCTTTTTCAAGCAGAAATTCGCATCCTGTAGCTCTAACTCCAAAAAGTTCTGGGATACTGTAAAGTCCATGGAGAACAAGAGCACCTCCTCCCAGCTGCCCACTGCACTGAGGCTAGGTAACACGGTCACCACCGATAAATCCGTGATAATCGAAGACTTCAACAAGCATTTCTCAATGGCTGGCCATGCCTTCCTCCTGGCGACTCCAACCTTGGCCAACAGCCCCGCCCCCCCCGCTGCTACTCGCCCAAGCCTCCCCAGCTTCTCCTTTACCCAAATCCAGATAGCAGATGTTCTGAAAGAGCTGGAAAACCTGGACCCATACAAATCAGCTGGGCTTGACAATCTGGACCCCCTATTTCTGAAACTGTCCGCCGCCATTGTCGCACCCCCTATTACCAGCCTGTTCAACCTCTCCTTCGTATCATCTGAGATCCCCAAGGATTGGAAAGCTGCCGCGGTCATCCCCCTCTTCAAAGGGGGAGACACCCTGGACCCAAACTGTTACAGACCTATATCCATCCTGCCCTGCCTATCTAAGGTCTTCGAAAGCCAAGTCAACAAACAGATCACTGACCATCTCGAATCCCACCGTACCTTCTCCGCTGTGCAATCCGGTTTCCGAGCCGGTCACGGGTGCACCTCAGCCACGCTCAAGGTACTAAACGATATCATAACCGCCATCGATAAAAGACATTACTGTGCAGCCGTCTTCATCGACCTGGCCAAGGCTTTCGACTCTGTCAATCACCATATTCTTATCGGCAGACTCAGTAGCCTCGGTTTTTCTAATGACTGCCTTGCCTGGTTCACCAACTACTTTGCAGACAGAGTTCAGTGTGTCAAATCGGAGGGCATGTTGTCCGGTCCTCTGGCAGTCTCTATGGGGGTACCACAGGGTTCAATTCTCGGGCCGACTCTTTTCTCTGTTAACATCAATGATGTTGCTCTTGCTGCGGGCGATTCCCTGATCCACCTCTACGCAGACGACACCATTCTATATACTTCCGGCCCTTCCTTGGACACTGTGCTATCTAACCTCCAAACGAGCTTCAATGCCATACAACACTCCTTCCGTGGCCTCCAACTGCTCTTAAACGCTAGTAAAACCAAATGCATGCTTTTCAACCGTTCGCTGCCTGCACCCGCACGCCCGACTAGCATCACCACCCTGGACGGTTCCGACCTAGAATATGTGGACATCTATAAGTACCTAGGTGTCTGGCTAGACTGCAAACTCTCCTTCCAGACTCATATCAAACATCTCCAATCCAAAATCAAATCAAGAATCGGCTTTCTATTCCGCAACAAAGCCTCCTTCACTCACGCCGCCAAACTTACCCTAGTAAAACTGACTATCCTACCGATCCTCGACTTCGGCGATGTCATCTACAAAATAGCTTCCAACACTCTACTCAGCAAACTGGATGCAGTTTATCACAGTGCCATTCGTTTTGTTACTAAAGCACCTTATACGACCCACCACTGCGACCTGTATGCCCTAGTCGGCTGGCCCTCGCTACATGTTCGGCGTCAGACCCACTGGCTCCAGGTCATCTACAAGGCTATGCTAGGTAAAGTGCCGCCTTATCTCAGTTCACTGGTCACGATGGCTACACCCACCCGCAGCACGCGCTCCAGCAGGTGTATCTCACTGATCATCCCTAAAGCTAAAACCTCATTTGGACGCCTTTCCTTCCAGTTCTCTGCTGCCTGCGACTGGAACGAATTGCAAAAATCTCTGAAGTTGGAGACTTTTATCTCCCTCAACAACTTTAAAAATCTGCTATCCGAGCAGCTAACCGATCGCTGCAGCTGTACATAGTCCATCTGTAAACTACCCACCCAATTTACCTACCTCACCCCCCATACTGCTTTTATTTATTTACTTTTCTGCTCTTTTGCACACCAGTATCTCTTCTTGCACATGATCATCTGATGATTTATCACTCCAGTGTTAATCTGCTAAATTGTAATTATTCGATTTATTGCCTACCTCATGCCTTTTGCACACATTGTATATAGATTATCTTTTTTTCTACCATGTTACTGACTTGTTTATTGTTTACTCCATGTGTAACTCTGTGTTGTCTGTTCACACTGCTATGCTTTATCTTGGCCAGGTCGCAGTTGCAAATGAGAACTTGTTCTCAACTAGCCTACCTGGTTAAATAAAGGTGAAATAAAAAAATAAAAAAATTAGAATCTCACTTGGTGAAGGCCACAGGATTGAAAATGAATGAATGCAACAACCATGTCTTTGTCACTAACAAATACAGTCATGAGTGGTAACTCACAATTCACTTGAAAGGCAAGGTATACTAGAAAATATGCACATAAGGCTTTACACTTAGTAAATTATTAATTTAACATTGAAAAGTGTGGACCCATAGACACTTTTAAAGGAAAATTCCACCCAAAAACAATATTTTGGTATTTGTTTCATTAGTCCATTGTTGACAAGTGTTCAAGATATGTAACTTTCAAAATACAGAAATCCTCCCCTGCATGATGCATTTTGATTGAACCAGAGAATTTGCTGTCTATATCATCTTATATTGTGTTTCCAAGATAGCTCATGAAAAAGGATTTGGGACCATATTTTGAGGGCCTCTACATTAGGCCTATAATCAGATCTGAAAGACCATGCAAACATGCATTCAACATCAAATATAACATTTCAAATGTTATCCCACCCATACACTACAATTAGCAACAAGGTCACGGGAGGCAACCTATAGCCATTGCATGCATTGTCTTACATGTATTGTCTCAATACCGTTCTGGTGTCCATAGCAATGCATTGTGTTAGGTGATTGTGGGTTCCACGTGACATGCTTGTAAGGAGTAGCATTAATGAGCATCTGTACTGTAACAGCATCTCAGGATGGAAATATTCCATTAATTGAGCACCCCAAGCCACTTCAGATGAGCTGAGTAACTATTTGGCTGTCTGTAACATCCATACCAAATATTCATAATTCTGGGATCATTCCCACGCCGGAGGATATTCAAAGTGAAAGAAAAAACCTAATACTGTAGTAATACAGTGTGTGTGTGTGTGTGTGTGTGTGTGTGTGTGTGTGTGTGTGTGTGTGTGTGTGTGTGTGTGTGTGTGTGTGTGTGTGTGTGTGTGTGTGTGTGTGTGTGTGTGTGTGTGTGTGTGTGTGTGTGTGTGTGTGTGTGTGTGGTCTTGTTCTTCTATCCTCGAGGGGACCTGAAATCCCCCAAAGTCCTCATGGGGACATTTCCCACGTCTCCACGAGAAAAAAGGCTATTTTAAGTTTAGGGGTTAGATTTACGGTTAGGATTATAATTAGAGTTAGAATTAAGGTTAGGGGTTAAGTATAGGGTTAGGCGTTAGGGTTAGGATTATGGGTTAAGATTAGGGTTAAGGCTAGGGAAGATTTGGAATGGAAATCAATTTTAGGTCCCCACGAGGATAGAAAAACAAGTGTGTGTGTGAGAGGGGAGTGTCCATATGGTGATGAATAAAATCATTCTACCTTTTCTATATACAGTATAAGGCAACAAACATGTCAGTCTTAGTCGGAGAGAGCTCAGTATACCACAAACCAATTGGATGAGAAGTCAATATAGAGAATTCTTCATTGTGGTTTAACAAACTGGACTTGCATCCCAGCATCCCATCTGTCCATAGTAGTAGATACTATTGATTTAATATAAGGAGATCAGTGAGCTTTGATCACTGGATGAGCACACTGCAAGGGTATCACAGGTCATGTATGAGAACAGAGAGAGAGAGATGGAGAGATAGTGAGAGAGGGATAGAAAGAGAGATAGAGGGATAGCGATAGAGATGGAGAGAGATAGGGAGAAAGACAGAGCAGGGCCCTTTCCTGTGTGACGCTAGGTGACCTGGAAGTAAATTGACAGAAGGCATCCCCGCCCACTGTGTCTGCAGGGCAACACAGGGCTGCCCGTCTCCCACCTCCTGTGTGAGCTCAGCCAACCTCCCTCAGCAGTCCTACTGTACACACCAGCATTAAATATTTTGGGAACACATTTGAAGGTCTGCTTATTAAGTTCAGATGTCAGTAGAAGCAATAATAATAACAACACAAATCTACATGACTTCATGTCGAATCTAAACTAGTCTGTGCTTGTGTTTGTGAAGACACTTTTCCGTTTCTGGCAGCAAAGAATTCTTAAACCATGACCCTTTAAGCAGCCGTACACTCACTACCCTGCTGACAAAACTAGCATAGAGCAGCATAGGCTGGTCCAGCATAGGTGCTGGTGTTACTGGTGACCAGCCTTCACTGTGTTGTCGTGGTGACCAGCCTTCGCTGTGCTTTGCTGTTGACTTGCCTTTGCTGTGTTTTCGTGGTCCCTTCGCTGCGTGTTTGTGGTGACCAGCCTTCGCTGTGTTTTGCTGTTGACTTGCCTTTGCTGTGTTTTCGTGGTCCCTTCGCTGCGTTTTTGTGGTGACCAGCCTTCGCTGTGCTTTGCTGTTGACCAGCCTTTGCTGTGTTTTTGCCTAGACCAGCATAAGCTGATCCCCAGCAAAACCAGCATCAAGTCACATCATGCTGGCTTGCAAAGTTATGTTTAATTCCTATTGGAATGCAGCCAGAGTGGGGATATCCAACAATTGGAACTTTATTTCACCAAAATATGCATTCAGAATGACTGCCAGGGTTAGAAAGGAAAATAATTGTGACTACCCAAACAATCTAAACTGGATCAACCATTTCAGTAACAGGTGCAATAAGTCCAACTAACAAATTTGATTAGTTTACACGAATGTATATTATTTATCTTTGTGTACAACAAACAAAAAAGATATTGAAACAAACAATCCTAAAAATCAACTGCAATAGAGCATGCTGGGAAATATGATATTGATGGGCGTGGTCAGACCAGCTTAACAAGTTAGTGTCTGACCATGCTAGATCAGCATAGACCAGCATGGACCCGCTTGGTCACCAGCATAAGCTGGTGTGTGTCCAAAAAACACTGAAGGCTGGTCACCAGTGTCCAAAACACAGTGAAGGCTGGTCACCAGTGTCCAAAACACAGTGAAGACACCAGTGACCAAAACACAGAGAAGGCTGGTCACCAGTGTCCAAAACACAGCAAAGACTGGTCACCAGTGTCCAAAACACAGCGAAAGCTGGTCACCAGTGTCCAAAACACAGAGAAGGCTGGTCACAAGTGTCCAAAACACAGCGAAGACTGATCACCAGTGTCCAAAACATAGTGACGGCTGGTCACCAGCAAAACCTGCTAGACCATGCTGGTAAACCAGCATAACCAGCTAGACTATGCTAGTCAGACCAGCATCTGACCAGCACTGACTAGCATAGACCAACATGGACCAGAAAATACCAGCATGAAATGTATGCTGTTTTCTTTTCTTCAGCAGGGTGCATGGGATTGGTTCATTTAACTCACTCTTTTTCAGTGGCAGCATCTAGTATTTCTAGGTTTGTGTTCCTCCTCTAACTCTCAAAGAGGAGGCCAACATCCCCTTGTTATTTATCTTCTAGTTTATTTTTCTCCAACAGCAAGTTGCCTCTAACAGTATGCCTATGAGTAGACTTGGACTGTTGGCCACAGTATACAGCATACCAGAGTTTTAACATTCAAGAGCTTATTTATTTTTACATTAACCTTGTGGATGTTAGCTAGATAGGCTGCATCTCTGTGCTATTCATCCTTTAACGGTTGTTTGGCCCTGCCATCAGTGAACACCTTAGTGATCGTGACTCTCCCCGCTATGCACAGCGGGTGGAACATATAAAACAGGCCGGGAGCCAGCGTTGATGAAACCAGATTGCTCTCTCTTGTTTCTCTCTCTCTCCTCCGGATCGTTTATTCCCTCCATCCCTCCCTCCTAATGGGTTTCCTCCCGTCATTGTGGATAATTCGTCTTCCAAATAGCCTTGTCAGTCTCCACATTGGGTAAGAGCGCGAGGCGGCCGCAAACCCCCTAAGGCTGGGTTGGGATGTTGGGAACACATCCGGGGCCATACGACGGAGGAGGAAACGACCTGAGACACAGTCTTTATGAAACAGGTTAGGTTATAGAATCTGAGATTCAGAGATTCACTCCGCAAAGGAGCAGTGGTGTCATGTACTTAAGTAAAAATACTTTAAAGTACTACTTAAGAGTTTTTTGCAGTATCTGTACTTTACCATTTATATTTTTGCCAACTTTTACTTTTACTTCACTACATTCCTAAAGAAAATATTGTACATTTTCCTTGACACCCAAATGTACTCGTTACTCGTATCAAGAGAACATCCCTGGTCATCCCTACTGCCTCTGATCTGGCAGACTCATTAAACACAAACGATTCGTTTGTAAATTATGTCTGAGTGTTGGAGTGTGCCCCTGGCTATCCGTCAATAAAAAAAGAAAATTGTGCCGTCTGGCTTGCTTAATATAAAGAATTTGAAATGATTTATACTTTTACTTTTCATACTTAAATACATTTTAGCAATTCTATTTACTTTTGATACTTAAATATATTTAAAACCAAATACTTTTGGACTTTTACTCAAGTAGTATTTTACTGGGTGACTACACTTTTACTTGAGTCATTTTCTATTAAGGTATCTTTACTTTTACTCAAGTATGACAATTGAGTACTTTTTCCACCACTGCAAAGGAGTGCCAGTATGCATCTTATTTGTATTGTTGGGAGTGAGGAACAAGGATGTGGGGGAGTGAGAATGGACAGTGAGATATACTCACAAGACGAAGTAGTTGAAGTAGTTAATAGAAGTCATGTACTCAATGCGTATCAGCACATTGAAAGTTGCTCATTATTACTTTAAACGGGATTGTCTCAGTAAATACAGCATTTTTTTAAATTCAATAATCAAAATGATACTAGTTTGCTCTCCACTATCTGGTTAAGGAGTTGCAGGCTTGGTTGTGTGTATAGCCTACGTGGTATATTAGCAGTGTTATTGAACAGGCCCAATACTTTTCCCCCCACCTGAGATAACAATCTGTCTACAACCCCCTTTCCTCTCCTCATATTCCCTCTTCTACTCTATCCTTCACTAAGGATAAAAATAAAATGCCCCCCCTAATTTCATTTTCAATGGGAAAATGAAAAGCACACAGCTGTGAAGACAATAACCTTTGGGAGTCCAATGACACACTGTCTTGCTGTGTAACCTTACGCCTGTTTAAATAGTAGGAAATACTATCTCAAACAGCCATATAGATACTATCCCAAAATGGGAAAACTATACTACTATACTTTTGATGGCATAAAGCAGTGGTTAACAACCTTGGCTCATGTTTGTTATACATTTTCTTGATTCAGATGGTTTCTCCTATTATTTGCATCTTTACCGTAGCAGGCAGAGGACTATGAAAGGAAATCTAAGAGCAGGGACTTCATCTTCTGAATGTAGAGTTGCCTCGGGATGCCCATTTGGAGATATTTCAATAGCTGTTGATCGATGTTCATTTAGCTCGGGATGTTGGTTGGTCCCAGAGGCAACAATCTACGTGCCAGAGGTCTGTCGTGTTGCATGGAAACACACCACACACATGCACACACACATGAACGTACGCAAACACACACACACACACAAGCATGCACACACACAGGCTAAAATGTTGTACAGTCCTATCAACACATCAGGCAACTGGAGAATCCCTGCATCTATCGAGAGAGAGCGAAAGAGAGAGAAAGACAGAGAGAGAGAGAAAGAGGGAGAGATGAAGAGAAAGACAGTGAAACAGTGGAGAGCGAGAGGAGGGAGACAGATTAAGGGTCATTCCACCTCAAGAAGCACAAGAAAGAGGATTTTGACACCCACAAATCTCAGATTGTGCGGAAATCGATTCTGTAGTTAAAAACAAATAAGATTGGCATCCCTGAAACATTATTTTGTTGAAATATAATTTGATCTTTGGACCATAATGAATTGCTTTTATGCACAACTGGCTTGACTTAAGAGGATGACCACACAATTTATTTTCATCATGAGCAAAAGCTATTGGCTTTCTACCTAAAGTGGCAAAGAAAATATTGTGATCCATTTAATTGAGACCAGCAAAATTAATATAAGGGTGTGGCAGTAGCAGGAACAGTGGCACCTAGTGTACAAAACCTGTTACTTTCAAACAAATGTATGAAAAAGAATGCAAGAGACTTCAATGGCAGATTTCTCTGAATAGGGAAAAAAACTATCAGAATCACAGGTTACATGGGATGAAGAAGCAATACTCCAAGCCACAGCTACATACTACTTGTCAGACATAGAGAACTGATACTGTAAACTGGTTGTTGGGGTGGGATTGGCGTGGGGTGTGGGGGGGTCCGTGGGTGGCTTTTTACCATTTTATTGGATTCCTCATGTCTTACTCAATGGTAGGAAGAAGTTTGGTCCAAATCAGATGTTGTGTACTATAATTATTGGATATTACATGAATCCTATCTTTTAAAAGGGCCAATTTGGTTGCAATAAGTTAGCTTAATTAGCTCAAATAAAAATACAACAAAATAATTTTGCAGGAACGCTAATGTTATCTGTTTCTAACTACCAAAACGATTCCTGAACAATCTGAGATGGTGGGTGTCATGTCTTGCTGAAATGACAAGAGAGCGAGTGAGTGAGAGAGGGAAGGAGCAGAGTCATAGCCCCCGAGCCAAGGACAGATTTCTGTGTGAACGACAGAATGCATAAAATATGTTTAGTGGATGCCCTCTCAGCCAAGGCAAGCCCGGGCCTAGGACATCAGTGAGCAAGCAAAGGACAGACAGAAACCTCTGGCTACCATGTACAGTATTTATTTACTTTTAATTTATTTATCGATGCATATACAGACCCATAACTTCGCACACAGACTGATCGTCGATAGCCTTCTTAAATAAAAATCTTTGACGATAAAATAAAGATACATACGTATCTCCTTTCTTTTACATACACATATAGACACTTTGGTGTGCAGCAATGAAACTTACATTAAAAAGTCAAGAAGAGTATGATGAAATTTTTCAAGTCATACATTTTTTCAAGTCAGACCCCATCTATTTTAGTTTTAGGTTTAGTAATAAGATAGGGAAGTTTTCCATCTAAGTGCTGTGGGTTGGATGATGGAGTATTCCGGGTTGTGGTGTCATTGTTGGCGCTCCTTGTCTGCCAGTCTCTTTGCCTTATTCTGGAGGTATCGCATTTTGCCATCCTCAAAACGCCTCTGCTCCCCATCTCCTTCAAGCTGTGGAAAGAGAAAGGCGGACATTTTTAGTACAGTTTCACCCAGATCAACATACACATACACACACCGTGTCTTTGAGCCACATCCACACTCACTTCTGTCAAGTCTTTTACACCCCTGTCGACACTATTGTTGCGTGGGACTATTTTCTTCAGCTGCGCTGCACTTGGCTGCATCATGGGAAGACATGGTTGCTGGCTGCACAGTGTTAATGAAGCTGCCTGGCAACCTCATGGCAACCTCACGACTAACACAACAATTACAGCAGTGTCAAATATCCTTACATGGCACTGTTACATCGCTAGGATGTTGCTTCCATCCACTCACAGTGTATAGTGACAGGGACACTATCAATATGTGTGTGTGTGTGTGTGTGTGTGTGTGTGTGTGTGTGTGTGTGTGTGTGTGTGTGTGTGTGTGTGTGTGTGTGTGTGTGACCTATTTCCCTGCATTCCCTGTCTGCTGTGAACATACACACCAACAAAACCCAAATCCTGTCACTTCACTCAGGCTGGTGCACAAGGCTAGCCAGGGTGACACATTGATGGATGGATGCACCCGTCACACATGCCGCAGTCGTACTGAAGCATATTTCCACAAACATTTCTAGCATGAGTTCCACTGGAAAATTGTGTGGCTCTGATGTTATGCTCACTACTTATTGGAGCAATTTCAGTATCATTTCTATGTGAACTTGAAGCAATTTCAGTTTGTATAAGCCAGCATAATATCTTATAATAAGGCTTATAATATGTTGTCTCTCCATGTATCAAAATGTTCTCCCGAGTGGCACAGCGGTCTAAGGCACTACATCTCAGTGCTAGAGGCATCACTACAGGCCCTGGTTCGATTTCAGACTGTATCACAACCGTCTGTGATTGGGAGTCCCATAGGGCGGCGCACAATTGGCCCAGCGTCGTCCGGGTTAGTGTTTGGCCGGGGTAGGCTGTCATTGTAAATAAGAATTTGTTCTTAACTGACTTGCCTAGTTAAATAAAGGCTAAATAAAATAAAATATCAAGTTCACTGGTTGTGTAATGAGTGAGTAATGTTGAATAAAATGTGTGGGTTACTATGAAGTTCATAAAGGTGTTACAAAACGTTCATGTCAGGGGTTATAAACAGTTCTAATAATAAATCATCCTATTTCATTTGTAGAGTGCATTTCCCACACTCAATGTGCAAGTTATGAATGCCTATATGCTGTGCACTTCTTTCAAATTGTATCACCTAACTGTTCATGTCACGACACATAGAATCTCACACTGCAAGCTCTGAATACAAATCAATTAACAGCCTGAAACAACCAGTTGCAACCATGGCTGTTGGCACACACACACACACACACACACACACACACACACACACACACACACACACACACACACACACACACACACACACACACACACACACACACACACACACACACACACACACACAAACACACCGTGGGTAAAACTGTGCAATTTCCCATGACTCTGCATATTTGGGCACCTGTTGACAGATGGCATCTCAACCTTATGGCACACCGTGGATTCACCACATCCAGCTACAGTGTCCTAGCCATGACAAACCCCTCTTCACATAACTATTAATCAGCGGGTGGCGGTGACCTGGGGTGGTCCAGTGGTCAAAGCCGCTGCCCCTGGAACTTATGAATCAGGGCTCACATCACACGGGTTCAAAGCCGACCCATTGCTTTTATTGTACACTTCCTCCTACTACTTATTCTGTCCCCTGTACTAACTGTCATATCCAATAGACAAGATATAGTCCGGTCCATAGAATTATTACTGACTCAGCTCCCAGGTACCTATCAAATTGAAATGTAAGTGTCTATCTGGTAAGAACACCTTTTTATATACCGGCGCTGTTGAGTGGAACAAACTACCACAGCAACTCAAAGCAACGCCATAACTTCATTTAAAAAGAATGTCAAAAGCTGGCTAATGTTCGAGCAATGTAGAAAATAGTAAAAATAAAGAAAAACCCTTCAATGAGTAGGTGTGTCCAAACTTTTGACTGGTACTGTATAACACATAACAAAACAAAGAATAGGAAGACATTGTCATAGCCTGGAGCATTGTATACAGACATCAACAGTTGTTTTCTATTGCTGTGAGTAGGTGTATCTGTCACGTTCCTGACCTGTTTTCCCTTGTTTTGTATTTATTTAGTATGGTCAGGGCGTGAGTTGGGTGGGTTGTCTATGTGTGATTTTCTATGTTGGGATTTTGTGTTCGGCCTGGTATGATTCTCAATCAGAGGCAGCTGTCAATCGTTGTCCCTGATTGAGAATCATACTTAGGCAGCCTGGGTTTCACGTGTGTTTTGTGGGTGTTTGTCTACCGTGTTAGTGTTTTCACCACACGGTACTGTTTCGGTTTTCTGCACTTCGTTTATTGTTTTGTATTTCAGTGTTCAGTTTCGGTTTTAATAAATCATCATGAGCACGAACCACTCTGCATATTGGTCCGATCCTTCTCGCCTCTCCTCGTCCGATGAGGAGGACGAAATAGACAATCGTTACAGTATCCAAACTTTTGACTGGTACTATATGTGTAATTATCCGCCAACATTGTTGCAACCCTATTACCATTCTGTTCAACCTCTCTTTCGTATCGTCCGAGATCCCTAAAGATTGGAAAGCTGCCGTGCTCATCCCCCTCTTCAAAGGGGGTGACACTCTAGACCCAAACTGTTACAGACCTATATCCATCCTGCCCTGCCTTTCTAAAGTCTTCGAAAGCCAAGTTAACAAACAAATCACTGACCATTTCGAATCCCACCGTACATTCTCAGCTGTGCAATCCGGTTCCGAGCTGGTCACGGGTGCACCTCAGCCACGTTCAAGGTACTAAACGATATCATAACCGCCATCGATAAAAGACAGTACTGTGCAGTCGTCTTCATCGACCTGGCCAAGGCTTTTGACTCTGTTAATCACCACATTCTTATCGGCAGACTCAACAGCCTTGGTTTCTCAAATGACTGCCTCGCCTGGTTCACCAACTACTTCTCAGATAGATTTCAGTGTGTCAAATCGGAGGGCCTGTTGTCCGGACCTCTGGTAGTCTCTATGCGGGTACCACAGGGTTCAATTCTCGGGCCGACTCTTTTTTCTGTATATATCGATGTCACTCTTGCTGCGGGTGATTCCCTGAGCCACCTCTACGCAGACGACACCATTCTGTAAACATCTGGCCCTTCTTTGGACACTGTCTTAACAAACCTCCAAACGAGCTTCAATGCCATACAACACTCCTTCCGTGGCCTCCAACTGGTCTTAAATGCTAGTGAAACTAAATGCATGCTTTTCAACCGATCATGTCCCGCACTCACCCGCCCGACTAGCATCACTACTCTGGACGGTTCTGACTTAGAATATGTGGACAACTACAAATACCTAGGTGTCTGGCTAGACTGTAAATTCTCCTTCCAGACTCATATTAAACATCTCCAATCCAAAATTTTATCTAGAATTAGCTTCCTATTTCACAACAAAGCCTCCTTCACTCACGCTGCCAAACATACCCTCGTAAAACTGACTATCCTACCGATCCTCGACTTTGGCGATGTCATCTACAAAATAGCCTCCAACACTCTACTCAGCAAACTGGATGCAGTCTATCACAGTGCCATCCGTTTTGTCACCAAAGCCACATATACCACCAAACACTGCGACATGTATGCTCTCGGCGGCTGGCCCTCGCTACATATTCGGTGCCAGACCCACTGGCTCCAGGTCATCTATAAGTCTTTGCTAGGTAAAGCTCCGCCTTATCTCAGCTCAACTCACTGGTCACCATAACAACACCCACCCATAGCACACGCTCCAGCAGGTATATCTCACTGGTCATCCCCAAAGCCAACACTTCCTTTGGCCGCCTTTTCCTTCCAAAAATCACTGAATCTGGAGACTTATATCTCCCTCACTAACTTTAAGCATCAGCTATTTGAGCAGCTTACCGTTCGCTGCAGCTGTACACAGCACATTTGTAAATAGCCCATCAAATCTACCTACCTCATCCCCATATTGTTTTTATTTACTTTTTTGCTCTTTTGCACACCAGTATTTCTACTTCACATCATCATCTGCACATCTATCACTCCAGTGTTAATTTGCTCAAGCCATTTGCACACACTGTATATAGACTTTTTCTATTGTGTTATTGACTGTATGTTTGTTTATTCCATGTGTAACTCTGTGTTGTTGTTTGTGTCGCACTGCTTTGCTTGACCTTGGTCAGGTCGCAGTAGTAAATGAGAACTTGTTCTCAACTGGCCTACCTGGTTAAATAAAGGTGAAAAATTTAAATTTAAATTAAAGTAACCAAAGTATGGCTAGCAGGCTAGACCTCCTGTGGAGCCTAGGACTACTATGTTTATGTTTGTTAACTTTTGAACCATATATTTAAGAGGAACATGGAAATACGTTTTCAAACTTTTTTGTGTGTCACGACTTCCGCCGAAGTCGGTCCCTCTCCTTGCTCGGGCGGCGTTCGGTGGTCGACGTCACCGGCTTTCTAGCTACTGCCGATCCACTTTTCATTTTCCATTTGTTTTGTCTTTGTTTCACACACCTGTTGTCAATCCCATAATCACTTGTTCATTATTTAACCCTCTGTTCCCCACATGGTTTTTGTGAGTGATTGTTTATTGTAATTTCGGTCCGTCTGTGTGTGCTCAAGATGTTAGTTTGTATATTTGTCGTTTTTGAGTAAAGCAAGTTTTTTTTAAACTCGTATCTGCTGTCCTGCGCCTGACTCTCTCACCAGCAACACACAGGACTCGTTACATTGTGCCATCCTCGATGATTGAAACGCATTATCCACATGTGGTTGTATTTTGTTTTAAATCGTGAAATAAATCTGTCTATCTATGAAAATATACCAAAAATATGTAGCTCAAGCGTTCTCAACCCTTTCCTTTCTGAGGCCCACTGAGATTCGATAATATTATTATTATACATACAATAATATTCTTTAGAAAAATCTGGGTTGTCTTTAAATCAGGGATAATATTGGTATTCTTTAAAAAAAACACTATGGGCCGATTGCAGCCATTGGTGGCCAACGTATTTTCTCCAGGTGATCTCTCGTTAAACCATATGAGCTCAAATCCCGCGCACAGCTGATCACAATTGAAACCATTACTGACCACTGTACTACCGCTCTCTAAAGCTTTTATCGGTGTTAAATTCAATTCCTGCTTTCCTCCAAAATCTTTCAAGAATTTTTGACTTCCACAGGATTCTATTGTCTCTGGTATAAATTAAAACTACTCACTGAGCCAGACTAAGCATAGATTTAACCATTCGACAATCATTCTGTGCTACTGAAATCAAATATTTCCTAGTATACCACGACAAATCTACTGTGGCAATTTACCCTACACATTTTATGAATGGACAACTCATGTTGATGCACTTACTTTTTAATTTACGCAATTAACATAATCCATAAATAAAAATGTGTCTTAACATTTACATGTACCTACACTTCTAGATTATTTCACATGACTACTGCACCACACACACTGCAAAGGTGAATCTGTATTGCAATAAAGAGGAAAACATGATCCTATATTAGCCAGCAGTTAGTGTAACATGGACATGGTGCATGTCTAAAGCACTCTCTACAACACTGAGGCCATCTGAGAGCTAAAATAAACATTTGTCTTTGCCTCAGCTGTTTTTTCTTCCAAAGGATGACATCATGTGACCTTGAAGGAACTCCTTCCTGGGTCACTGGCTGTCCTGTTGCTCTGGGCATTGGATGAGTGTGTGTGTGTGTGTGTTTGTGTGTGCGTACGTGTGTGTATGCTCGCATGTGTGTGTGTTTGTGTGTGTGTGTATGTGGAGGGGGAGGGGAGGGGGGGCAGAGGGCACTAAACAGTTCCCGTCTTGAACAAATTGAATTAAGCTGAAGGGGCAGAGGCTGTGTAGTCAGAGAGACTGCATGGCACACAGCCCAGCTGATTAGGTACTAACAGTTAAGGCAGGGAGGACTTCGGGAATATAACAAACACAACCTTTTGTCAAGACGATGGCTCACCACACATACACATACACCTGGTCCTGTGTGGCTCAGTTGGTAAGTGCATAGCCTTGGCAAAAAGAAGATTGTGGGTTCAATCCCCCAAGGCATCACATACACAAGCTAATAATGTATGAACTCACTCTACAGTAAGGTGTTTTTGATAAGAACGTCTGAGCAGTGGTATATCTTACACACCACATGTCTTCTTGTTATTTGTATTATCTTAAAGCTGTTTGCATGCAGCGGAGGATACAACACTGCACTGTAATTTCTCTACCTCTCCCTCTCTCTCCCTCTCTCTCTCTCCCTCGCTCTCTCCCTCGCTCTCTCCCTCCCTCGCTCTCTCCCTCCCTCGCTCTCTCCCTCCCTCCCTCGCTCTCTCGCACTCTCTCTCTCTCTCCCTTGCTCTCTCTCGCTCCCTCTTTCTGGGTTTTATGTCTTTAATTACACACGTAACAAAGGACACTGCAGTTCACAACAGGTATAATGTGGCATTTTGTCTAATGGGAGAAGCCAATTAAAATCTAGATCTGACGGTTGTTAATGAACAAGGTAGCTCATAACAGTCAGAGTGAAATGTGTCTCGCTATTGTTTTGTCATCGGTGAGGAAATGATTATGGAGAGGATGGGAAACTGAGGTGTGAGTGTGTGTGAGACAGAGACAGCGAGAGAGAGAGAGAGAGAGAGAGAGAGAGAGAGTGTGTGTACATGTTAAACTTTGATTTGATTTGACATGCATCATCGTCCATGTGTGTGTGCATGTCTATGTGAGTGTGTGTGTGCGTGCATGTGTTTGTGCACCCATTGATGTGCATTTGCATAACTACATGAGACACGCCAGTGCTAGGCTAAATATCCTTTCTGTGTCTCTGCATCGTTTGGTATTCCCTCGGTGGCTTTGTCCTAATCACCAATGATAACGCTGCACCACCATCTCTTTCTACTGTTTAACCCCCACACATGTAGATGTCACGATTAGAAAATTATTCAGTCACAACAATCCTCTTTATAACGTTCAAGCTGCATTTCCCATATTTTTCAGATTATATTCACCTGTTTTATGAACGCTTATAACGGACAGCAATCTGGTCTGGTAGTAAAAGGAGTGGTAAACTGCAAAATGAATGCTGATTGGCTGACAGCCATGGTATATCAGACCGTATACCACGGGTATGACAAAACAAAACCTGCTAAAATTACAATGGTAACCATGGTAACTCCGCGTGGCGCCGTGCCTAAGAACAGCCCTTAGCCTTGGTATATTGGCCATATATCACACCCTCTCTGGCCTTAATGCTTAACTATATTCATGTTTTTATAGGACAGACTAAACCACTACTGTGTTGTGGTTTGTATCTTTGTTTAATGCAATTATTACACATCAAGGTTAAATAAAATCAAAAATCAGATCTGGGTTCAAAAATTATTTGAAATCATTTCAAATACAGTGCTTGAGTGAGCTCGCCTGGCTTAATGAAGGTCTGTTACACATATATTTCACACAACATTTGGACACCTTCTCAGATTATTTCATAAAATACCCCGACTTTTAAAAGAGAATAGGATTCATTAACAACATCCCTGAATTTTAGACAGTGCTCTCCTCAGCTACGAACTCCAAATACAGGACTATGTGGTCAGCCACAATATCTCCTCTGTCTTGCTTTCCCTTAACTGCCCACGTAGCTGCGCTCATTGAATTTCAATGGCTTCTCAAATCAGCCTCAATACACCATGTTCAGTCAGTTGGAAGCGCTAGACGCGCGGTTCCATTTTACCAGCGCTGCGGGACTTTTTTCCTCTCCCTCTAACTGACCGCTTTCAAATCAGTTTCCTTCCTTTCAGTTTCCATCCCCCCATCAAATCTGTCACCTCTGACGTCTCACTTGCAACAGCACACAAAGAGAATGCTATTCCCTGTGAAAAAGCTTATTGCATTGTCCCAAAACAACAATTTATGTACTAACAGAAAACAACTACATCGCATGAAGCACACTTCAGTGGTCCACTCACCTCCCTTTTTTACAGGACACAGCCATTTTTGTTTCAACAGTAGACTTTAAAAATGAGTTCACTACACTATACAGTTGAAGTCGGAAGTTTACATACACCATAGCCAAGTACATTTAACCTCCGTTTTTCACAATTCCTGACATCTAATCCTAGTAAAAATTATCTTTCTTAGGTCAGTTAGGATCACCACTTTATTTTAAGAATGTGAAATGTCAGAATAATAGTAGAGAGAATGATTTATTTCAGCTTTTATTTCTTTCATCACATTCCCAGTGGGTCAGAAGTTTACGTACACTCAATTAGCATTTGGTAGTGTTGGATTCGACATTTTGAACATTGAGATATTAAATAAATGATAGGAAAGAAGTATAGAATCAAAGGAGAATCCAAGGAGAAAGAGACTGGGCCTCTGTAGAAAGACAGATAGCTGTGGAATGTGTTGGGGGATGGGAGCAGAGCACCGTGTTGATACAGGGGAGACAGATGGACATCTGTGGATTAGATGAAGGAGGGGTTGAGATCAGGGGTGAGGACAGATTCCCGTAAGGGAGTAATACGGGTTTGATATCCTGTTACCCTCTTTCTGTTGAACCATAAGATGTAAGGACTGGAGAGAAGGCGTGTCTTAAGTAGGATGTATATAACTGTGACGAAGATAAATGTTTTGGTGTCTGAGTACAGCTGTACAGAACCTTTGGGAATAATTAAACTTGGTTAAAGGTTAAAGGTTCTCTAGTGTCCGTGAGTAATTTATTCTGAAAAATAAGAACCTAACAGTAGCAATGCCTTTAAATTGTTTAACTTGGGTCAAACGTTTCGGGTAGCCTTCCACAAGCTTCCCACAATAAGTTGGGTGAATTTTGGCCCATTCCTCCTGACAGAGCTGGTGTAACTGAGTCAGGTTTGTAGGTGTCCTTGCTCGCACACGCTTTTTCAGTTCTGCCCACAAATGTTCTATGGGATTGAGGTCAGGGCTTTGTGATGGCCACTCAAATACCTTGACTTTGTTGTCCTTAAGCCATTTTGCCACAACTTTGGAAGTATGCTTGGGGTCATTGTCCATTTGGAAGACCCATTTGCAACCAAGCTTTAGCTTCCTGACTGATGTCTTGAGATGTTGCTTCAATATATCCACATCCTCCCTCATGATGCCATCTA
Source organism: Salvelinus alpinus (assembly GCF_045679555.1). NCBI lineage: Eukaryota > Metazoa > Chordata > Actinopteri > Salmoniformes > Salmonidae > Salvelinus > Salvelinus alpinus. The sequence goes on along the minus strand of NC_092113.1, from coordinate 10,068,287 downwards.
TTTTGTGATGTGCACCAGTCCCTCCTGCAGCAAAGCACCCCCACATGATGCTGGGATGGTGTTCTTCGGCTTGCAAGCCTCCCCCTTTTTCCTTCAAACATAACGATGGTCATTATGGCCAAACAGTTCCATTTTTGTTTCATCAGACCAGAGGACATTTCTCCCGAAAGTACAATCTTTGTCCCCATGTGCAGTTGCAAACCGTAGTCTGGCATTTTTATGTTGGTTTTGGAGCAGTGGCTTCTTCCTTGCTGAGCAGTCTTTCAGGTTATGTCGATATAGGACTCGTTTTACTGTGATATACAGTATATATACTTTTGTACCGGTTAACTCCAGCATCTTCACAAGGTCCTTTGCTGTTGTTCTGGGATTGATTTGCACTTTTCGGACCAAAGTACGTTCATCTCTAGGAGACAGAACGCGTCTCCTTCCTGAGCGGTATGACGGCTGCGTGGTCCCATGACGTTTATACTTGCGTACTATTGTTTGTACAGACGAACGTGGTACTTTCAGGCATTTGGAAATTGCTCCCAAGGATGAACCAGACTTGTGGAGGTCTACAATTTTTTTTCTGAGGTCTTGGCTGATTTCTTTTGATTTTCGTATGATGTCAGGCAAAGAGGCACTGAGTTTGAAGGTAGGCCTTGAAATACATCCACAAGTACACCTCCAATTGGCTCAAATAATGTCAATTAGCCGATTAGAAGCTTCTAAAGCCATTACATAATTTTCTGGAATTTTCCAAGATGTTTAAAGGCACAGCCAACTTAGTGTATGTAAACTTCTGACCCACTGGAATTGTGATACAGTGAATTATAAGTGAAATAATCTGTCTGTAAACAATTGTTGGAAAAATAACTTGTGTCATGGACAAAGTAGATGTCCTAACCGACTTGTCAAAACTATAGTTTGTTAACAAGAAATTTGTGGAGTGGTTGAAAAATGAGTTTTAATGACTCCAACCTAAGTGTATGTAAACTTCCGACTTCAACTGTATGTCGATGATATGAAATGGCTAGTCCTGTATGGGTAGCCATTTACGTGCCTGCTGTTGCTGGGTTTCAAGGTATATACTACTAATATAGGCTACTGTAGTGTCAGAGACAAAAAGGGGTCTTGTACTGTAAGTGGTTTGTTGCGTCCATAATGGCTCAATTATCTATGGCATTAGGCCTTTGTAACTGGCCTGAGAGCGACTGGGTCCTGCATAATGGGACATTATCTTGAGGTTACTCAAGGATAGACACTCAGAGAGAGAGAGAGAGAGAGAGAGAGAGAGGGAGAAAGAGAAAGCCGAGAGAGACAGATTTACAGCAAAATTGCTTTGCTGTTAAAGACCTCTGTTCAAGATGGGGGTGGTAAGTGCTTTGGATAAGAGTGTCTGCTATATGAAATAAATGTACATCTAAAAAGTAATTGAGATGATGACCATGTGACCCAGGAAAAACTCTGTCTGAGTCCAGCCAACTCGTCATGAACTATTAACCAATTGAAAACACCCAATCTTGGGTGAGTGCTTAAATAAAAAGTAATTGGATCTGGCAAGCAGTAAAGGTACAAGCTGGGATCCTGTGATACAAAGGGAATGTGAGCCCTGGTCAAAAGTAGTGCACTACATAGGGAATAGGGTGCCATTTCAAATGCAAGACCAGTCCCAGTACTCCCATGACCTCCCAAACCCACAGAACAGTCGTCTGCAGTCTAAAACAGGGCCTGCCCAAAATGATTTACTGTATATGCACGTAACCCTTTGGAGTTTGGGCTGCCAAAAGCAGCACAACATACCTTGAAAAGGGAGTCTTTTCAGACACAGCCCCAGTACTGAGACCTACAGATCAGTTGTCTGTTAGCTGTCTAAAAGGAGGGCAGGAGAAGGCTGTAGACAGACTGAGAGGGTGATGATGGATGCAGTGGCAGAAACTTGGCACCGAGGGTGGAGGGAGGCCAGCTCAGAGGGTGCCAGAGAAATGCCAGAGGGCTCCGCTGTGTTGGCATGGCCTGTTATTGGAGCAGTCACAGGCATCAGTGACATGCCAAATGCCACCCTCGCCTGAACAGTGGCACTAAACAGTAAGTAACCAGTAAAATAAAAATAATAGCCATCTGCACTAGTGGTATGTGGTTGGATGGTGTCCTAGGTGTGTGTGTGTGTGTTTGGTTTTAGTGTTCTTGTGGGGACCAGAAGTCCTCACAAGGATAGTAAAACAAGGAAAATTCGGACAAGTGGGGATATTTCACCAGGCCCAACAAGGAAAAAGGCTATTTTAGGGGTTAGGTTAAGGGTGAGGATTACAATTAGAATTAGGGTTAGGGATTGGGGGTGAGGTTTAGGTTTCGAGGTTAGGGGTAGGTTTAGGAGTAGGGGTTAAGGTTAAGGCTAAGGAAAATAGGATTTTGAATGGGAATAAATGTTTTGGTCCCCATAAGGATAGTGTGTGTGTGTGTGTGTGTGTGTGTGTGTATGTATGTATGTGTGTTTATGTGAGATAAAGGGTGACATTTTGACTCTTCAACTTAGCATATGTTGTAGTCCAAATAGTGTTTAGTTTCAAATACACTGTGTGGCAAAGCTCTAAACCTAAATATAGACTTTCTACCCTCGCATGGATGTCAAGCTGCACAATTAAAAGCTTCTGGAATACATGAAACAACACATTGGGTGAAAAATCTAAATCCTCCCTGTTGGCTTTTCATTCGAATCAGAGGTGGGATTCATCCCAACAACTTTCATTCTCTATTCCCTCCCTTCTAGAATCTAATACGCTATGATATGCCATCAATCCACATGTCGTCAAAATTGTCGTCAAAATTGATCTATTTTACAAGTCGACTTGTTCTCACTACCTTTGATCAGTGGACTTGAAGTGGTAGAAAATATTTTTTTGAATATTATCAACGGGAAAAAATTGTTTCGAAAATATTGTTGAGGTACAATCCTGACATGGGCACAGCCATTAACCGGTTGATGATCATGTTCAATGGGAGGCATCTAAAAATAATTGCAGGCTGCTTCATGTGATCTAGTGGAGGTTGCCATGACAACCCTGCTTGTTTTCATGTCAAAGGGGCCAGCTGAGACTATGCCAGCTCTGTAGCGGGATGGAGTGAGGCAGGGAGGGATGGAGTGAGGCAGGGAGGGATGGAGGGAGCCAGAAAGAGGAATAAAAACCCAGGGCTGTCAAGTCACTCTCTCCTTTTCCTCCTCCTCTTCCTCTCGCCCAATCTTTCTCTCCATCTTTATTCTCTCCCTCTCCATCTCTCTCTTTCTCTCCATCTTCCTCTTTCTCTCTCTCTTCATCTTTCCCTTCCTCTTTCTCCCTGTCTTTCTCTCCATCTCTCTCTCTCTCTCGCCCTCCAGCTCTCTCTCTCTCCATCACAAAATGTTTCTTAATCTCTTTGCAACCTGGCCTCAGGGAAATTTGTAGGATTTGGTATGTAAATTAGTTCCCTCCATTTAGTATGATATATTACTTGACGTTAGGTTACGTCATGAATTGAAAAGCGGTCGTACAATATCATACGAATTGGATGAAGTAACTTATCATTCGTATTATACATCTTTTTCTGAAACCAGGCTGCTTAGGAGGTACATTTTTGGTTAGCTGAACAAATTACAAAGGTTAGGAGAATTTACTGAAAAGGTTAGGAGAGCTAACAACAAAGGTTAGGATAATTTACATAGCAGGTTAGGTGAATTAAGTTAAGGAAAAGGGTTAGCTAAAATGTTACAGTTGTCTCCAACACGTAACCTTTGGATTGCTAGACGGTATATTCCCACCCATCCGACCTCCATCATTTTGTTTCTGTCTTAAGTAACCAGACCATTATTGCATTTGTAACGTAATATATCATACTTGGAGGTGCAAAAATCAAATATAAAAAAGTAAATGTCTGTCCAATGAGTCCAGTCTGCTCTTTGCCCAGTATCTACTGTCACTCCCATCTGTACAGAGAAGAGAGCCTAATACATGGGCGTACCACTCCTGGCTCCATGGAAACACAACGTCTTTCAGGGACACACAGTCAGTGGACTTTGACTCATTTTCACTATTTTCTTACTGTGGCCATGTTCAAGGGTACTGATGCTGAGGCTGATTATCCCCCCTCTCCGCTCCCCTCCTCTGCCTATCCACAGACACTAGCAGCCAATCCCAACTAACCCCCCCACACACACACTCCCCCCTCCCTGCTGAGCTAAAAATGGAAACGCTAAAAATAGACGGCAGAGATTTTTCACTTGAGAGAGCAAAAATTACCTGGAGCCAAAATATGTCAGGCGGAGGCCTGTCGATAGGCTATTTATAGTGTTGGAACATGTGTAATCGGTCACAACGTGACAAGTGCAATTACAGAAGGAGACGTTGACATTTGTTCAGCCAATGTTCATATTATTTTTATAGACCCTGAGTGAATGGCAATCAAAACACTGCGTTGTGATGTTATTTCAGTACCGAGTCAACTCCACTCTTTTTGCTTAAATTGCACATGGTTCAGTGCCCTGAGTAAGAACACACACAGGCCAGAATTCGCACGCACGCACGCGCACGCACACACGCAAACACACACACACCAACTGTCAGTTTATTTTGTCTTTTCATGAGTTTGATTATTTTTTGTTTTCATCTTATATTGTGCCAAATCCATTATGATAGCCAAGACGTAGAAAACAAAGCGACTTCTTCCAGGAAATAGCAGATCAACCAAAAAATTGCCAATATGAATTTAGTAGTATATTTCTAATTAAGATTTCATTTAAAATCAGTCGTGGCGTTGATTGTAGTGATACACGTTACACATTTCCTCTTGCATGTGATGCCAGCCTCTGGGGCTCAGTGGGATTGCTAGGAATAGAAATGTTCAGATCAATGGTGTACGGATGGGTACACCGTCCATCGTTGGAGCGCTCGGCCAAGCCATAAAAAGTCTTCATTAAGACCCCTCGTCCCCAACAATATTATCTTCCTTGTTAGTACTGATTGACTGATTGATTTATTTATTACTATTAGTGTATCATGAGAAATATACATAATGGGCCACTGAAATCTACAATGTTATGTTTGTTATTGTTTTGCCAGTAATGTGATGACTCAGCACAGGAGCACTGGCAGTCTAGCCTTATTTGGCCTAATTCTTAAAAGAGGTGGATGTTTTTAAAAGCGTTTTAAAAGCAAGCGTGCACCAGAAATTACAATAATGTTCAGCGCCACTCTTCGATCTCCCTGAAAACAAAGGCCTTGTGATCAGGATCTGAAATACCGTCTAAAACGGTAACCTAGCTGATTAATGCACAAAGGACAATGCTAAAGACAGAGAGGTTTGTCTGAAATGGAAATGTGTGCTTACTGAAGGGAGAATAAAGGGGGGGGGGGGGGTTCAGTTCTGTCTTTCTGATGTGGCTAGGAAGTGTCTAGGCTAGGGATGCAGTCTGTGTAGGATAGATGGTGTTCCTTTCCAAAAGGGTGGAGTGTATACTGGTGGTATTATAATCCCCTTGGCATGGTAGTAAGAGCAAGACAGAGAACGACACAGAGCAGAGTGGCTACGGATAGGTGTGTGTGCGTGTGTGTGTGTGGGGGGGGGGGGGGGGGGGGTAAGCTCTGTATTACCTACAGTGCTCTAAGAAACGCATCACACACACCGCCACATCAATTCATTTCCACACTTTGCTTTTTATCAAAACTAACTTGCAAGCCTTTCATCTTGCACATTTTCCATTCCAGCCTATTTTCAAAGAAATAACACAGGAAAAACCAATGTACTCCGTCTGCCTTTTGCATCGTTCTTGAATTGCAGTGGCATTTGCAATGGCATTTAAAAAAGAAAATGAACTTCAATTTTCTCAACAACAAAAAAATATTTAAATGTATTTGGGTACATATTCCCATTCTAAATCAACTAATATGGCAGCTTAATGACTTTAAATATGTTGTACCATTTTGATACCATTGTGCCACCAGTAGGAGTAGTAACACCGATGATAATCTCTCACGGAAAGACTACGTAAACATGAATGGTACTGTAGGTCTGTCATGATACAACAGGATGTGTGCGATAATGAGCAGTATTAGTTTCCCAGGTGTTAGCATCTTTTACATTTCGGAAGGGGAGGGGACATTTGGCCTACCCCTAACTTGCAAAGAGAGAGGGTGGGAGCTCTTCGTTCCAGGTTCCGATCCTCGTTTTGTCTCTTCTCTTAACACGTATGGACCCAGAACTTAATCGAGCATCTGACCAAATACGCAAGACTTTGGTTCTGGGTTAACTGAGATTACACCATTTGACAGTTACACCAATGATACATTTTAGGTCAAATAGGATTTTCTGAAATGGAGGTCACAGATGCTCAAATCTAACCTAATTAACCCTTTAAAAATAATTTACTAAAGTGATATGATTAATAATTTTGCTCACAATGTAATTTCCCTTCATTTAAATTGAGTAACACCAAGTGACACTTTTGATCAAATTATCAATGGAATCCTCAAATGTATGACAGACTAAAAGGGTGTGATTAGCTAATACTTAATATAGACCCCTCCCCCAATAACAATTTGCCACTAGAGGGAACGCTAAAGATCCTTGTATATCTTTGTAATCGTTGTCATTTTCAAGGCGGTAACACCAATGACATTAAACTTCGGGACACATGATATTTGTAAAAACAAGTTATTTTAATAGGCGTCTTTCTTTTTATTGATGATCTATACAATATATACAAGTAGTTTGTTTACTTTCTATCATAAAAAAATAATAGATATCTAAATCTCAATAGATCTCAAAATCCCTGAAACACAACTCTACTGGGTCACTACCGGGACAAGCAAATTTGCTTGCTCTAAGTACTTTAAAGATTGCTCTAAGTACTTTAAAGATACAGTCCGCCCCATGGCCGTTGTTATTGTTTTGTTGACGAAGCCGAGGTGGGGAGCGTCATGCATCGAGGTAAAAATTGCAGTCCATATTGTGCTGTTCTATCGCTCGTGCAGTGACGTCAGAGGGGAAGAAAACGGTGTTTGTTGTTTGCAGTAACTTCTTTGTTGTTGTATAATATCCCAAACTGACGTGGCCGTTTCACCAATTAAGGATTCTAGCTTTAAACAATGCATAAACAGAAAGTTTTGCTGTATAAATGACTTGCATTACGTTTTATCATTGATAAACAGACCAATGTAAACAAAAACATGTACGATGTGTAACTATTTGGGATAGGGGGCAGTATTTTCACGTCCGGATGAAAAGCGGGCCCAAAGTAAACTGCCTGCCACTCAGGCCCAGAAGCATATAATTGGTAGATTTAGATAGAAAACACTCTAAAGTTTCTAAAACTGTTAAAATTATGTCTGTGAGTATAACAGAACTGATACGGCAGGCGAAACCCCGAGGACAAACCATCCCCCCCAAAAAATGTTCACCTTACCACTGTTTTCAATGGCTAGTACTATAATTATAAGCCCAAGTCCTCCCAAATTGCAGTTCCTAGGGCTTCCACTAGATGTCAACAGTCTTTAGAAAGAGTTTCAGGCTGGGTTTTGGAAAAATGACCCAGAAATTGTAGTTTGTTTTAGGTGGCTCCCATTTTGGCTGTAGTGTTTCCAAGCGCGTGGAGGAAAGCGCATTCTTTCTTATTTATCTCCGGTAATGAACATACTATTCTCCGTCTTAAATTTGATCATTTATTTGCATATTAGGATACCTAAGGTTTGATTATAAACGTTGTTTGACTTGTTTGGAAAAGTTTATTAGTAACGTTTGGGATTCATTTTGTATGCATTTTGATGGAGGGAAACTGAGTGGATTATTGACTGAAAAGCGCCAGCTAAACTAAGTTTTTATGGATATAAAGAAGGACATTATCGAACAAAAGGACAATTTGTAATGTAACTGGGACCTTTTGGAGTGCCAACAGAAGAAGATCTTCAAAGGTAAGGCATATATTATATCGCTTTTTCTGACTTTCGTGTCGCAACTCCCTGATTGAAAATGATTTGTTATGCATTTGTGTGCTGGGCGCTGTCCTCAGATAATCGCATGGTTTGCTTTCGCCGTAAAGCCTTTTTGAAATCTGATATGGCGGCTGGATTAAAAACAAGTTAAGCTTTATTTTGATGTATTGCACTTGTGATTTCATGAAAGTTTAATATTTATAGTAATTTAATTTGAATTTGGCCACTCTGCCATTTCACCGGATGTTGTCGAGGTGTCCCGCTAGCGGCACGCCTTTCCCAAACAGGTTTTAAAGTGTTTTTCATGGTTGCAAATGCGAGGGATGCAAATGCTACCGCAATTCAAGAATGACCCTTTTAGCTCCTTAGATGTACTGCCACACTCTCCTGGGCCCGTATTCATTAAGCGTCTCAAACAGGAGTTCTGATTTATGATCAGTTTCGTCTTATAGATCACAATGAATTACAAGGATAGGGGGCACCTGATCCAAGATCAGTACTCCTACTGTAGAGACGCTTTATGAATACAGGCCCTGGACTTGTTGGCTGATAGTCTTCAATTAGTGTGCAAACCAAATTGGTCACTTACACAAGACAATGCATATTCAGTTTGTAGCTGTTGGCTGAAATTCTCCTGACTGCCCACAAACAAAATCTTAGCCCATTGGAAATTCATGAATTGCATTTCAATTTACTTCCTGAACAGACTGAATTCCAGACGGAATTGACTCCAACCCTTCTGTTTGGTGTCTACCATAGAAATATAATTCCTAGAACATAATTCTATATCTATGGTAGGCACCAAGCAATGGGGTTGGAGTCAATTCACTTTTCTAAGAATTATATGTATATGGTACCTTCATAGGGGGGATGGGTAGAGGCTTGCCCTGCATGTCCAGGGAGATGTAGGTGAAGAAGGCTGTGACGGCCCGGTACTTCCCCTTCTCAGCCTCTATCAGAGGATCGGCGTCCACAAACACCTCGATCTCCATAGACTTGTTACTGGCGAATGTCGCCCTCCCCGAGACAGTTACCACACAGCCTGGAGACGAAGAAGGAACATTTAAGAAGGAACATGTACCCTTTAACATAACAGCAATACTGCAGCATGCAATTACCACACATAGCAAATTTGACGTGATATCTACATAAATAATCGCTACCTTCTTGTGGACATTGTTCAAAGGGAAGTTGAGACATCCCGCGGCTAGAGGATTTGTCAGTATTACAGCGATTTAGCCCATGCTGTGCATTACTACAAGTAAAATGTTGCCAATGGTATGACAATAATAGTCAGAGGAGTTGGCTAAAGTACAGGGTTCTGGAAGTGAATTAGACCTCTGAACCTGTGTTCCGGTTCAGATTTGCGAGAGATTAAAGTCAAACTATGAATAGGCACAGGAATTACAAGTTGAAGGTTCCAAGATGCCAGGCAACAGTTTAGAATTTGGCTTTGCAAGGCCGAAAAACAACAACACTGGCTTCGTTACATGTTTATTACAAAGTCATTCAATGACTTGTACAACACAATATCTGGTGCCTGTGCCTCTGAGTGAAAGATATCATGAAAAGTAAGAACACATCTTTATTTCTAAGCACTGAACAACTCAACTTTTTTAATGTTCCATCCACCCAGGGAATAATTAAGACTTATTTGTTTTTCATCCTTGTTCACTTTTATCTCAGCCAACAATGTTTAACAACTACAAAGTGCTCACAGCAGCATATCCTCCGGCACAAGATGACAACTAAGTGGGAATTTACATCTGGTTGGTTTTGCTAATGGTCTTTGTTGAGAACATAGACACTGAATATAATCGGTGCTGTAAAAAAAATATATATATTGGTTGACCACTTTATGGTGTATTAAGAAGAAAAATGTCGTTTTTATTGTTCAAAGTTTTTAAAGTAATAATTTTTTAATCAACATTTCAATGCATCCACAACATTCACAATAAAACTGAACGGAAAACATTAAAAAAATGTGGACGTGAACCTGAAAGGCCAAACAGGCAGTATATCTAGAAAGTACATCTGCCGCTGGCACTGAGACCAGAGACTTTGCACAGACGTGCGTCAACCATGCCAGGAACCACACTCGTCATCCAAAGTTTCCCTCTCACGTCTGCTCGCTTTGATCTTATCAACTCTGGATCTCATCACAATTTCACCTCTTTTATTTTTCCATTACACTCGGCCAGATGAGAGAGACAGCCTTACGAGACATGCCTCTCCTGTAATGCCTGAACTACTGAAAATACAGTCTATACAGTCAGGGGGCCTCAACTCGGCACCACGAGTTCTGATGGTTTTTGCTTTGGGTCTAGTACTGGTCTCAAGTGGTAAACACACTCACCCTAGATCTTTCAAATGGTCCTGATTCTAGTCAGTACAGAAACAGTGACACAAACACAAAAGTAGTCCAGTAATAGCCCAATGAAACCCTTCAACCGCCTAAGATCAATGTCCGCGCCCCTGCAGAAATCGAATTAGCGTCATAAAAACATCCCCGTCAAAATCTCTCTGTTTAAGTTAGCGATATCTGCGTCTCAATCCACCGCATCCGCCGATGTAACAGTTCCACATCTGCGGTGAAAGGTCACAGAGTTAGAGCGGTGTTTGTCAGACCATGACACAACAGCGAAAATCGGCCTCCTCACAAAATTGCTACACTTAGCTACACTTAGTCATTTACAGAACAGACGCTCTTGAGGCTACATATTCATCCTGGTCCCCCCGTGGGGAATGAACCCACAACCCTGGCGTTGCAAGCCCCTATGTGTAAAGGTGAGACTCTCATGAACACGTACATGTCGGTTGTAGGCCTCACAAGACTCGTCTCAAGGTCCCCCGGTACCAGGGAGATTATCAGATTATCTAAAAAATGAATGGCAGTATATATGGAGACTGTTTAGTGACAAAAATAAGAGGTTAAATACATGTAAAATAATATATATAATAATCATGTTTCCTGGTCTTTCTTATATCTCTCAGATATAGGTTAGACACTTCAGAACAAACTTCCTTTAGATTTTTTGGGAGGGACTATCTGTTGTTCCATCTAGTGAATTTGTTATTCAATGAGCTTGTATAACATCAAATACTTTTTAATATTTTTTTTTATAACTCAAGGGGTGTTAAAATTCTAAATCAAATAGCAAAATTATCCTTGGTACGACCTTCTTAAAACAATTCAATATAAACTCATCAAAAAAAGAAACGTCCTCTCACTGTCAACTGCGTTTATTTTCAGCAAATTTAACATGAGTAAATATTTGTATGAACATAACAAGATTCAACAACTGAGACATAAACTGAACAAGTTCCACAGACGTGACTAACAGAAATGTAATAATGTGTCCCTGAACAAAGGGGGGGTCAAAATCAAAAGTAACAGTTAGTATCTGGTGTGGCCACCAGCTGCATTAAGTATGGCAGTGCATCTCCTCCTCATGGACTGCACCAGATTTGCTAGTTCTGGAGGGAATGGCCCTAGCCCTCACCCTCCGATCCAACAGGTCCCAAAAGTGCTCAATGGGATTGAGATCCGGGCTCTTCGCTGGCCATGGCAAAACACTGACATTTCTGTCTTGCAGGAAATCATGCACAGAACGAGCAGTATAGCTGGTGGCATTGTCATGCTGGACGGTCATGTCAGGATGAGCCTGCAGGAAGGGTACCACATGGGGGAGGAGGATGTCTTCCCTGTAACGCACAGCGTTGAGATTGCCTGCAATGACAACAAGCTCAGTCCGATGATGCTGTGACACACCGCCCCAGACAATGACGGACCCTCCATGTCACGAATATCACCGAAGGTGGCTCCCCTTCCCGTTCGGGCGGCGCTCGTCGTCGCCGGTCTACTAGCTGCCACCGATCCCTCTTTTCCCTTTTCGTTTGGTTTTGTCTATTTGTTTTCACCTGTTCCTTTTTGGGGTTTTTGGGTTGGGGTTATTTAAGTTCGGTTAGCCCGCTTGTGTTTGTGCGGGCTTGTTACTGTTTATGTTAGAGGTGTACTCTGTTTATTGTTGGGTTTTCGCTGTCCGGATTTGCCAGTTGCACTTGGGTTTGGTATGTTACGCCTGTGTTCGGCGTCACCCATTGTACGTGTTCCTGTTTTGGACATTAAAGCGTTTTTTCCCCCAGATACTTCTGCTCTCTGCGCCTGACTCCACACCCATCCTCTTCGAGCGTTACACTCCACCTCCAAATCGGTACAGGCCTAGGTGTAACGCTCATTCCTTCGACGATAAACGCGAATCCAACCATCACCCCTGGTGAGACAAAACAAGGGTGCGTTCTCAGCCCTCTCCTGTACTCCCTGTTCACCCACGACTGCATGGCCATGCACGCCTCCAACTCAATCATCAAGTTTGCAGACGACACTACAGTGGTAGGCTTGATTACCAACAACGACGAGACGGCCTACAGGGAGCATTAGGTGAGGGCCCTCGGAGTGTGGTGTCAGGAAAATAACCTCAAACTCAACGTCAACAAAACAAAGGAGATGACCGTGGACGTCAGGAAACAGCAGAGGGAGCACCCCCCTATCCACATCGACGGGACAGTAGTGGAGATGGTAGAAAGTTTTAAGTTCCTCGGCGTACACATCATGGACAACCTGAAATGGTCCACCCACACAGACAGCGTGGTGAAGAAGGCGCAGCTGCGCCTCTTCAACCTCAGGAGGCTGAAGAAATTCGGCTTGTCACCAAAAACACTCACAAACTTTTACAGATACACAATCGAGAGCATCCTGTCGGGTTGTATCATCACCTGGTACAGCAACTGCTCCACCCATAACCGTAAGGCTCTCCAGAGGGTAGTGTGGTCTGCACAACGCATCACCGGGGGCAAACTACCTGCCCTCCAGGACACCTACACCACCCGATTTCACAGGAAGGCCAAAAAGATCATCAAGGACAACAACCACCCGAGCCACTGCCTGTTCACCCCGCTATCATCCAGAAGGCGAGGTCAGTACAGGTGCATCAAAGCAGGGGCCGAGAGACTGAAAAACAGCTTCTATATCAAGGCCATCAGACTGTTAAACAGCAATCACTAACATTGAGTGGTTGCTGCCAACATACCTAGTCAACTCCAGCCACTTTAATAATGGAAAAATTGATGTAATAAATGTATCACTAGCCACTTTAAACAATGCCACTTCATATAATGAGTAATGTAGGGTATGTAAACATCTCATATGTATATGCTGTACTCTATACCATCTACTGCATCTTGCCATCTTGATGTAATGTATCACTAGCCACTTTAAACAATGCCACTTTTATATGTTTACATACCCTACATTACTCATCTCATATGCATATGCTGTACTCTATACCATCTACTGCATCTTGCCATCTTGATGTAATGTATCACTAGCCACTTTAAACAATGCCACTTTTATATGTTTACATACCCTACATTACTCATCTCATATGCATATGCTGTACTCTATACCATCTACTGCATCTTGCCATCTTGATGTAATGTATCACTAGCCACTTTAAACAATGCCACTTTTATATGTTTACATACCCTACATTACTCATCTCATATGCATATACTGTACTCTATACCATCTACTGCATCTTGCCATCTTGATGTAATGTATCACTAGCCACTTTAAACAATGCCACTTTTATATGTTTACATACCCTACATTACTCATCTCATATGCATATGCTGTACTCTATACCATCTACTGCATCTTGCCATCTTGATGTAATGTATCACTAGCCACTTTAAACAATGCCACTTTTATATGTTTACATACCCTACATTACTCATCTCATATGCATATGCTGTACTCTATACCATCTACTGCATCTTGCCATCTTGATGTAATGTATCACTAGCCACTTTAAACAATGCCACTTTTATATGTTTACATACCCTACATTACTCATCTCATATGCATATACTGTACTCTATACCATCTACTGCATCTTGCCATCTTGATGTAATGTATCACTAGCCACTTTAAACAATGCCACTTTTATATGTTTACATACCCTACATTACTCATCTCATATGCATATACTGTACTCTATACCATCTACTGCATCTTGCCATCTTGATGTAATGTATCACTAGCCACTTTAAACAATGCCACTTTTATATGTTTACATACCCTACATTACTCATCTCATATGTATATACTGTACTCTATACCATCCACTGCATCTTGCCTAAGCCGTTCTATACCATCACTCATTCATATATTTTTTTATGTACATATTCTTATTAATTCCTTTACACTTGTGTGTATAAGGTAATTGTTGTGAAATTGTTAGGTTAGATTACTCGTTGGATATTACTGCATTGTCGGAACTAGAAGCACAAGCATTTCCCTACACTCGCATCAACATCTGCTAACCATGTGTATGTGACAAATAAAATTTGATTTGCTTTGATTTCAGGGAGTTGGTCTGATGGGAATCCCTGATGCTTGAGGAACAATAGAGGAGCAATAGAGAACAAAACAGAAAAGGCCCCTCCCCCCACTTGTGATGTCATGATTTACCTGGACTAGCTATTGAGATTAGCCTTTTGTTACATATACAGTGGGGCAAAAAAGTATTTAGTCAGCCACCAATTGTGCAAGTTCTCCCACTTAAAAAGATGAGAGAGGCCTGTAATTTTCATCATAGGTACACTTCAACTATGACAGACAAAATGAGAAAAAAAAATCCTGAAAATCACATTGTAGGATTTTTAATGAATTTATTTGCAAATTATGGTGGAAAATAAGTATTTGGTCACCTACAAACAAGCAAGATTTCTGGCTCCCACAGACCTGTAACTTCTTCTTTAAGAGGCTCCTCTGTCCTCCACTCGTTACCTGTATTAATGGCACCTGTTTGAACTTGTTATCAGTATAAAAGACACCTGTCCACAACCTCAAACAGTCACACTCCAAACTCCACTATGGCCAAGACCAAAGAGCTGTCAAAGGACACCAGAAACAAAATTGTAGACCTGCACCAGGCTGGGAAGACTGAATCTGCAATAGGTAAGCAGCTTGGTTTGAAGAAATCAACTGTGGGAGCAATTATTAGGAAATGGAAGACATACAAGACCACTGATAATCTCCCTCGGTCTGGGGCTCCACGCAAGATCTCACCCCGTGGGGTCAAAATGATCACAAGAACGGTGAGCAAAAATCCCAGAACCACACGGGGGGACCTAGTGAATGACCTGCAGAGAGCTGGGACCAAAGTAACAAAGCCTACCATCAGTAACACACTACGCCGCCAGGGACTCAAATCCTGCAGTGCCAGACGTGTCCCCCTGCTTAAGCCAGTACATGTCCAGGCCCGTCTGAAGTTTGCTAGAGAGCATTTGGATGATCCAGAAGAAGATTGGGAGAATGTCATATGGTCAGATGAAACCAAAATGTAACTTTTTGGTAAAAACTCAACTCGTCGTGTTTGGAGGACAAAGAATGCTGAGTTGCATCCAAAGAACACCATACCTACTGTGAAGCATGGGGGTGGAAACATCATGCTTTGGGGCTGTTTTTCTGCAAAGGGACCAGGACGACTGATCCATGTAAAGGAAAGAATGAATGGGGCCATGTATCGTGAGATTTTGAGTGAAAACCTCCTTCCATCAGCAAGGGCATTGAAGATGAAACGTGGCTGGGTCTTTCAGCATGACAATGATCCCAAACACACCACCCGGGCAACGAAGGAGTGGCTTCGTAAGAAGCATTTCAAGGTCCTGGAGTGGCCTAGCCAGTCTCCAGATCTCAACCCCATAGAAAATCTTTGGAGGGAGTTGAAAGTCCGTGTTGCCCAGCAACAGCCCCAAAACATCACTGCTCTAGAGGAGATCTGCATGGAGGAATGGGCCAAAATACCAGCAACAGTGTGTGAAAACCTTGTGAAGACTTACAGAAAACGTTTGACCTCTGTCATTGCCAACAAAGGGTATATAACAAAGTATTGAGATAAACTTTTGTTATTGACCAAATACTTATTTTCCACAATAATTTGCAAATAAATAAATAAAAAATCCTACAATGTGATTTTCTGGATTTTTTTTCTTCTCATTTTGTCTGTCATAGTTGAAGTGTACCTCTGATGAAAATTACAGGCCTCTCTCATCTTTTTAAGTGGGAGAACTTGCACAATTGGTGGCTGACTAAATACTTTTTTGCCCCACTGTATCAGGTGTTAAATGAGGTGAAAAGGCAACTGGGGGGTCAAATTAAGGGCTCAGTCAATCCATGTAGTGAGAGGGATCTCTCTCTCTCTCTCACACACACACACACACACACACACACACACACACACACACACACACACACACACACACACACACACACACACACACACACACACACACACACACACACACACACACACACACACACACACACACACACACACACATTCAGGGTGATGGATGAGGTGCAGAGAAACAAATTGAACCGCTGCCTCAAACTCCTCTACAGCCGCAAAACGGACTGCCAGATGGGATACATCAGACCAGGAAACTGACTACGTAGAGAACAAGTCACTTACTCTCACCCATCTCCCATCTCCTGCTAGGAAGGTAAGCCTGCACGCCCCAATGTGTCAAGGGAATATTCACCTAAAATCTTCAGGTGTCATATGACCTATATACTGTACATTGCAATTCAAAACGACCAGGTAACGCATACATCGCAAGTAACACATATATATTTACAGCCTTGACACTGACATAGTAAAAAATACAAGATAATTCCTGCTACAAACATTTGAGTATTATGGTGTTTTTGCAACGGAGTTCAGTGCTGTTTTGCGGACCAAAAACATTGTACACCATAAGTCAAAGTCCTGTATAAACACATCATTAATTGTGTGGGTGCAGAGAGTAGGCCAAGGGAACATGTGTTAGACATTGGTGGGACCACCCACAACTCATAGACCAATCAGCTGAAAGCTGCCGCGTTCAAAGCATGCCGGTTTATACAGTCTTTTTCCATCGCCGATAAGCGGAAACACCCCCCTACCTTGTGTGGGTTGAACCACGACATATTCCTGATGCGCTAGCATCCTGCTTGACTCTCCCGTATTGTAAATGTTCTCTAAAAAGACAAACGGTTGCATCCTGTGCGTGTATTCACCGGTGCGTGTATTCAACAGTGATCACACGGTCCGAACACATTGGTTTACGCGGGATGCTGCGAAGGCAGCTGAGTCAGTGACAGTATTGATTGCGTTTTTGTCTAAGAGAGGTCTAAGTGGGTCTCTTGATGGATGAGATGCAGAGAGGCACCATTTCGACTACACTCTCTTAATGCTAACAGACCACATACCTCTATGGCGGTCTCCAACTGATCCCTACATCGTGGGATGGGAACACCGTGCTTGATGACAACCATAACACTGGCATTACTAGAATAAATACACCACTGTGTATCTGGATCATGTCATAACACAACAACTTGCTCATTGCTCAGCCTCTAACGGCTACGGTTTTCCAAATCATAGCAAGAAATTCAGACAATTGCTTAGCTTCTAAGGGCTAGTACTTACCACATAACCAACTGTGAGCTCCTTCCATCCATGAAATCTTTATTTATTTTACTAGGCAAGTCAGTTAAGAACAAATTCTTATTTACAATGACAGCCTACCAGGGAACAGTGGGTGAACTTCCTTGTTCAGGGGTAGAACGACAGATTTTTACCTTGTCAGCTCGGGGATTCGATCCAGCAACCTTGCGGTTACCCAACGCTCTAACCACTAGGCTACCTGCCGCTCCTCATCAAATGCACCTCATCAAGTAACATGGCTTCCATGAGATACATGATGAAGAAACTTTTTTTGAAAACAAAACCCATCTCTAAAAGCATGAGCCTGTACAACTAAACAACCAAATAAACCCTGGAATGATAACACTGACGAGGGTTTTATAGGTTTCAAGTTAAACACTGTTTATAAAAGATTCACAAATTGTAAAAGCTCTGTCAAGTTCACATCACACAGATAGACTAAGGCAGGTCTTGTCACGTTCCTGACCTATTTCTGTTAGTTTATGTGTGTTAGTTGGTCAGGACGTGAGGTTGGGTGGGCATTCTATGTTTTCTGTTTCTGTGTTGGTTTTGGGTTGCCTGGTATGGCTCTTAATTAGAGGCAGGTGTTTGGCGTTCCTCTAATTAAGAGTCATATTTAGGTAGGCGTTGTCACAGTGTTCGTGGTGGGTGATTGTCTTCCGTGTCTGTGTCTGTACACCACACAGGACTTATGGAGTTGGGAGCAAGTATTTAACGGGGAAGTATACAGAATCACCCACCATACCAGAGCCAAGCAGCGGAGTCAACGGAGTAAGGGACAGGAAAAGAAGGAGCAATGGACATGGGACGATATATTGGACGGAAAGGGTTGCTACACTTGGGAGGAGATCCTGGCTGGTAGGGATCGCCTCCCATGGGAACAGCTGGAGGCACTGAGAAGAGCAGAGGCTACCGGAGAGAGGAACCGGAGCTATGAGGGAACGCGTCTGGCACGGAAGCCCAAAAAGCCCGTAAGTAATTCCCAAAAATTTCTTGGGGGGGGGCTAGAAGGTAGTGGGCCAAGGGCAGGTAGGAGACCTGCGCCCACTTCCCAGGCTTACCGTGGAGAGCGGGAGTACGGGCAGGCGCCGTGTTACGCAGTAGAGCGCACGGTGTCTCCTGTACGAGTGCATAGCCCAGTGCGGGTTATTCCACCTCCCCGCACTGGGAGGGCTAGATTGGGTATTGAGCCAGGTGTCATGAGGCCGGCTCAACGCGTCTGGTCTCCAGTGCGTCTCCTCGGGCCAGCATACATGGCACCTGCCTTACGCATGGTTTCCCCGGTTCGCCTACATAGCCCGGTGCGGGTTATTCCACCTCCCCGCACTGGTCGGGCAACCGGGAGTATTCAACCAGGTAAGGTTGGGCAGGCTCAATGCTCAAGAGTGCCAGTACGCCTCCACGGTCCGGTATTTCCGGCGCCACCTCCCCGCCCCAGCCTAGTACCTACAGTGTCTACACTACGCACTAGGCTACCAGTGCGTCTCCTGAGCCCTGTTCCTCCTCCACGCACTCTCCCTGTAGTGCGTGTATCCAGTTCGGTGCCTCCAGTTCCGGCACCACGCACTAAGCCACCTGTGCGTCTCCAGAGCCCTGAACACACTGTATCTTCTCCCCCTACTAATCCTGATGTGCTTGTCCTCAGCCCGGTGTCACCAGTGCCGGTACCTCGCATCAGGGATAGAGTAGGCTTTGAGAATGCAGTGTGCCCTGTCCCTGCTCCCCGCACTAGTAGGAAGGTGCTTATCCTTAGCCCGGTGCCTCCAGTTCCGGCACCACGCACCAGGTCTACAGTGCGCCGTATCCGGCCAGAGCCATCCGTCTCACCAGCGCCATCTGAGCCATCCGTCTCCCCAGCGCCATCTGAGCCATCCGTCTCCCCAGCGCCATCTGAGCCATCCGTCTCCCCAGCGCCGTCTGAGCCATCCGTCTGCAATGAGCCTGCAAAGCCGCCCGTCTGCCATGAGCCTGCTAAGCCGCCCGTCTGCCATGAGCCTACAGAGCCGTCTGCCAGACAGGAGCCGCTAGAGCCGCACGCCAGACAGGAGCCGCTAGAGCCGCCCGCCAGACAGGATCTGCCAGAGCCGCCCGCCAGACAGGATCTGCCAGAGCCGCCAACCAGACAGGATCTGCCAGAGCCGCCAACCAGACAGGATCTGCCAGAGCCGCCAACCAGACAGGATCTGCCAGAGCCGCCAACCAGACAGGATCTGCCAGAGCCGTCAAAGAGCCATGAGCGTCGAGAGCCGTCAGCCTGCCATGAGCGTCGAGAGCCGTCAGCCTGCCATGAGCGTCGAGAGCCGTCAGCCTGCCATGAGCGTCGAGAGCCGTCAGCCTGCCATGAGCGTCGAGAGCCGTCAGCCTGCCATGAGCGTCGAGAGCCGTCAGCCTGCCATGAGCGTCGAGAGCCGTCAGCCAGCCATGAGCGTCGAGAGCCGTCAGCCAGCCATGAGCGTCGAGAGCCGTCAGCCAGCCATGAGCGTCGAGAGCCGTCAGCCAGCCATGAGCGTCAAGAGCCGTTCAGTCAGGATCTGCCTGAGTATATCAGCCAGAAACGGCTATATACCCAGAACTGCCCCTCAGTCCAGAGCTGTCTCTCTGTCCGGAGCTGCCCTTCAGTCCGGAGTTGCCCCTCTATCCTGATCTCCCTCTCTATCCTGAGCTACCTCTATATTCTGATCTATCCCTCTGTCTTGTGCTATCCCTCTGTCTTTATCTATCTCTCTGTCCCGGTGTTGTCCCTGTCAGTGATGTTACCAAGAGGATTTTGTGGGGGTAGAATGAGGGTGGACATTTTTAGGGGGAGATGGAGGCTAGGATGGATTATGGTGGGGTGGGGACCTCGCCCGGAGCCTGAGCCACCACCGTGGTCAGATGCCCACCCAGACCCTCCCCTAGACTTTGTGCTGGTGCGCCCGGTGTTCGCACCTTATGGGGGGGGTTATGTCACGTTCCTGACCTATTTCTGTTAGTTTATGTGTGTTAGTTGGTCAGGACGTGAGGTTGGGTGGGCATTCTATGTTTTCTGTTTCTGTGTTGGTTTTGGGTTGCCTGGTATGGCTCTTAATTAGAGGCAGGTGTTTGGCGTTCCTCTAATTAAGAGTCATATTTAGGTAGGCGTTGTCACAGTGTTCGTGGTGGGTGATTGTCTTCCGTGTTTGTGTTATGTTTGCACCATACGGAACTGTATACGGTTTGTTCGGTTTATGTAGTCTGTTTCCTATTCGTGCGTTCTTCGTGTCTATGTAAGTTCTCATGTTTAGGTCAGTCTACGTCGTTTGTTATTTTGTATCATTTCAAGTGTAGTTCGTGTTCGGTTTTCGTCTTGTTTAATAAATATGTGTTCAAGCTTCGCTGCGCCTTGGTTCGATCCCTGCTCCTCCTCTTCTGATGAAGAGGAGGAGGACAGCCGTTACAGGTCTGGAGTTTCAGATGGGTAATTGCTGTTGAGCCAAGACTGTGACATGGCATATGGGTCAACAGTGTCACAGATTGGCAGTTTCTCACTCAAATTATGCAGATAGAATATCAATTTTTCAGAAATGAATGTGTCCCTCTGCCGGGTTGAATTGATAATGGCCTTCACCCAAGATCAACAGTACATCAACATTCTATGTGAAGGCTCCTATTGCATTTGCTAATCTGAGAGTATTATGGCTCAAGCAGAGAATAAATTATTCACTGTATTGACATCCCGGTAAGGGAACAGGAATTAATGGATTGTCATCAATGATTTATATCCTCTCACTAGAACAATAAGCAATATTAGCCTAGCCAGGAATAATGTACATGGGAAATAAGGTAAAATAGCATGTTTTTTACAGATACGGTGCACGGTGTATTGATAAACTAAAATGTGACACAGGTTAGCTAATCCACATGCAACATGCTGTTTGTCGAAGGTTGAAAAATGAAGGCAGTTGAATTTGACACATTCTCAGGTAATGGTGTGTTCTGAAGCTGTTAATCATCAGTTAGCAGGTTAGCCTACACTAGAAGGAGCGCCATGAAAGTAGCTGGGACGTACTGTACCGTTGCACCACAGCAGTCATGCTAATAAACATGTGAATAAATAAAATATATTTAATATAAAGCTGTAAGTAAATCTCCAATCAAGTGAATTACCTGTAATTATGCAGTATGTACTGTATATTATTTAGTATTGACACATTTTGTTCTACATTGCTTGTAGTAAATTGGAGGGGACCAAGGACTAAGATCTGAGGGACACCCGTATGGATAACAGTCCGTTTACCATTTCCTTACCTTGCATGATCTTGCGATGGAAGTTGATGGCATCCACAGAGGCGGTGACTATGTTGGTCTTGCAGTGTCGGGCTGCCACGATTCCGGCCACCTCGTCCATCAGTTTCATTGTCACACCTGGGGAGACCAGATAGCATGTGACTCCTATGTTGTCATTAAATCAAATCTTTCCTCTAATATAATTTCCCCCACAGTATATCAATAAAATTATTCTGTCTTTCATATACGGCATTGATCAGTTTCAGTGCCATGAGAACATGACCTACTTTGCAGTCTATTTTTCAGACCATTTAAATCACTTTTTTCCCCCTTTTTCACAATGTATTGACAGTTAGCTCATGAAGAGGAGGCACTAGGAATGTCAAAATGGAAGACTGGCATTGGGCCTAGTAAGAAAATGGAACAACTGCATTTGTTTCAGTCCATTCTAATCAAATGCATGATCTCTGATATCGATTTGGAGCCTCAAAATCAGTGGTGCGAATCTCTGTTGCATAGACAGAGAGAGCGAGAGAGAAAGTGAGAAAGAGATAGAGCGAAAGAGAGAGATTTACAGCAAAATAGAGAGTTAGGAGGGGTTGTACTGTACATCCATTGCTGATGATGCCAGATTGCTGTCGGCTGAGAGTGCACCGAGATAAGGGGAAGGGGGATGGATTTCCTGTGTGGAGACAGGATGTGATGTATGAGGGCTGGCAGACTGTCCAATCATGCCCTTCATGGCCACAGCCAGAGATTGATGCCGACCAGAGGTGTCAGCGCTGACAGGAAGATAGAAAACTCTGCAGAACTCTTGATACGTTCCCCCTGTGCCAGAGAGCTCTATGACAACAAATGGCCTATTCACACCTACTGATGCACAGACCTAGACACGCGTACCTACAAACACCTATGCACATGCACGCACACACATAGTTCTGATGAAGACCTAATTACAACGATCAGAACTTCAAGATTGTTTCTTGCAATCAGAATTTATTACGTAGCCTGGTTCTACATGAGAAGTGAGACGGCACAGCTCATTTTCTCTGCGAAGTACCAGACATTTAGACGAGGCCAAATATAGTCATTATGCTGGTAGCATCTTCAGTGCTGGGAAAGATGCAAAGCCACATTTGAGATTGCTTATGTAATACAGTACCAGACATGAATGCCTGTCACTATCAATGCTTCTCTTGCTGAGGAAACGTAAGCATGGGGTTCTAGGATAGTAGCCATAAGATAGAAACATACACACATCCAGTGGCTTTAAGCAGGTGCTGGAGATCAAAGAGAGCTATAAGTTCATCAAAAATACAAAGATACGTTTTGGCTCACTATGATCTATGCTACAACTTTGAGGTCTGAAAAGTGTTTCATGCAGCTGTTCATATGGGTATGTTAAAGCTGAGAGAACTAATTTTATTAGGTTGCAGCCTGCTGGTGTGCTGCAGTGTGCTTTAACTTGCCTGCAAGAGGTTGCACGTTGAGCAGACATACTGTAGATAGTCATGAATGGGGCTTAATGGTCGTTTTGGAACGGTAAAAAAAGTATAATCTTGCAAGGGTTGAGCCTATAGGCAACACGGCTACCTCCAAAGTGTATACTAGACCAGTGCTATGGCTCTGGAATAGGTTTGATGGCATACAGGTGTGAAAGTAACAAATTTTTTCATTTATATTTAACCTTTATTGAACCAGGAAGTCCCATTGAGGAAGGACATCTTTATCAATGGAGACCTGACCAAGAAGGGGCCTCAATACATGTCGTAAAAATAGACAGTATGTGGAAGGCCATTTACAGGAGAGGCAATACCATCCTTTACGTTCTCACCTCCCTCATCTTCACAATGGAAGACAGCAGGAAGCTGCCCTCTGAAAAAAAAAAAGTCCCTGCCCGGTTTCCTTTTTTCCCTTGTTTCTCCCATTTGATGTGGTTGTGTATCTAAAAAGGTGACAGCAGCCAGCGTGCTCTCAGTGTGTGGACAGGGGAAGTTATTATCCATCGGTGTAGGCTCATTTTCAATGACCGTGTGTGTGATGAAGCATCATGAGACACTGCATTGTTTTTTTCCCCTCTCAGCCCCACGTGAAAATTGATGGGATCTCACCTCGGATTGAATTTCCCCTGGGTCTAGGGAAATGCCACTTGCATATATTCAGGAGCTGTCGGAAGTCGTGTCTGTGCATGCAGCCGCCCTGCTGCTGCTGCTCACTGCTACCACTTCCTAGCGAGCCATTAATCAGAACTAAATGTAAACAGAACTGGATGTAAACAAGAACAAACTTAGTGTTTTTCTCTCAAAATACGCACGGTTTATTTTCCTACATGTATTGGTACCTTTGGCTTTAGGCAATGAAGTCCCTCTCTGCCTTTAATCAACGTTTATTAGAACGTTACAGTCCTGGAAATGACAGGGTTATCAAGGAATTCAAAATGGCGAAGTCAAATCTGTTGGAGTCAAGAGTGGGATTATACGCTGTATATGGCAGTTTTATGTCATGGTGTTTGTTATTCCCTGGTATTTCTTCCAATGCCCGAAATATATCTAATGTGCTAACACTATATTATGTTATCACTAATGCTAATGTCTAACACAATGTTATGTTATCACTAATGCTAATAGCGAACACTATGTTATGTTATCACTAATGCCTAACACTATGTTATGTTATCACTAATGCCTAACACTATGTTATGTTATCACTAATGCCTAACACTATGTTATGTTATCCCTAATGCCTAACACTATGTTATGTTATCCCTAATGCCTAACACTATGTTATGTTATCCCTAATGCCTAACACTATGTTATGTTATCCCTAATGCCTAACACTATGTTATGTTATCCCTAATGCCTAACACTATGTTATGTTATCACTAATGCCTAACACTATGTTATGTTATCACTAATGCCTAACACTATGTTATCTTATCACTAATGCCTAACACTATGTTATGTTATCACTAATGCTAATGGATAACACTATATTAAGTTATCACTAATGCTAATGGATAACACTATATTATGGTATCACTAATGCTAATGGATAACACTATGTTATGTTATCACTAATGCTAATGCATAACACTAGCACCTCCCATCGTTTAGCTTGAAAAAGCCCTGCGCCTGGAGACACATCATGAGTTTATACCTCCTCCACAGCCCACCAGACAGGAAATATCTTTCAAATGGAGAGAAAACCCATCTACAATGAAAAGGGAAAGGAAAGGGGGGTACCTAGTCAGTTGCACAAGTGAATGCATTCAACCGAAATATGTCTTCCGCATTTAACCCAACCCCTTTGAATCAGAGAGGTGCAGGGGCTGCCTTAATCGACGTCCACGTCATCGGCGCCCGGGAAGCAGTTGTTGTTGGGGGTTAACTGCCTTGCTCAAGGGAGGGAATGCGTAAGAGGTCAGTGTCTCGACTGTATATTTCAAAATATGGCAACAGACGAGAAGGGGGACGGAGCTTGTTGAGATACGACTGGCCTCTCTTTGGATTGACCTCCGACTAGGGCTGTGGAGGTCACAAAATTTCGTCAGCCGGTGATTGTCAAGCAAATAACTGTCGGTCTCACGGTAATTGACCGTTAATTAACAAACACATTTAGCATCTCCTGGCTTCCACACATAGCCTACAAGCCACTGATGTAGACCTTTGGAACATCTACATTTTAAAAAGTCTAATAAATCCATATAGCCTGCACCTTCACCATAAATCCATAATTTATTTTAGACAGGTCTAAAGAAGCATGATATGAAGAAAATGTAGTTTATTTCAGAAGAACAGAATAGCATTCTCTGAGTTGAAACCCAGGCTTTAGGATAACAAAGGGAGATCTGGGCAGCGCCAAGGTGCTCGCTCGTCTCCCATCAGCCGTGCCCACACTCATGGCCTCCCCAGGATGCTTAGTTATAAACACAGCACTCCCCTACGGACGGGGGTAAATAAAATCTCTCTCACTCTTTCTCTCTCTCTTTCTGTGTTTCTCATTCTCTCCGCAGCGAGTGCTATAATCAAATGGCTCAACCTGCCTCCTAATGAGATGTTACCATAGAAACAGGTCCCGTTAATGTTTTCGCAAGTAGCTCCCGAGGTCCTGAAAAGCCACATATTTTATGTATATTTGTCCGCTGTTTTAGAGTTTGCAGCTGTTTCCTGCATAAACAACTTCCCACTGGGCACAGATAACAAGTGGGTGCTGTATTCTACAAATAGCAAGTGGGCGCTGTCATGGTTACCATAAAAATTGCTTCGGCTGATCAAGGGCTGGCAGGAAACAGTGTCACGATACTAGAAATGGCTTCAAAGTTTCAGGGGGATATGGAGAGCAAAAAGGAGGGACAAACAAGGCTTGGATATATGTGTTTTGATCAACAGTAATCACCAACAGTGATTTGACCAACAAATAAATACATAGATATTATTGTTTATTTACATTCTGAACATTTAAGAGACACTTTTATAACAGACAGACTGACTCTAGCACTCAAGACAAGCCAAGGCTGGTGTTAAGTTGATTAACACTTACAGTAAATGACAGTTTGTGTGTGTGTGTGTGCACCCGTCATGTTGGTGATGAGTCAGGTCAATGTGTTTTGTTAGTTTCTGTATCAGCTTGAATTGAAGCAGAATTGAATTGATTGATTGATAAGCACACACACCCACACAAATATATATACACACACACACCATGGCCCCGTTAGACAGCAGGACTACATCTGATTGATGAATGCTACAATATGCCAAACAATTCTGAAATTAAACAAAACCTTCGAATCACCCATGTTTTTTTCCATTCATTTGTCTATTGTTTAATCAGACTGCCATGATCTCAAAGCCTGTGGCAGTCAACAGCTGTTTCCATGGAAACACGTGTAAAGCTTCCTAACACAAGGAGAGAGCTAGTGAGAGAGAGAGAAAGAGAATGAATGATGGTTGCCAGGGAGAGATATCCTCTTTCTTTCCTCTCACAGCAGCTGAGTTAGCCCTCAAGGATTTGAAAGCATTGGATTGGTCTGAGCATGGGCTAGAGAGGAAATGTTCACCTTCTTTACACCAGTCCATCTCTTTTAAACCTCTGAGGTTGGGAGTGAATGGATACACACTTTGGCGAAACAGAGAAAGGGAATTCAGCAGCACTAGTGTGGGGAGTCCAGGCTATGGACTGCAGATGGAAGTTGTTCTTAAGCAAAGGATCAGCTTCCCCTACCCAATTATTAACTTAATCCATTAGCTGATCTAAGATCAGCATCTAGGTCTAGGGGCAGTGTCCGCCTACTCAGAAAAACCTTTTGATGAGGCACTTGTCCTTGACCATGTAAACTGTGGCTGTGACATCCAGTTTGGCTGTGAGGAATAGACAGTCACGGCTCCCTGGGCTGGCCTAGTTTGAAGGACTTCTGAAGTCCAGACTCCACTCTGTCATGGATGGACCCCTTAGGCCCCCCTCTCACTGCCTGAGAGCCTTGTGCTCCCCATCCATCTATTCACTTTCACTGAAATCAATGGTGATTCATCTGCCCTGGACTCATCTCCTGAGTCATTAGAAATCAGTCATTAAAGATGCTGCGCAATCAAAATCATATCTTTTTTTTTTAGATAGTTAATTTAAACGGTGTTTTTAATGGTTTATTTTGTTCAGAAAGCAACAAGATTCTTCAGACAAAAACACATGCGCACACACACACACACACACACACACACACACACACACACACACACACACACACACACACACACACACACACACACACACACACACACACACACACACACACACACACACACACACACACACACACACACACACACACACTACATTCCAAGGCTTTCCCAGCACATGTACTAACTTTAAAACTCTGCATCAGGCAGCGGCTTCAACCACTGTACTATTAAACCCTGCAGACAAGCTTATTGGTATTCCCAACAACACTCCATAGGACCATCCCCGTCTAGCATGGAAATCCTGCAAGAGATACGATGAAAGAGAAAACCTTCATTATATGAAAAGAGGGAGGGAGTGAGAGCGAGAGAGGGGTAAAATGGCCCACGATGACTTTAGCTGTGTATGATGAGCGATCGATAACTGGCGGCCTGGGAACCTTGTTGCTCCTCATCTGTGATGTGCTCATTACCACAAGAATGGCCATCGGAGAGAAATACAGATCAGCGCACGGGAAAAGTTCTGTGTTTACCTTCTACAGATGGCCGGAGATGGTGTTGTCACGTTCCTGACCTATTTTCTGTTGTTTTGTATGTGTTAGTCGGTCAGGGCGTGAGTGTGGGTGGGCATTTCTATGTTTTGTGTTTCTATGTTTAGGTCTATTGTAATCAGCCTTATATGGTTCTCAATCAGAGACAGGTGTTTGACGTTGTCTTCTGATTGAGAACCATATATAGGTTGGCTTTTCACACTGTTTGTTTGTGGGTGGTTGTCTCCTGTGTCTGTGTATATGTTTTCACCATACGGGACTGTTTCGTTCGTTCGTCGTTTTGTTTTGTAGTAAGTACTTGTTCGTTCGTTCTTCATGTTTCATGTAAGTTCGTCGTTCTAGTCTGTCTACATTCGTTTTTGTTATTTTGTATCATTCCAAGTATAATTCGTTTTGTTCTTGTTAAATAAACTTCAGTATGTCATTTCAACGCGCTGCACCTTGGTTCAATCCCTGCTCCTCCTCTTCGGATGAAGAGGAGGAGGAACGCCGTTACAGGTGTTGAATATCAGATTTTACAGATACTGAGCAAAAAAACAACAACCTGCATTCACTTGCAGTCCTTTGAAGTTTCAATCTCTTTAAGCAACAGCAGATTTGAAAAGGTCTAACTGATAGTCAACGTGACACAGTGATAATGTGTCAGGTCAATGTTGTTGTTGTGCGACAATATTACATTTCCGTATTCATTTGCATTGATCGCTACAGAGGGAACGAAGAAATAAACAGAAAGGAGGAGAGAGAAAGAGACATGGGAAGAGGGGAAAGGATAGATAACAGCAGAGAGAAGAGAGAGAGAGAGAGAGAGCAGAGACGTGGGGGGCAGAGGGGGGGAGGGGGGAGGGGGGGGGGGGAGACACAGTTAAGAGGCTGATGTGAAATGTCTGACTTTTTAATTTGGACCCACTGAGGAATGTGTCCAATTAAGAGGCAAATGAGGAACAAGCGGCGGCGTCCATTTAGAATGCAGTTTGTGCCCTTTTCATGCTTCCCTCCTCGCTCACATGGAGTGGCTCATTAAGGACGCTATGCAGAGAACGCTGCTGAGGATGCTAGCACTGTCGTGATTACATAAGACATCCTGGCTGGATGCTGCTGCCTCTGTCTCTCCCTTCCTTACTCTCTATCCGGAATTTACAAACCCTTTAAAACTCTGTTGAATGACACACACACTAGTGATTGAGCGGATTTACTCACCTCCATGTACGAAGCCATGCAGCGTGCAGTCTGAAGGCCCCACCAGATGGATCAGACTGGACTGGCTAAAGCCGACCGTATAGGGCTCTGCAACACACACGCACAGACAGAAAAAGGTTGAAATATAAGTATTGAGAGACAGTTAAATGGCCTCAGTATTACTAAAATAACCAGGAATACTTTGCGAAGCGTTCAAGAATGGAACAATTCCATCCATCCGTCCCAATATCTCTGTGCTGACATGCATGCAGTCTTTTGAAAATCCATACAGACATACCTTTTGTTGTTCTGTCTGTGCAGCAGGTCAAACGAACCAGGAAAATCAAAATTAAATGGAGAAAGAAAAACAACATGCTATTTTACCCACTATTTTACTGTCAGATCAGCTATTCACCAGTAATACACACACTATTGAAATTATACCATACTTTGTACTACTTCGGTTTAAGCTGGCACTTCAACTGATCTTTACTTATTTACTAGGGCAAGAGTGATTTATGTGATGAAATGTATACTTTCTGGTGCCTACATCAAATACAACTAGTAACTACTTTGTGACGAGAGAGGCAGAAGCACCATGGCCAAACCAACTGAGCCATCACACTTTTACATTCATTTAGTTTACAACTAGGGGGAATTCAAACATGGTTCTCAAACAGAGCAATCTTACATTTTTGTCATTGAGCAGATGCTCTTATCCAGAGCAACTTACAGGCGCAATTAGGGCCTTGCTCAAGGACACATCCACAGATTTTCACCTAGTGGGCTTGGTGATTCAAACCAGCAACCTTTGCATGTGTCCCTTTTTACTAACCCAAAGCTCTTAACCCCTAGGCTAAACAGACTTTCTTCTAATTGGTGATATCTATGCTACTGCTCCAATTTAGACACAGGGTGTGTGTCCTCTATCTAATTCTATCTTTGCCATTATGGCAAATGTGCCCTCTATCCAAACCTTAGGGTTTAGATCGTATGGAGGAGATAAATCCCATAAGTCCTAGAGGTCAGAGGTCAGCAATAGGGGTAAGTGGTGTTTACCTGGGGCAGACACAGGCATGAGCAGCTCTCCGTTCCTCTCCTTCGTCTCTAGTCTTTCCATCTTCTGAGCTTCGTAGCGCTTCTTCCCCTCCTCCTCCTGCCCCGGGCTGGCATACTAGAAGGGACACACGCACGGTAACCATCATGTGAGGGAAATGCTAAACTAACCATAGGTCAGTGTCTAGGGTCAACTTCATCCTTCTCTGTGCATTGACATACCTTGATGGGAGGCACCTCTGTGACATTGTTCACGTTTTCCAGAGAGAAGGGGACATACCAGAGCGCAGCCCGGTTGGTCATCTTCGTAGCCCCTGTGAAAGTGAACATGAGTTTACTATGACATAGCATTTCATGCCCTCCCAGTTCTTCAAACATCTGCAGCGAGTGAAAGGTACAATCAGCAATTTGACATTATCAAACACAATATCAACAATAAGACTAAAATCTGCCAAGACAGCCTATTGCCTCTTTTCAATTAGCGCCCTCCTTTTGGAAGGAACTGTTAGTGATTTGTTTGTCAATGTTGATATCTGTAAGCAGGAAGTCACCCCGCTGTGTGTGAGGATGTCATATTGCTGAGTCCACTTTTAAAAATAGCAAGGACATGCCGCAACAAACATATAGGGATATGATAGAAATAACGAGAGTGTCACGGCCATCGTAAGGAGGAGACCAAGGCACAGCGTGATAAGTGTACATTGTTCTTTAATTATAGAACGAACACTGAACAAAACAAACAAAATAACAAAACGAACCGTGAAGCTAATGTCATGGCGATATCAGCTCCTTCTTGACGAGGTATTTTCAGTTCTTCGCTAACTAACTGCGAGTGTGTTTTGTGTGTGTGTGTGTGTGTGAGGGGGGGTTGACTTTTTGTTGTACACAACAGATGCACAGAGGAAATTGTAGGTGAGGTATGCAAAGATCCCACTCTTCATATCACATCGCTCCTGGCCATGCAACCTAATTAACTCAGGTCGGTATTCAATCCGATCAGGGAACTCATATGCAGAGTGCAACAGAAGAGCAGAATGTCTTTTGGATTATTAACATTATGATTGATTACCTTTATATGTAGCACTTTAAGAGTAATGTTTGAAAAGCGCTTTACCCATAAAGTTGATCATTATCCTTGCTGCGTTATCAGGGGCAAGTGCACACCTGTGCCATAAAAACCAGGACCTCTTAGCAGAAGCAGTAGTACATTGACATACAGGGAGGCTTCATTATTATCACCCAGACTGTTGTGATGAAGACCTCCCAATTGCATAATGATGTCATATCTAGGACTGTTCATGTGATCTGTCTAGATATAGACAGCATAGATATGAACTGTGCTGCACATTGTGCACCACATCACACTGAAACAAATTATGTTCTACTAATTCCCATCATCTTATATACTGAACAAAAATATAAACGCAACATGTAAATGCCATGCTTCACGAGCTGAAATAAAAGATCCCTGAAATTTTCCATACGCACAAAGAGCGTATTTCTCTATCAAATGTTGTGCACAAATTTGTTTACATCCCTGGTAGTGAGCATTTCTCATTTGCCACGATAATCCATCCACCTGGCAGGTGTGGCATATCAAAAAGCGAATTAAAGAGCATGATCATTACACAGGTGCACCTTGTGCTGGGGAAAATAAAAGGCCACTCTAAAATGTGCAGTTTTGTCACACAACACAATGCCACAGATGTCTCAAGTTTTGAGGGAGTGTGCAATTGGCCTGCTGACTGCAGGAATGTCCACCAGAGCTGTTGCCAGAGAATTTAATGTTAATTTCTCTATCATAAGCCACCACCAACGTTATTTTAGAGAATTTGGCAGTACGTCCAATCGTCCTCACAACCATAGATTTTCCCTGACACCCAAATGGTGGTGGTGGGGTTATGGTATGGGCAGGCATAAGCTACAGACAATGAACACAATTGCATTTTATTGATGGCATTTTGAATGCATAGAGATACCATGACCAGATCCTGAGGCCCATTGTCGTGCCATTCATCCCCCACCATCACCTCATGTTCAGTGGTGTAAAAATACTTACTAATACTTAATACTACTTTTTGGGTATCTGTACTTTACTTTACTATTTATCTGTGTAACCACACCAGCCCAGGACCTCCACATCCGGTTTCTTCATCTGGAGGATCGTCTGATACCAACCAGCCACCTGGATAGCTGATGAAACTGTGGGTTTGCACAAACGAAGAATTTCTGCACAAACTGTCAGAAACCGTCTCAGGGAAGCTCATCTGCGTGCTCGTCGTCCTCATCAGGGTCTTGACCTGACTGCAGTTTGGCGTTTTAACCGACTTCAGTGGGCAAATGCTCACCTTCGATGGCCACTGGCACGCTGGAGAAGTGTGCTCTTCAAGGATAAATCCCGGTTTCAACTGTACCGGGCAGATGGCAGACAGCATGTATGGCGTCGTGTGCCCCATGGTGGTGGTGGGGTTATGGTATGGGCAGGCATAAGCTACAGACAATTAACACAATTGCATTTTATCAATGGCATTTTGCATGCATAGAGATACCATGACCAGATCCTGAGGCCCATTGTCGTGCCATTCATCCCCCACCATCACCTCATGTTCAGTGGTGTAAAAATACTTGAAAGTACTACTTAGTATTTTTTTGGGGGTATCTGTACTTTACTTTACTATTTATCTGTTTGACAACTTTTACTTTTACTTCACTACATTCCTAAAGAAAATTATGTACTTTTTACTCTATACATTTTCCCTGACACCCAAAAGTACTCGTTACATTTTGAATGCTTAGCAGGACAGGAAAATGGTCTAATTCACACACTTATCAACATAACATCCCTGATCATCCTTACTGCCTCTGATCTGGCGAACTAACTAAACACTTGCCAAATTTATAAATGATGTCTGAGTGTTGGCGCGTGCCCCTGGCTATCCATAAATTAAAACAAGAACATTGTGCAGTATTGTTTGATTAATATAATGAATTAGAAATGATTTATACTTTTACTTTTACTTTTGATACTTAAGTATATTTTAGCAATTACATTTACTTTTGATACTTAAGTAGATTTAAAACCAAATACTTTTACTCAAGTAGGATTGTACTGGGCAACTTTCACTTTTACTTGAGTCATTTTCTATAAAGGTATCTTTACTTTTATGTATGCCAATAGGGTACTTTTTCCACCACTGCTCATGTTTCAGCATGATAATGCACAGCCCCATGTCACAAGGATCTGTACACAATTCCTGGAAGCTGAAAATGTCCCAGTTCTTCCATGGCCTGCATACTCACCTCACACGTCACCAATTGTATGTTTGGGATGCTCTGGATCCATGTGTACGACAACGTGTTCCACTTCCCACAATATCCAACAACTTTGCACAAGCCTTGAAGAGGAGTGGGACAACATTCACAGGCCACAATCAACATGCCTGATCAACGTTATGCGAAGGAAATGTGTCGCGCTGTATGAGGCAAATAATAGTCACACCATATACGGACTAGTTTTCTGATCTACACCCCTACCCTTTTTTTTAAAGGTATCTGTGACCAACAGATGCATATCTGTATTCCCAGTCATGTGAATTTATTTCAATTGACCGATTTCCTTATATGAACTGTAACTCAGTAAAATCTTTGAAATTGTTGCATATTGCATTTATATTTTTGTTCTGTGTCACAATAATATCCTCTGTCACCATTGTGTTCCTTACTCCTTGAACACACCGACAGCGTCATTGTGTTATGGTACACCAGAAGTACATTCATTTCCAACGGAATGCTACGTTTGCCTTGCAGCATTGCATTGCAGAGGCAGTTGCAGTGTGTTCTGTGTGTTGCATATGTTATCTAACTATGCGTCAAACTGTATGCGTAGACGGTTTGACAGAAATGGTAGCAGAAGGTGAATGTTGAACTTTTGTTGATGCTGCGTACCATTTTGCGCAATGACGCTACCGGTGTGATCGAGGCGTTAGGCTGTTTAAGACAGAGTAACCGAAAGTTTGCAAGTTCGAATCCCTGAGCTGACAAGGTACAAATCTGTCGTTCTGCCCCTGAACAAGGCAGTTAACCCACTGTGCCTAGGCCGTCATTGAAAATAAGAATTTGTTCTTAACTGACTTGCCTACTTAAATAAAGGTAAAATAAAAATAAATAGAACAATGATGTATATAAACCCTGGATTGTTGTCGCTATGTATTGACCATTGAGAGGCTTTGAAGCCACCGGTCGACCATATTGGCACTCCCCAGTAGGAGCAGTCCGCCATAGGAATGAATAGAACTCTACAGTATAAAAAAAAAAAAAAAATCAAAGACAAAATTACATGTATTTAAGTATTTCTTTGTTTTAGTGGGGACAATAACACTAATAAGCTCCAAAAAATATACTATACTTAAATGAAAAATGTTATTCTTATATTTAGTTCACACAATATCATTTAAAGTATGCGTTTAAGGTGCCTGTAATATAGAAATGTGGCAAAAAACAAATGTAGACATTAATAAATGCCTTTCTATAGCTTTTAAAATATGTTTTACACTGGTGGGGATGCCAAGATGGAGGCAGGGTGGCTTTAACACAGCTCTCCCTATCAGTCATCTAGTGTATATATACATCTTTGGTTTAGACAGGCAGCCTAATTATGATGTTTTTTTTCACTAAAAGGTCTTTTGACCAATCAGATCAGCTCTGAAAAAGATCTGATGTGAAAAGATCAAATGTGATTGGTCAAAATACCAATTAGTGGAAAAATATCAGAATTGGGCTGCCTGTCTAAACAGAGACTTAGTAGCTGACAATGGAACAAGCATCACACACATTATTACATGCTGTACGTAGACTTGGTCGGCACACCACATAGTAGTAGTCTGTAAAAACATAGCGCAGCTTCTGAATGGAAGAGGAATTGTGACAAGAAAGACCGCATTTGGGATTTGCATTCACGCCCAAGTTATAGCTGTGAAGACAGATGGCGTTGCCATGCCAACCATGCGCAGAATCGGGCACGCTTCACCCGGCCTCGTTAGCTCACTGCTCTCTACCACCCAGGAAGTCCCTCACATATGAGGAAGCAGAGGTTTATTTACATATCCTCAGCTCACCAAGACTGACACTAGGCTATAAATAGCTCTACTGGACCTCAAATGTAGGGGAGAGGGTGGGAGGGGAAGGGACGAGGGAAGAATCCGAATGAAAGCGATTCCCACTCCAATTCGTGACCTTTCGAACTGATGGGGAGAGGAGTGCAATGCTATCAGATCACTGGCTCAGAATTTGAAATGGATAATATTGCATAAGTGAATGTTTGATATGGCGTCGTAGTCTTGACGGGCCTATTGCAACCATCGATGGCCACCAGAATATCGCCAGCTGATCTCTCGTTCAACCATCAATACACGCTAAATTCGCCAGCACAGTTGATCTCAAAATGCAACCATTATTGGTCACCTCATTACCGCTCCCTAAAAGCTGATTTCAGTGTTACCTTAGTCCTGCTTGCTACCAAAGTCATTCAAATCCTTGGAATAAACAAACTCTTCTTTGTTTTTGTTTTGGAGGACTGAAGGGGAAGAGATGTTTAAATTTTGCTAAATCTAAGAAGAAGAGAAATTTGCTCCCCGACTGGGCTAATTCAAACTACATTTGTATGTGGAATTCACTTAGGTGAGGAGACTATCCTTGACTAGTCTGAAGCACAAAGTACATTCACATCCCCTTCCCTAGTCAATCCTTCATCCCATTCTTGGGAATTCTCCAAGGGAAGTCTTCCATTCCTAGTGACTTTAAACACTCCGCATCCAAACCCCAGAAGAGATGGCCCCAAGATCATTCTTTCTATCCCTCCCATCCCAAAATAATCCATATTTTAGAACAATGTGTTCCAAGTACAAAGACAGGACAGCAGAGATTGTTTAACACTTGATCCGATGCTCAAAACCACAGACTTTCCATAGAAGTGAGCCAAGCTAAAACCAATGCAGAACTGCCGGCCTGCTGAACAGAACAGAGGGGAAGATAGACTATAAATATACTTTAGGGCAGGATTAAATCTAGTCATCATACAGTGTACTTTAAACTAAAGTAACGGCTTTTTGAATGGAGTAAACATTTGCTTATTTGATTGATGCTCAATGATTCACACAACAATGTATTTCTCAGAGCACAAGAGGAATTGTGTTTAGTCTTATTGTCTGAGAATTTAGCCCCAAATCCTATAGAGTTGGTAGTGGATAGGCTACATCTGATGTGAAAACTTCAGTGAGTAGTAGAGTAAATCTCTGCTCCCTATGGATGACTGAGATGTGACTGTTTACATGCGAGACAATTATGCTCAATTGTGTGTGTGTGTGTTTGATGTTGATGATAATGTGTTTTCCTGTGTTCCAAATACGCCATATATTGTTGTTGTGGGTGAAGGCCAGAGGGAGGTGCTCATTTTGGAAGTGGGTTGCTCATTTGATTGTTACATGGAGCAGGCCTTTGCTGAAAGGCTTCTTAAATACCAGCCCCTCTATCACGCTTGGACAGCCTTGGATATACTTGCAAGTTGGTGGCACTGATATTTGGCAGTCTTGGCCACGTACATAGGCTTACGGTACGTGGCCTTCAGATTGCCGGCCTGTCTAAGACAAAAGCAAAGCAACTGGCAAGGTACTTCTCTGTTTCAGCCATTATGGGCAGCCTAGCTGTGTGGAGAAAGTGTTTTTTTTGTATCCTTAAGTGTCCTTGTATTCAATACCTTTGACGTGTTTAAATCTTTCTTGATGTAATGTGATTTGTGGATTCAAGTAAAGTATTTAAAATGTGTGTGTGTGTGTGTGTGTGTGTGTGTGTGTGTGTGTGTGTGTGTGTGTGTGTGTGTGTGTGTGTGTGTGTGTGTGTGGATGGTCCGCCCTGCGGGGAAAATCATCACGGCTTGTGCACACAGTACCCAGAGTTCCCCTGGGGGAGTGTGAGTGAGGCCACGCTGACGAGATGCACACTGACTGCTTGTGAGGAACCTGGGAGCCCGGTCATGTGACCACACAAACACAAACACGCACACACACTCACACCCCTCACACAGTACATATACGTATGTACCAACACACACACACATCTATATTAACACACGTGCAGACATACACATACACACACACACGCTCACACACCACATTCACACACCAGCAAAAACACTCACACACACATTTACATTAACACACACAACCCAGTACCCAGCCGTCCATCCGTCTCCCAGGGAAGAAGAGTATAGAGGCTAGTTTTCTATGAATATACAAAACCATCAAACCCTTACCACAACACGTCTATCAGTGAATAGGACTGTGGAATTATAATTGGTCTGTACAAGGTAGACGAGTATGCTTGGGAGGCTATGGTCAAAAAAGAGGCACAAGAGGGCGAAATCTCAAATGTCACTTGGTGAAAACAGCCATAGATGTAGAAGCGATAAAGAGGCAAGTGTGTGTCCACAGAAGCCCTGGTACACACTCACACGCACATTCTCTCTCTCTCTCACACACACACACACACACACACACACACACACACACACACACACACACACACACACACACACACACACACACACACACACACACACACACACACACACACACACACACACACACACACACACACACACACACACACGGCGTCTGTAGCCGACTGGGCCGCTGTTTGTGACGCCTGACACTGAGTGGAAAGGACAGAAGCAAATAATGTCTGCTCCCGTTAGCTTCTCTTCCCCTAGGGCCTGCAGGAGCCTTTAAAGGGCCAAACACTGACACAGCACACACACAGTGGCACACATACACAAACACACAAATTAACACACATGCATACATACATGCACACACACACACACACACACAAACATACACACCTATATACATACACACACATGCACACACACACACAGGGAGAATATGTCCCATGCCAAAAGGGAGAAACCCTGCTATCCTAAACATTGCTAGCATTTGTTTGTGTTCAGAATGTCATACTTCTATACTATTTAGTGGACGAAGTGAGTAGGATACAGAATGAATGGAAATGAACAAGAGCCATCTTGTTAAAATGCCCACTCCAGTCCATTGTATTTCATAGGACAGACCTAATAGACTTCCCCCATGGCTAGTTATAGTCCGTCCCCTCAGGAAGGACCCTGACTGAAGGGTGTCTTTGGCTGTGCCTGTGTGGAGCAGCATCAGCAGCATCAGCTAGCTCCTCTCTCTCCACCTGTCATCCTCATCGCTCTGCCCCCGCGTCTCCCAACCTGCTCCTGCCACACGGAGAAACATTGTTGCTGTGGCAACGGCCGCCTGGGGGATCACACTTTTGTTTCCTCTTCTCATCCCCCTCTCTCTTATCCCCCCTTTCTCTCTCTCTCACTCTCAATCATCTCGATTTTCTCTCTCTCTCTCTCTCTCTCTCTCTCTCTCTCTCTCTCTC
This sequence comes from Salvelinus alpinus, assembly GCF_045679555.1. NCBI lineage: Eukaryota > Metazoa > Chordata > Actinopteri > Salmoniformes > Salmonidae > Salvelinus > Salvelinus alpinus. Next base: position 10,029,630 of record NC_092113.1, on the reverse strand, counting down.
TCTCTCTCTCTGTCTCATCCCCCTTTCTCTCTCTCTCTCTCTCTCTCTCGCTCTCTCTCACCCCCCTTTCTCTCTCTCGCTCTCATCCCCCCTTTCTCTCTCTCGCTCTCTCACTCTCTCATCTCCCCTTTCTCTCTCTCTCTCGCTCTCTTTCCTCTGATCCATTATTGATCTTAAAGGTAGACTCAGTGAAATGACATTGCCATAAGCAGCACCTCAGATATTGAGATGAGTGAAATGCAAGACTTCACTCTCACACAGTCACACACAGTATCTGCGCATGTGCACAGGTTCACTTCAGGCTGTACACAGCGTGGTACCCAGGGTACCAAAACAGCGGAGAATTTGAGCCTCGCGCTTCAACGCTCTTAGTTGTTGCGGAAATTGACCCAATATGCTGTTTACTTTTTGCATCTGCCTCATTTCGCTGAGTCTACTTTTAACTAAAACACACAAATGTACATTATCTTAGCTTAGCATGCTAGTGGGAATGTCCATTGTATTCACTGTGGCGATGCTAGGATCCAAACAAAACACACCAACATTCATAACATACATGACTATTCTGTGTGTTTACTTCAAAGAGAATTAATGGCCACAGCCTTTTTTGGCCAAGATGCGCATTGGATTGTCTCCTGCTGCTTTCCGTTGAGGTCACAGATATGATCAGAGTACTGCTCGGACAGTCATTCGCAGCATTGTCATGTCAGCTGACATTTCAGGGTCAGAAGAGCATGTCAGGCCGTGCCACTGTGCTGTTCGCTCCCTTCATCCACGGGGAGTCTGTGTGTGTGTGTGTGTGTGTGTGTGTGTGTGTGTGTGTGTGTGTGTGTGTGTGTGTGTGTGTGTGTGTGTACCTGAATCATAAGTGTGTGTGTGTGTGTTTTAGCCGTGTGTGTGTACCTTCCAATATCCAACCTCTAACAGGAGTCTATATTTGTATATTTGTGGATATACAGCTAATGTATATATACAGCTAATGTGGGTATACAGCTAGTGGATATACAGCTAATGTGGATATACAGCTAATGTGGATATACAGCTAATGTGGGTATACAGCTAATGTGGATATACAGCTAATGTGGATATACAGCTAATGTGGATATGCAGCTAATGTGGATATATAGCTAATGTGGATACACAGCTAATGTGGCTATACAGCTAATATGGCTATACAGCTAATGTGGATATACAGCTAATGTCCCAATACATAGTAGCTAGTCCACACATAATGCAAAATCATGAATTGGGGACCAGGCAGGGGACTGATGTGTGCAGCTCATTGAGGAGTAACTATGAGATACGAAGACGATAACTGCACTCACACCATTGGAGCAACAACATATCAAGTTAAATAGCTACACCAAAATGTCAACATATGTAAACACCAAGTCTTTCCATTCTCAAGCATTTGATTGTACTGTACAGACGATGTCAGCGAGGTACCATTATTCTGGTACAAAACCATACCATTCACGACTAAGCACATATATGTCATCATAGAAGTAAACTGTCAATGGAAGCAACATTAATGTCAAGCTCTCATTTTGGGCCCAAGAGTACACAATAGGAAGCATTTTCCTTCCATTTTGTTCTTTGACTTACGCTGTGCTGCCCCCTAGTGACCGACCACCGCCAAACACGATGAGGTCATTCGTTAACCCACCCAGAGCCGATTCCAAAGTACAATATTTGGCTAATTGGTCGTCCAAAAGTGTTGTGGCCAGCCACACTCTCAGACAGCAAGTGTTACATTTGAATATCCGATGACATCCATCGATATGAAGGAGGGCACACTTGACGTTATTATTGGAAGAGGTACGCATAATGGACTGTCGCTATGGTTACCTGTGAGGATGTTCTCTGACATCACGTGGACCTGCACCTCCACGGAGTGTTTGGAGGCGTAGGTGATCTCGGCGCTGACATGAGCCACCTCCCCGATGAACATGGGGTACAGGAAGTCGGTACGCTCCACACGAGCCAGCTGCGCTGCGCAGCGATCCTGAGAGAGCTAGAGAGAGAGAGAGCGAGAGAGAGAGAGAGAGAGAGAGAGAGAGAGAGAGAGAGAGAGAGAGAGATGCAATTCAGTCTAGGTTATTTCCAGCTTTGACAATGGCCAAACATTTCACATCATCTAGGTTAGATATGATCCTTCACAACCCGTGACAATAGCTACTATATATAATTATTTATGGCCTGACAAAAAAATGACACACAAACAATGTCTTAACACCGACAGTTGTCTTTCATGGTTATATGTTTGGTTGTCTATGTAAAGAGCAAATGGTGTCTATACCCATTCAAGACATCCATGCAGACGTTCTCAGCCCTGGAGAGCCACCTAGTGGATTGTATAAATATGACAAGGTACTGGGAACGGCTATTTGTGTCCAGTCAATGTTTATTACAATCTCTACTACAACGACCAGATACTGACTATCTGCCCAAAACCAGGTAGGTTTACTGACATAACTATTTGAAGAGAATTTGATAATTCGTCCTCCTTGTTTTCCTATTGACAAACCAAAGACCTTCATTCAATTACACTTTTCAACTTGAACTGTATCTCCAAGTAGCACTCCCTACCCTTCTAACCTCTCCTTTTCCCTTTGCCGTTCACCATTCAACAACACAAATCTGTCAGGGATCAAGACGTCTTTGCTCTCTCAGATACCAACCAAACCTGTTTTACAGGATACTCCAACCTAAGCAAAAGCCAGCGCAAGAACAAGGCCACATCCGAAGCCGCATCCAAGGCCACATCCAAGGCCATATCCAAGGCCACATCTGGACCGGACAAGAGTTGGTATGAGCAGATTTATGGACAAACCTCCAATAATGTAAATTCAGCAAAAAAAGAAACGTCCTCTCACTGTCAACTGCGTTTATTTTCAGCAAACTTAACATGTGTAAACATTTGTATGAACATAACAAGATTCCACAACTGAGACATAAACTGACATAAAGTTCCACAGACATGTGACTAACAGGAATAGAATAATGTGTCCCTGAACAAAGGGGGGTTCAAAATCAAAGGTAACAGTCAGTATCTTGTGTGGCCACCAGCTGCATTAAGTACTGCAGTGCATCTCCTCCTCATGGACTGCACCAGATTTGCTAGTTCTTGCTGTGAGATGTTACCCCACAGCTCCACCAAGGCACCTGTAAGTTCCCGGACATTTCTGGGGGGAATGGCCCTAGCCCTCACCCTCCGATCCAACAGGTCCCAGACGTGCTCAATGGGATTGAGATCCTGGCTCTTCGCTGGCCATGGCAAAACACTAACATTCTGAAATCACGCACAGAACGAGCAGTATAGCTGGTGGCATTGTCATGCTGGAGGGTCATGTCAGGATGAGCCTGCAGGAAGGGCACCACATGAGGGAGGAGGATGTCTTTCCTGTAACGCACAGCGTTGAGATTGCCTGCAATGACAACAAGCTCAGTCCGATGATGCTGTGACACACCGCCCCAGACCATGACGGATCCTCCACCTCTAAATCGATCCCGCTCCAGAGTACAGGCCTCGGTGTAACGCTCATTTCTTCGACGATAAACGCAAATCCGACCATCACCTCTGGTGAGACAAAACCGCGACTCGTCAGTGAAGAGCACTTTTTGCCAGTCCTGTCTGGTCCAGCGACGTTGGGTTTGTGCCCATAGGTGACGTTGTTGCCGGTGATGTCTGGTGAGGACCTGCCTTACAACAGGCCTACAAGCTCTCAGTCCAGCCTCTCTCAGCCTATTGCGGACAGTCTGAGCACTGATGGAGGGATTGTGCGTTCCTGGTGTAACTCGGGCAGTTGTTGTTGCCATCCTGTACCTGTCCCGCAAGTGTGATGTTCGGATGTACCGATCCTGTGCAGGTGTTGTTACACGTGGTCTGCCACTGCGAGGACGATCAGCTGTCCGTCCTGTCTCCCTGTAGCGCTGTCTTAGGCGTCTCACAGTACGGACATTGCAATTTATTGCCCTGGCCACATCTGCAGTCCTCATGCCTCCTTCTTTTGGTGTTTTTCAGAGTCAGTAGAAAGGCCTCTTTAGTGTCCTAAGTTTTCATAACTGTGACCTTAATTGCCTACCGTCTGTAAGCTGTTAGTGTCTTAACGACCGTTCCACAGGTGCATGTTCATTAATTGTTCATGGTTCATTGAGAAATCATGGGAAACAGTGTTTAAACCCTTTACAATGAAGATCTGTGAAGTTATTTGGATTTTTACGAATAATCTTTGAAAGACAGGGTCCTGAAAAAGGGACGTTTCTTTTTTTGCTGAGTTTAGAAGCATTGACTTCTAAATGAGCCTCTCTCCTATGCTCAGATTATGCCAGCCATGACACGTTACATTAACACGCTCAAATATTGGCCCTTCCCAATTCTTTAGAAATGCATCCTGACGAAGATTCATTCAAAGTCTGGTCTGCATTCTTTACCTGGGTTAAACAATCTGGAATATTAAGATATGGCCCTCAAGGAAGGGAGGAAGGAACGGATGCATGTTAACAGTATTGGGACACAGCCATTTTCTTTCAAACACACCCACACCTACACACAGGCATACATACCCACAGTCGTTTTGTCTGGGCAGATGAGGTGATGTTAATTAAAGGGACAGGTTCAGTTACAGTATGTGAGGAATGTTGGAGTGCCCTGAAAATGAAACCGCCGGCCATCTTATCTCTCATAGAGGAACACCATGTGACCACTGACATAGCACACACCCCCATGAGCTTTGGGGGGCTCCAACCCTTATCGCGGGGGTTGGGATCCCCCCAGAGGTCGGGCCCCCCAGATAGCATATGAACACGTCATAAGCCATGAAAGAAATGTTTAGAATTACAGTAAATTAGCTTTCAAACTGCAAAATATTCTCTCAGTCTCATGGCAAAATGTTTAGAATAGCAGGAAATTAGCTCAGAGATTCTTGAAAGTCGGGACAAAAAATACATTTTTTATGCATTATTTGACCTTAAAATGTACATTTAGAGGAATGTTATAAGGGAAAATATTAGTTTTTATATATGATTAATTTCCATGTCAGCTCTTCGCCTGGAAATGCCCTTGTCTGGAGCAAAGGATCTCAATTTCAAACTCTCCAAAAAAGTGTTTAAAATGAAAGAAAACTGGCAATAATGGATATTAACTGGAAAATGATCTTATGTAGTTTCTTGCAATAGCCCTCTGTGACTTTAAATAATATTTCCCTCAAAACTGCGATTCTGTCACGCCCTGACGTGATAGTGACTTGGGTGGGTCATCTAGGTGTTTTTGTATTTCTATGGTGGCCTGATATGGTTCCCAATCAGAGGCAGCTGTTTATCGTTGTCTCTGATTGGGGATCATATTTAGGTAGCCATTTCCTCATTTGTGTTTGTGGGATCTTGACTATGTGTAGTTGCATGTCAGCACGAGTTTGTATAGCTTCACAGTTGGTGTGTTCATTTTGTTGGTGTGTTCGGTGTTCATTCATTAAAAGAGCATGTACGCATACCACGCTGCGCCTTGGTCTCATTCTAACGGAGATTTGGTCAACTCTGTCAGATTTGTTTAAAATGCTGAATTAATCAGGAATGAGCAGGGCCAGCTATACCATAAGGACCCCGTATTCATGTCCTCATTACATGTAGTGCCACGAGATCACTAATGGTCTGTAAAGTTCTCTACTTTTGATAGATTTAAACAAACAATATTGGAATCTCCATGGTCACAACCATAAACTGTCAACTCCTTCTGCCTAATAGATTAAGATAGAATATGAATTTTGGTTCAAATATGTTACATTTAATTCGGTTTTAGAGTCGTAATTCAACTGAGGAAAAACAAAATTGCTTCTGTGTATACAAACCACTTGAAATAGGAAGAAAATGTCAATTTCTGTCAACTCCGATTTTTATCTAACATCAACTCCGTCAGAGTGCCGAAAGATCTGATATAATGGTTCTGTTTTTATTGCGCAATGACTGGAAGTCTATCTATGACTGGAAGTCTATCTATCTGCTAACATGCTAGTAAAAACGACCTCTAACATCCTTCATACTGGACACATGGGCATAAAAACAGTATCCACGAGTTCATCTAACTCCGGGAAAGAAGATAAAGGGTATTTTTGCAAAAATCCCAAAGTATCCCTTTAAGACAAATATTTGTGGGGAAAAAGTTGAGATTGTCCCCGTCTTTCAAGAATCCCTGAGCTCTAAAACAGCAACATTTTCTCTCAGCATCATGGCAAAATGTGTAAAATAGCATGAGATTAGCTTTAATAGTGCTCTTATAATCTTTCTCTCTGCCCCATGGAAGAAAAAAATGTCACGGCATGTGACGCAGATGATTGTCATTACTAAAACATGTTCAGAATGTGCTAGAATGTATAAGACAATAACATGAGGATGCAAATCAAAAGGAAGCTACCGGTGAAACTGACGAGGTAGGTACAGCTCAGGTGAAGTAGACTCTAAGACAGGGATGGGGCTTCTTATTAAAAGGCAGAGGGCAGGTGTGGTATGTGCAGGCTTTCGTTCTAGCCAAGCAGTAAGACGACAGATTCTATTAATAAAACTGCAATTGAGGAACATTTTGCCTTCAGATATGCTGGTAGTGCCAGCACTATAAAATATCAACTTAGGGCTAACGTTTCACAGCTTTAGCAGCCAATGCTTGTTCCTGGTGCAAATCAGTCACACACACTTTACCCAGTTCCGTACAGGCACACACGTACCCCAGGCTGCGTGTTGCAGTGGCGTGTTCCTATGATGCATCCAGCTTCCTCAATCATCTTCAGGATGGTGCCACCATGCACGTTGCCCACTATGTTGGCATCATCGGGACGCATGATCCTGGCACAGACAGAAATGGACAGCATCACAAATTAGCATTAGGAATAGAAGAATACAATGGTTTACTGTTCTCAAATGAGGAAGTTCTCTTCACTGCCTCCTACATAGATACATGATTGCACCAGTACAGTTGCAGTAACGTCTATAGATGACAGTCTCAATAAGAAGGTTAGATCAACTGATCAGTAGACAGGTAGGTACTGTTGACAAAAGAGCAGTGCTACAGTTTTTTTCGGTGACTTTCCCCAGACTTTTCTTGGTGCTACATTCATCATTAGATCCCACTTCGTCAGCATGCTAGCTGTTTCCACAAAACCATTTTCTGCACTATAAATAAAGTACAGTAACTCTCTCTCTCTCTGTGAATGTTGATGCATTAGTTGAATATGAGGTGAAGTTAAGAGTTTTTTTTAAATTGAAAGTTTGTTGTAGCTAGAGGGCTACAAAAGCCATTCTGTACAAACATTCATACACGCATTTGAATACTTTGTTTGGATCACGCACGCAAGCACGCACGCACGCACGCACGCACGCACGCACACACGGACACACACACACACACACACAAACAGCTCTCTCAGCTATTAATCATGGAAGTCACAAAGCAAATCTCCACTATTTCTGGCCAGATGGACTGAGCTTTTCTGTCTCCCAACAAATTAGGAGTACCATAGCAGTTAAGTCAGATTGACTCCCCAACTAACGGTGGCACATTTCCTCTTTCTGTTCACAAGCCTCACTGAAGTGTGCTCCTACGTTTCCTCTTTCTGTTCACAGGCCCCACTGAAGTGTGCTCCTACGTTTCCTCTTTCTGTTCACAGGCCTCACTGAAGTGTGCTCCCTCTAAAAAGCCATCTACATCACACACCCCAATGAGTTAATGGCCTGCTCTGTTTGAATGTGTCATTAGGACAGATAGTGGGCACACAGACTCACACAGACAGGATGTAGCGTCAATAAACACTGTTCAGACTCCTGACAAACTCACTCATGCAGACCGTACACATCCATGACCTTACATATCGGCGCACACGCACACACACGCGCACGCACACACACGCGCACACACACACACACACACACACACACACACACACACACACACACACACACACACACACACACACACACACACACACACACACACACACACACACACACACACAACACACATACATCTCAGATAAGCAACCACAAATAATAGGACAGTCTTATACAAATCCACATTGTGTAAGCCTGCTACTTCTGATAGTAATCTTTAACATTATTTCACAATCATAAATTGACATTTTACATTTTGGTCATTTAGTAGGCATCCTTATCCAGAGTGATTTACAATCAGTGCATTCAACTAAGGTACGTAAGACAACCACATATCACAGTCATTGCAAGTAAAACATTCCTTAATAAAGCAGCTATCAGTGAAATCCGTGCCAGTAAGAAGAGCCAAGTGCACTTCCAATTCGTCTCACTTTGATTCATGCAATGCATGACTGATCACTAAGTCATAGGGAGAAACTAATGACCAATAGTGTGCAATGTTAAAAAATCAGCGTTGTAATCACAATGGCGGTTAGTGTATACTGAACCTGTCTCTTTACTTAATTAACTGACTAAATGACAAAAGGACACAGGTAGTCATAACTCACTCAAAGAAGTAGGCTACAAAGCATGATCATGGCCTCTGGGGGAAAAAATGTGTGTGTGTGTGTGTGTGTGTGTGTGTGTGTGTGTGTGTGTGTATGTGTGTGTGTGTGTGTGTGTGTGTGTGTGTGTGTGTGTGTGTGTGTGTGTGTGCGTCAACTCTACCTGCTGAGTTGCTGTTTGGGACCCATCTCCAGTCTGCTGGTTGAGGGAAACCTGTGTGCACTGACTTAGAATCAATGTTAACACTCCTGCTGTCTGTCTGTCTGTCTGTCTGTCTGTCTGTCTGTCTGTCTGTCTGTCTGTCTGTCTGTCTGTCTGTCTGTGTCTGTCTGTCTGTCTGTCTGTCTGTCTGTCTGTCTGTCTGTCTGTCTGTCTATACAACCAGTCTGTGGCCAGTCCATCAGCCTCTCTCCTTTTCATTCACTACTCTTCATTCACTACTCATCTCCCTGTTACAACCCACAATGACATCATACTCTGACACCGTCACACTGGCCCCGCCTCTGTTGTGATTTCCGGACTAACTGGCTTCCTAGCACTCGCGCTACTGCCCATCCCCATGGGACCTTGGCCAATAAGAGCTTCCCTCTCCATGTGGTTGCCATGGCAATTGCCATATTTGGAGAGCAGGACAGGAAATATTGTAGGGAGGTTGAGCTTTCACTGGATCTGGCAATGTAAATGTCATAATCATAGTCATTTTAATAAAGAGTTACAGGAAAGAGATGTACGGTATGATTGGCATGTGTAAAGGTAATACAATAACATCTGTCAGCATTACACTAAGATCAAATGTAATGCGTGTGTGTGTGTGTGTGTGTGTGTGTGTGTGTGTGTGTGTGTGTGTGTGTGTGTGTGTGTGTGTGTGTGTGTGTGTGTGTGTGTGTGTGTGTGTGTGTGTCTGCCTATGTGTGTGTCCAGGGTTTATGATAAACCAGATGAAGCCCAGTACTTCCGTGTCTCTAATCTCAGCATCTCTCTTTTATGACTCGACACAGTGACACACACTTTCCTCCTTCTAACAAAGAACCAAATAGCAGGATCTGGAAACCTGATAGGGACGAGAACCAGTTGGAATCTCTTAGATCAAAGCTATTTTTAAATCCATAGCAATCACAACATTACACATTCTCCCAGGAAAATGCCACTCCAGGGCCCAGTTTTTCAAAGCATTTAATACAGCTCAAAATTATCCTGTGTTGTGTTAAATTCTGTTCCACGTTAAATTTGTATATCCCTTCTTTTGAAAAGTAACTGCTTAAAAAGTGGAACAAAGTTCTTATGCTATCATTAATCATCCCATGTAGGCTAACTGGTATGACTATAAGAGACTATAACAGACAATAAGTCAACAGATCGGTGTAGAAAGTGTTAATTAAATCATCGTCAAACGACTATAATGTGGTGCTGATTCTCCTTTGAAAAATCCATGTCCAGCTGACATGCCACAAAAAGAAACAACAACATGCAAAATACAAAATACAAAACAGTTTACCTAAGCGGGGAATGGCAAACGACCAAACATTTTGCGTGCTTTCGAAAAATCCTTCCTGTCCCATGAAAGTGCATCATTGATGTAATTAAGACACTGAAAGCTTTGGTACGTACACAGGTACTAAAAGCATATGACTGACTGAGGTTCAGCATCACCAATACTACATCCGGGTCGTGTTCAGTTGGGCACACTAAAGCAAAATGTTTTAAAATGTTTTGAAACAGAAAATGAACATTTTCATTCCTTATTGGACAATCCAAGGTAGTACCTATCAGTTTAAGTCTGTTTTCTTACATTTGATGCCTAATGAACACATCCCAATGTGTCCTCTCAACAGGCCTACCTAGCGAGAGAGGTATCTGTGAAACAAACACACACACAGCTGTTCCTGGCAGCCACTCCACATACACTTGTTTTCCAGTGACGTCTTCTCGATTAATATGGTAAGGAGAATGATTAAGGAGAATGAATTGCTGAAATATACGAGAAACGGCTTAACTGAATGAGCATCTACAGGGTTAAGATGATACATTGCCTCTTGGAGATGTTTAAAGTAGTAAGCTGGACCAAATTTACTGTAAACTAAGTCTGATATTGACAAGAACAGAGAGGTATTGTATGTAACAAATGCATCACCTACAGTAAACATGTATCCAAAATGTTATTAACAGACTCCTTACCATGGCAGAGGCTGCAAGGTTGGTTCATACTAACCTAAAGAAATCAGCGGTCAATTCTGTCATTACAATTCGCAAAGAAAATTGGTCAGTTTGCAGAATATGCAATATGCTTTACCACAAAATGACATATTTGAATGCATGTAAATTCACACAATATAATATACTACGTGTTGTATGTATCTTGTATTCTTATGATGGCACCGGAGAGAATGGCTCCCGTTCTACGGTCTCCTAACCAATTGTGCTATTGTGTGTGTTTTTTCGCGTTATCTGCCACCATCTCTTATGACCGAAAAGGGCTTCTAGAACTCAGGACACCGATTACTCACCTCGTATTGAAAGACCATTTTTTCTTTAATGAGTCAGACGAGAGGGATTTCCTCCAGACACCTGACAAATCCCTCATCCCCGTCATTCGCAGGAGAAAGAGACGGAGATATCGAGGACGAAGGTCGAGTGCCTTGTAAGGATCCGGCGACAAGTGGGTAATTTGCCTTTACCATCGGTCCTATTAGCCAACGTACAATCATTGGATAATAGAATAGACGAACTACAAGCACGTATATCCTAACAACGGGACATTAAAAACTGTAGTATCTTATGTTTCACCGAGTCGTTGCTGAACGACGACATGAATAACATACAGCTGGCGAGTTATACACAGTATCGGCAGGATAGAACAGTAGCCTCTGGTAAGACAAGGGGTGGCGGTCTATGTATATTTGTAAACAACAGCTGGTGCACGATATCTAAGGAAGTCTTGAGGTTTTGCTCGCCTGAGGTAGAGTATCTCATGATAAGCTGTAGACCACACTATTTACCAAGAGAGTTTTCATCTATATTCTTCGTAGCTGTCTATTTACCACCACAAACCGATGCTGGCCCTAAGACCGCACTCAATGAGCTGTATACGGCCATAATCAAACAGGAAAATGCTCATCCAGAGGCGGTGCACCTAGTGGCAGGGGACTTTAATGCAGGGAAACTTAAATCTGTTTCCCTCATTTCCACCAGCATGTTAAATGTGCAGACAGAGGGGAAAAAACACGAGACCACCACACACAGAGACGCATACAAAGCTCTCCCTCAACCTCTATTTGTCAAATCTGACCATAATTATCCATAATTATATCCTCCTGATTCCTGCTTACAAGCAAAAACTAAAGTAGGAAGCACCAGTGACTCGGTCAATAAAAAAGTGGTCAGAGGAAGCAGATGCTAAGCTACAGGAGTGTTTTGCTAGCACAGAGTGGGATATGTTCCAGGATTCTTCCGATGGCATTGAGCAGTACACCACATCAGTCACTGGCTTCATCCTAAGTCCATTGATGACGTTGTCCCCACAGTGACTGTACATACATACCCCAACCAAAAGCCATGTATTATAGGCAACATCCGCACTGAGCTAAAGGGTAGAGCTGCCACTTTCACGGAGCGGGACTCTAACCCAGAAGGTTATAAGAAATCCCGCTATGCCCTCCGACGAACCATCAAACAGGCAAAGAGTCAATTCAGGACTAAGATCAAATCGTACTACACCGGCTCCGATGCTCGTCGGATGTGGCAAGGCTTGCAAACTATTACAGACTACAAATCGAAGCACAGCCCCAAACTGCCCAGTGACACAAGCCTACCAGATTAGCTAAATTACTTCTGTGCTCGCTTCGAGGCAAGTAACACGAAATATGCATGAGAGCATCAGCTGTTCCGGACGACTGTGTGATCACGCTCTCCAAAGCCGATGTGAGTAAGACCTTTAAACAGGTCAACATTCACAGACACGCAGGGCCAAACGGATTCGCAGGACGTGTACTCCGAGCATGCACTGACCAACTGGCAAGTGTCTTCACTGACATGTTCAACCTCTCCCTGTCTGAGTCTGTAATATCAACATGTTTCAAGCCTTAGTCCCTGTGCCCAAGCACACAATGGTAACCTGCTTAAATGACTAACGACCCGTAGCACTCACGTCTTTAGCCATGAAGTGCTTTGAAAGGCTGGTCATGGCCCACATCAACTCCATTATCACAGAAATCCTAGACACACCCCAATTTACATACCGCCCCAACAGATCCACAGATGATGGAATCTCTATTGCACTCCACACTGCCCTTTCCCACCTGGACAAAAGGAACACCTACTGTATGTGAGAATGTTGTTCATTGACTACAGTTCAGCGTTCAACACCATAGTGCCCTCAAAGCTCATCACTAAGCTAAGGACCCTGGGACTAAACACCTCCCTCTGCAACTGGATCCTGGACTTCCTGACGGACCGCCTCCAGGTGATTATGGGTAGGTAACAACATATCTGCCACGCTGATCCTCAACACGGGGGCCCCTCAGGGGCGCGTGCTTAGTCCCCTACTGTACTCCCTGTTCACTCATGAATGCACGGCCAGGCACGGCTCCAACACCATCATTAAGTTTGCTGATGACACAACAGTGGTAGGCCTGATCACTGACAACGATGAGACAACCTATAGGGAGGAGGTCAGAGACCTAGCCGTGTGGTGCCAGGACAACAACCTCTCCCTCAACGTGATCAAGATGAAGGAGATAATTGTGGACTGCAGGAAAAGGAGGACCAAGCACACCCCCATTCTCATCGACGGGGTTTGCAGTGGAGCTGGTTGAGAGATTCAAGTTCCTTGGTGTCCACATCACCAACAAACTATCATGGTCCAAGCACACCAAGACAGTCATGAAGAGGGCACGACAAAACCTATTCCCCCTCAGGAGACTCAAAAGATTTGGCATGGGTCCTCAGATCCTCAAAAAGTTCTACATCCTGACTGGTTGCATCACTGCCTGGTATGGCAACTGCTCGGCCTCAAACCGCAAGGCACTACAGAGGGTAGTGCCTACGGCCAAGTACATCACTGGGGCCAAGCTTCCTGCCATCCAGGACCTCTATACCAGGCGGTGTCAGAGGAAGGTCCTAAAAATTGTCAAAGACTCCAGCCACCCTAGTCATAGACTGTTCTCTCTGCTACCGCACGGTAAGCGGTACTGGAGCGCCAAGTCTAGGTCCAAAAGACTTCTCAACAGCTTCTACCCCCAAGCCATAAGACTCCTGAACAGCTAATCAAATGTCTACCCAGACAGGTTGCATTGTCCCCCCTCTTTTACTCTGCTGCTATTCTCTGTTTATTATCTATGCATAGTCACTTTAACTCTACCTACATGTACATATTACCTCAATTACCTCGACTAACCAGTGCCCCCGCTCATTGACTGTGTACCGGTACCCCCTTTATATAGCTTCGCTATTGTTATTTTACTGCTGCTCTTTAATTATTTGTTACTTTTATTTCTTATTTTTTTTACTTATCTATTTTTTCCTTAACACATATATTTCTTAAAACTGCATTGTTTGTTAAGGGCTTGCAAGTAAGCATTTCACTGTAAGGTTGTATTCGGCGCATGTGACAAATAAAATTTTATTTGATTCTAATGACAGATTGACCATACTCTTTTCTACCCTCAGAATGACAGAAGACTCCATGGTGGTGGCCATGTGCAGGAGCGGGAAGTGGTGGAAATGGTGAGGGCCAGGAATGATATCGTGCTGACAAAAATAAAACAGGTCATTGAGGACAACTATGACACCTTCGCCAATGTGGCATCCATCAGCCTGCCTACAATCAACCGCCTTTTGAAAAGACACAGGGTATTTATGAAACAGATTTACCTGGTGCCTTTTGAGAGAAACAACGACCGGTTGCAACAACTGCGGGTCGAGTATGTTCAAGTACAGCGCCACTGTATACTGTAAGATTACTGTCAGATCACTTCACAATCATGTTGTAATTGAAAAGAACTAACCCACATCTCTTTTTACAGGGTGCTGGAGCTTGATGCTGCTGTGAAACATCACAAATACATATTTATTGATGAAGCAGGCTTCAACTTGGCCAAAACTCAGCGCTGTTAGTGGAACCTCATCGGCCAATGGGCGACCGTTCAAGTGCAATATCCGAAGATGGTGTAGTATTTAGTGATGCACCGATATTACATTTTTGGCTGATACCGATATCCGATATTTTCCTTGCAAAAAAAAAAAGATACTGATACCGATAACCGATATTTAACATTTTTGTGGCCTTTTAAGCATTCTAGTACAGTTAAATAGTTAACACACACACATGGACGCAGCGGTGTAAGGCACTGCATCTCAGTGCAAGAGGCGTCACTACAGTCCCTGGTTCGAATCCAGGCTGTATCACATCCGGCCTTGATTGGGAGTCCCATAGGGAGGTGCACAATTGGCCAAGCATCACCCGGGTTTGGCCCGGGGTAGGCCATCATTGTAAATAAGAATTTGTCCTTGACTTGCCTATTTAACTTGCCTAGTTAAATAAAGGTTACACACACACCACACTGACCAAAACGTTATTTTGTTGGCATTTACATATTTCCCCATTACCAGTAAAACCTAATCAAAACCTATTTCTTTCACTAACTTGCTGTGCTCTTTTGTTGTTAATTTGTTCAGTCATTTCATTCTCAATCAGGATTTCTCACACTATGAAATGCCGTTAAGGTCTTTGCGTGTCAAATAAGCTTATTGACCAATCAGGACCTGAATATGACTGCACGACACATAATAATTTAACACCTTAATACATTTTCAACGTAGGCATTACACATTGATTACACTATCACTCTATTTCATATGTCACAACGATTCATCGATACGTGTGCTATGATGCTGGTAAAGTTGTCTCGCGCACCTACAGTGCTGGTCATTTAAAAAAAAGCTAACTAGCTCATGGATGCAAACAATGTTCTTCCCCAAAAACATAGCAAAACGACATAATCTGTTTCAGTAGCTATAGCTAGCTAACTATATAGCTTGTTGTCATCATCTAAAATAACCCTAATTTATAAGACAGTTCTTATTTGATTAATGAATGGTCGGACCCATCTATGTGAAGCCAGCCACAATAAGGATTAGCCAGAATAGTGGACTTTGCGGTTAGCCTTCAAAATAAAAGTATGTCACTGACAGTAATGCAAATGAATACAGACAGTAGAATTATGCCATAATTGAATAGATCATGCTAAACAAGGTTGGAATGTTCTTATATAAAATCAACAAAAGACAATAATTTGTTAATTTGACAAATATCTGTTGAAATCACACTGGATGTATTATACTTTAGAATTACATTGGGGGCAAACTTTTTTCACTGTACAGCCTTACCTATGGATTATGGATCAATGACATGGGGTATCAGTCTACTCAGTGACACCCAGAGAACATTAGCGTCGTAGCTATTATTGCGGGACTCTGAAACAACTGTGAATTGAGCCACATTTATTGTCAATCTATGTGTATTGAACACTATTCCCAAGGAAAAACAATACTGGGTGGATGTTTTGGAGTCTGATAACTCTGAGGAGGACGTTGGGAAAAAATATTGTGGGTATTGAGTAGACTGATACGCCATTTCATTGATCCCCAATCCTTAGGTAAAGCTGTACAGTGCAATATGAATGTCAATACAAACAATAGGCTGACTGGGGAGGTGATTTCACACAGTCACAGTCCTGCGATAAGAGCTACAACGCTAATATTTGCGTAAACTCTTCCCAGTTGTGTTCTGTGGGTGTCACCGAGTATTACGTCATGTACCTACATTATATAGGTATGCACATCAGCTTTGACATCGGTTTTGCACATCGGCGTTAAACTAGACATCTGGCCAATACCGATGTTGGCATTTTTAGCTAATATCGGCCGATTCCGATATGTTCACCAATATATCTAATACACCAATACACCAATGCATCCCTAGTAGTATTGGGTCCTACATTGAGTTCCTCAATGAGACTGAGCAGGCCTGTCAAGGTGAAGGAGTTACCTATGTCATTGTGTGGGACAATGTCAGGTTCCATCATACAGAGGTGGTTCAGGCATGGTTTCCAGTCCATCCCCGATTCCTGACCCTATACCTGGCCCCATACTCTCCTTTCCTCAACCCTATCGAGGAATTATTTTCAGAACGGAGTTGGAAGGTGTATGATCGCCATCCACATGAGCATGTCCATTGATGAGTCATGCGATGACATCAATCCAGACCAATGTCAGGCTTGGATTCCCCATACCAAAAGGTTTTTCCCTAGGTGCATCAACAATGAGGACATTCACTGCAATATGGATGAGAACCTTTGGCCAAATGCTCAAGACAGGCTTGATGCAAATGTCCTG
Source organism: Salvelinus alpinus (assembly GCF_045679555.1). NCBI lineage: Eukaryota > Metazoa > Chordata > Actinopteri > Salmoniformes > Salmonidae > Salvelinus > Salvelinus alpinus. Next base: position 10,012,758 of record NC_092113.1, on the reverse strand, counting down.
TGCCTGCGCCCAGAACTAATCCTCCTGTATGTCTCCCCAGCCTAGTGAGCCCTGTGGCAGCTCCACGTACCAGACTGCCCATGGCAAGAAGCCTCCAGTGATGATCCATGGCACGAAGCCTCCAGTGATGATCCATGGCACGAAGCCTCCAGTGATGATCCATGGCACGAAGCCTCCAGTGATGATCCATGGCACGAAGCCTCCAGTGATGATCCATGGCAAGAAGCCTCCAGTGATGATCCCAGTCCGGATGGTCCCCAGTCCAGAGATGGTCCCCAGTCCGGAGCCTCCAGCGACGGTCTCCAGTCCGGAGCCTCCAGCGACGGTCCCCAGTCCGGGGCCCGCAACGAGGGTGCCCAGTCCGGGGCCCGCAACGAGGGTGCCCAGTACGGGGCCCGCAACGAGGGTCCCCAGTCCGGGGTCGGCGACGAGGGTCCCCGCACCAGAGGTGCCACCAAAGTGGGGTGAGCCAGTGGTGGAGCGGGGTCTGCTTCCCGCACCTGAGCCGCCACCGCGGATAGATGCCCACCCAGACCCTCGCTATAGGTTTAGGTTTTGCGGCCGGAGTCCGCACCTTTGAGGGGGGGTACTGTCACGCCCTGAACTTAGAGATCCTGTTTATGTCTCTATTTTGGTTTGGTCAGGGTGTGAGTTGGGGTGGGTATTCTATATTATATTATTTGTATTTCTATGTTTTGGCCGGGTAGGGTTCTCAATCAGGGACAGCTGTCTATCGTTGTCTCTGATTGAGAACCATACTTAGGTAGCCCTTTTTTCCACCTGTCTTTGTGGGAAGTTGTCTTTGTTTGTTGGCACTATAGCCTTTAGCTTCACGGTTGTTTTCTCGTTTGTTGTTTTGTTGGCGTCATTTTTTATAATAAAAGAAAATGTACGCTGACCACGCTGCACCTTGGTCCACTTCCTTCAACAGCCATGACAGCAAACTACTGCCTGTTAACTAGTTTCTTTCTTTCAATTGTTTCCTTTGTTTAATTTCATCTGTTACAGTACACCCACGTTGTAATTATATCTGAAAAATACAATGTATTCATGCATCAATGATTGTGGAAGATCTTCAATGATCACACCTTTGATCACACATGGTATAGAAATGATGGAAATGTTATTTTCAGTAAATGTTGATGGGTAGTACAAGTGTCTAACCTAATGTTAAAACAGTGTAATGTACTGTAATTTACAGTACAGTAGCATATTACTTTCAGAAACATGTATCTTGTATTTTTTGCTATTGGATTAACTGGTTGGTAGCCCTTTTGACTGACATCCACTGTCATCCTGTATACGAGTTGAAAATGGCAGATTTTGGCATTGATAACCGCCTAAATTGGAATGCAGTGGCTGTACAGTAACATGCTATACATGACATTAAAGCTCAAGTTCTCCGCTTCACAGCACTGTATGGGTTTTGACTGACAGCAGTTATAAACTTTAGCACCACGTGTGCTACAAGAAGATGTCCCCATCCCTCTGGCTAATTGCGCTACATTTACAAATGTGTTTTTGTCTGAGTGAGGGAAATGCTGTAAATCGAGAGGAGTCGATGTGTTCTGAAAGAAGAGACGTTGAGGATTATAACAAATACCGCTTTGATGTCATAGAAGCAAACCACACACCCATGAGTCCAAATGTGTACTTCACGTTTCCATTTTTGAAAACGAATGTCATTTACAGTATCAATGTTTATTATGGCTATGTTTGATCCACAGTTACAAAGATGACATGTGTTATACCCTGGCTTGTCCTGAACAGAATGAGCCCATGTCCGTTGTATTGTGAAGACAATTAGCTGCGGAACACACACTTGAATGCACTCATGACTCCATTCTATGAGCACTAAAATGACAATCTGTTACTCTGAAGTGCCTTTTGAAAGCCTAACACTGTAAGATCGTATTTTATAACTTAGCTAGTCATGTTGCAAAAGAATAAGCATTCAGATGATGCACATCTGGCCCGGATTGTGATTTATAATGGAACGTTTTTGGATTGCGTAAAAAAACAACAGTAATTGTGTGATGGTGGGAACTACAAGTGTGCTTGCTTCAGTTCCTCAATGGCAAAGCTAGGAGAGCTCAAAAATGCACCTTATAGTTGAAGGCTCTTCCATGAGTCAAAAAAGTGCATTGAAATGACTTAGTAACTGTGCAGTTTGGAGAGGTGTGTGGCCACTTGGAGACACCAGTTAGACCTCTCACTCAAACCCTTGTAATCCATTTTTCTTATCTTGCACCTACTCCAAGATTTCTATAAATATTATTATGTTACTGAATGTATCCAGAGTATTTTGAGATTTCGTTATTGACAGATGGTGTGAAAAGTACAGTAAATGTAAAATACATCTTGTTGCCGGCGAGAACATTATACAGGTTTTAAAGCTTATTTCCTGCAATTCTACACATTTTGTCATGGGGTGCAGAGAAATTGGACTGTTTTAAAGCAAATGTTCTTGCAATTCCATACATTTTGCCATGTCTAATGTTTATGAACCCCTGCCCTAAGATATCTTACAATTTTACACTGGTGTCATCTTCTGACACAAGGGTCACAAAAAGCATTGTTTCATCATTTGAATCAAAACAGTGCATATAACAGCATGTGAATACAAGGTTGTTACTAGAGTAATTACAGTGTTACACAGGCACAAGATGAACTTAATATAAAGTGTCAGCCCGCACGGCTATGTGTCCTGCGCTCTTTTAAAATACTTCATCTGGGATTGATTGTGTTTGCCTGGCACAATGAAACAAATAGAATAGTCGCAAGAGTTCAAACCCTGCCCACCTGGCACTCCAGGCAGACTACAGCAAACGCTACAATTATTTGAATGATTTCAAATAGTCTATTGTCTAAGCTTAGTGAAGTCATCGACAACAGAGAATAGATTTGATCTGATTTAGATAACGCCAAAGCTGGGAGAGCAAGGTTTTGTGTAGTCATGCCCTACGGTCTGGTTGGTCAAGTACCTAAAATAAGAACTTATAACTTGTACCGAACACTATCGGACACATTTTAACCAACATGACAAGAAAGTACAATCACATTACTGCAGATTAAGCCTCGCGGCATTGACTGCCTGTAAAGTATCAGACCGACTCTAAGGTTTTAATTTGAACTTTCTAAGCACTACATGGCATTGTTCTCTCTTACCTGGCAGTAGTCACAGACATGCTTGCTCCATACAATCCAGTAAAAATGCTTCCCTCCAAATTGACTGACCCAAGTGTAAACACATGCCAGGGGAGGAGCCTTGGCTAATGATAAACGTATATGGCCGATACATGTCTAGAAACTACTCACTCTCATTTACTGTGTTGCTATGTCATGGATCTGCTCCACCCTGGTTTATGATCCGAAAGGGAGGTGAAGTTGGTTGGATTTCCGCTTTTGCAATGGAATGTTCCAGAGTAGGACCAAGATGATTTTAATACATTAATAATTGTTTTAGTATGTGAGAGTCATAAAGCATTGTAGCCTACTACATCTTACGTACAATGTTGTATTATCATTTTATAGCTAATGATACTAACAAGCAGCTATGGTGTCCAATTGAATAGCTGCTACATAGAAATACATAACACTAGTATCCTTATAGTAAGATAATAAGCCTTATAATAAGACATTCATGATTATAACAAACTATTAAAGCATTTTAGCAATCAGTGTTAAGTATAGGCTAGTCTTGCCATTTTTCTTCTTCATGGGACATGTTCATATTGAGCAATGCCTTTGTCTCTCTTGGTGTGGTGCAATGCTTCTTTCTACCTTTAGGAGGATGATAATACAGAACCATAATGCAGTGCAAATGGACGCTGCTGTAGACTACATTGTAAGACTCAGCAAAGGCATTTGATAAGATGAATGCTGCGACAAAAGCCAATGCAAATATTAACAAAACTACCGCCGACGGGAATTTATAATTTATCTGCCCATGTTTTATTGTTCTGTTTACTTTTTACGGCAAACGGAACTGTTTGGGAGACGATTTAAAACGGATACAATTATACTAGTCAGCACACACTGGTCTGACGTTTGCCCATTCAAACTGAATAGCGAGAGGTTATTTGGGAGTTTAATTATTTATTCATGTATTAGGCCTACTTGTGTGATGTGATTTACAGGGGTCTCGCAAATATACTAAAAATGCCCCAGGACGACCTTAAGATGTCCTTGTTTGCCTCTACGCATCTTGTACCGGTCCGTCATATCCAAGCATCATTGTCGAAAAGATCCTCACACAACATGTGATCGCGTGTACAATTTGAGGCTCAGCTGCCGGTAGTCGTTCTGTATTGTACTAAGAAGAACAGTATTTGTCCCTATTATAGTGTGTCGTCCTTATGTGACTTCTATGCAGTCAACATTTGCCGGAATAAACCGAGAGCAAAATCTATTTGGCGGATTATCGGGCCGCTTTGAAATGTGCATGCAAACCGGTAGTTGAACTGCTCTCTACAGTACACTCGTTGGATCTCATCCAATATGTCACAGATACAGAAACATATAAATTACATTTCTTAACACAGCGCATCGTTTCGCTTACCTGCATATCTGGAGGGAGGAGGCTGTAGCTTGCGATTGTGTTCCCGACATGATGATAATGATGACTGGCTCTTTGTTGAGCTTGTCTTGGCGCAAGTCACCTGGTGCAGTGAGGATAGCAATATGCAGACTCAGTCGGGTAGCATGCTATTGCAGCCGGTTAGCAAGATCAAGGAACATGATTTTGACAGATCGTAAATTCAAGGAATAGCCTACCGGTGAAGTTATAATGTAACCTATACTAGCTAGAAATTATCAGTGGTGTAAAGTACTTAAGTAAAAAATACTTTAAAGTACTACTTATTTTTTTAATATCTGTACTTTACTTTACTATTTTTATTTTGGACAACTTTTACTTTTACTTCAATACATTCCTAAAGAAAATAATGTACTTTTGACTCCATACATTTCCCCTGACACCCAAAAGTACATTTGGAATGTTTAGCAGGACAGGAAACTGGTCCAATTCACGCACTTATGAAGAGAACATCCCTGGTCATCTCTACTGCCTCTGATCTGGCGGACTCACTAAACACAAATGCTTCGTTTGTAAACTATGTCCGAGTGTTGGAGTGTGCCCCTGGCTATCTGTAAATTAAAAAACAAAAAAACGTGCCGTTTGGTTTGCTTAATATAAGGAATTTGAAATTATTTTTACTTTTGATACTTAAGGTAATTTTATAAATTACATTTACTTTTACTCAAGTATGACAATTGAGTACTTTTTCCAACACTGGAAATATTGTATTAAAAACACTTATTCTACATTTTGTTACATAGGCTGTAACATTACAAAATAATGTAATTTCCTCAGTGTACTTCTAAAGCTTAGCCAAATAAATTAGTTGTTTTGTTGACAATGAAATGAGTCCGTTTCTTTGAATAGCGGTCTCTCTCATAACTGATTGCAGGCTTCCTGTGCGCTATTTAGGCGAACATGTTTGTTTAGGTTAAACTGACAATGCATACAAAGAAAGTAGTTACCTGTTTTTGCTGTGGAACAGAACAAACATCTAAATGTTTATTTAGGAGGTTAGCTAGTTTTCACAACTCACTACAGATGATAAGTTCCGCGAGAAGCTGTCTGTGTCAGCCTACACAGGAAAAGCTAGCTAAACTGTTTAAGAACTTCCGTCAATGGCACATTCAGTTCAAATCATCACGATAAAAGACCGCGCGAGGGCAGCAGAGACTATCCCATTTGATGGGTCGCAACGATTTTTTTGTTGTCTGCAGGGTCGCGATTGTTCCTCACAACTGTCAGTCCAAGCGCCTATCCAAATCCAACAGCTGCAATATGTAACTTTTTGGGAGACCCAACCAAATACAAATATAAATGAGTTATAGATATGTAATTGTAATTGAAAGCAAAAGTCTAAGATGCAGTTGATCTGTTCTATGTTAATTATTTATATGCTTCCGGTTCTTAAGTTTAGTTTTTGCGTCTTTTACTTTCGGTTTTGTACACCAGCTTCAAACAGCTGAAAATACAATATTTTGGTTATTGACAATATATTTCCACAGCTGTTTAGATGGTACATGGCTTCTCTACACTATGCGCATTGCTTGTTTTGTCACACAAACTGAAATTAGGCGAACTATTACAATTCTATTGCACCTTTAAACTTTGGGGTAACAGTTGGTGGGTGCACCTTGATTAGAGCGCTTTCCGTGCATATATAGAGTACGAATACATTTTCTTACCAATTAAAATGAAATAACATTTTTGCGCTTTGTCGAGGGCTATGTTATGGCCTACATGCCGAGTCATACCAACAAAGATAACAAGGGATAGTTGAAATGAATAGGACGAGTAATATACCACAGTATTGTAGTTTTTAATACAGTTAAATATATGTACAATGCGCAATAGTAATAGCCTACATAATAAAATACATACCGAAAGTAGAGACATTTTATGTTTTCAAGTAACATAACACAACGTGCTTACATATCGTTTATCTGCACAGACCCAGGATACTGAAGTCTAGTGCAAAATGATATACATTATATAATAACCCTTTTTTTACAGGGGAGTTTTATGTGTCTCTTTATCATTTAACCCCAAAGAAGACTAAATATAACAAAATCCATGCAGATCTTAAATAATAACAACGTCTTTAAACTTGTCCACTTACTGGACAGAAGACGTGTACTTCAGTTTATAATACTTAACTAACATGATTTAACATGAATTATAGCGTTTCATCAAGAGAATATGACAATGCATGCATCTCTATAGCTTAGTAGTGATAGTGGTCATTCTACGAAAATGGTGGCTTTCCTGTACCTGCCTTAATCATCAGGGGAAACACTTTTTTTATTGACCTTTTATTATTAATAAAACATATGTAAGACAGTTATATTGCAAACTATTTTTCTATATATTGTAGAGCACGGTCAGTACCATGAAATTGGCTTGTCCCTCGGGTCAGGAGTCATGGTTTAGTGACATATTTCTAGTTTAAAAATATATTTTTCTCCCTCTTTAAATGTCATAATACAAATGAAAGTATTATAGTTATTTAGTGGACAACCTAAAATATAAGTAATATCTGTCCCTCAATTTCATGTCACTGGTGTTAAAATATATAAAAACCACCACTTTTTTATCTTGCCAAATTCTTCCTGGGTCATTGAAGGTTCATTGGAGATGGGACTGTTTTGAAAGCACATGGTGAGTGTGCACTCTCTCTTCATATGTTAACAATTTGATGATTAACTTGGTAATTTCATGCGAGGACTTAAGATGTGTCACTGGTGTTATACAGTTTATAGTAAGGGGAAAGGAAATTGGATTAAAATTATTGATAAAATTGCATGATTAAGTGATTTATTTACAATTTAAGAAGTGTGGTTTGAGATACAGTGGCCGCCATCTTAGATATGCCATCTTGCCTGCAGATTTGTCACCGGTGTTTCTGTTCTTGCTGGTAACACCAGTGGCATGACGATAATGCCAGTGACAATCAATAACACCACAAACTTTTTTCTCAACGTAATGTTTTATAAACCCCTCAACAATTATATTAAAAAATACTTATTTGCATTTTATTACTGTTTCAATATTGTAATCACATAATATGGCTTTCCTTTTGTTAGATATGGCGAAATTAGGTGCTGCTGAAAAGCAAAGACTCTAAAGACAGTGCAGGGATGCTGACCCACACCGCAGAGCAGCCTACCTCAAACAAAAACACCAGACTTACTTAAAGGATTTAGAGAGTCAAAAAAGAGAGTGAAGGATCTCACAGAAAGGAAAAAAAGACAGGAGCGAAGGAAATGGTGGGTCAGACAGGCAAAACAGAGAGGTTGAGAGCAAGAACGACAGTGTTGACCCCCCCCCCCCCCCCATCCACTCCAGACAGTGAACCCAGTATTGCAAGGTCAGAATTAAGACAATCTGTCTGTAGGAAGACACATGTACTCTGTATCTACAGAGTTACTTAAAGGGATAGTTCACCCAAATTACAAAATTACATATTGGTTTCCTTACCATGTATGCAGTCTATGGACAAGGTATGACAGCAAGCCATGCTTTTGTTTACCTGGCCACTGTTTCAAATGCTAATTCTTTTGCATTTGTGGCACAAAACCAATGCATTGATTGCTGTCATACCTTGTCCATAGACTACTTACACGGTAAGGTAACCAATGTGTCATTTCGTAATTCAGATGCACTATCCCTTTAAGTAGGCCTATACAATATTTGTCACATGGCACGAGAATTGATATATACTGTTTTAACAAGCTGCGTAGTTTTGTGGATAGGCATGGCAGAGTAGGATTTCATGTTTGTATTATGTTGCATGCTTCTTACACTGGAAATAAAATACAATTATATATTACATCTTTACAGACAACGAATCCAAGGGCGGAGAGTGCGCAGTAGAGAAGCACAGATAGGCAGAAGAAAACGTCAGGAGTTGCAAGAGAAGTTGGAAAAGTACAAAAGACTACACCACAAATACAAAAAACATTGTCACCGTTTTCAGGCTAAAAATCAAGACCTTGACTGTCCAAGAACGAAGACGAGAAGCACTCTACAAGGCTGCCCGGCCTCTTCATCAATTCGAACAACTCTAAACTTCCATTATGCTCTCTTGGGGGATCTAAGAGCAAAGTACAAAGCAGCCAAAGCAGACAAAGCCAAACAGGGGTTTGTAAATATACTGACAGGAAAGCTGATAAAGAAATACAAATTCAAAAGGTTGTGTGAGCAGAGAATTGGTTTTTCATACAAAGCCTGGAAGCCCCGAAACAGAGTTCGACAAACAAGCTTGGCTGAAATCAACAAGAGAGCTGTACGACAATTCTACCTAAGATATGATGTCAGCAGGCAAACCCCTGGCAAGAAAAACACTATCACACTAAGAAAAATTAAGAAACAGAGGAGGCTCTTTTGTGATTCCTGGAAAAACCTCCACAATAAATGTTTTGCTGAGCATGGGCAAAACATTTCATATGCCTTCTTCTGCAGAGAGGGACCATTTTGGGTGGTGACACCGAAGGAGAGAAACCGAGAAACCTGCCAGTGCAAGAATCATGAGAACATACATTTTTGGTGGAGAAAATGCACAAACTTGGTCTTTCACATTCCAGCTATCTGGAGGAGATGGCAGATAGCACAGTCTGTAACAATTCAAAGACATGTGCCTATGGTCAATGCCAAGAATGTGAACACTCCACTGTACCACCGGCCAGACAGCAATCCAACAAAGAGGTGTCGCTCACCCAGGGGTGTCTGGGGAAGATAGAGCACAACAGAGCAAATTAAGAACAAGAGGAAAGCAGCTTAATCACTGGATATAGCCATAACGGAGGAAGAGCTGGTGACCCAATTCCAAGCTAGACTCTTTAAATTCAGGAGACATCTGTTCAACATTAGATGGCAGTAAAGCATCTACCGGACCCTCAGGGATTGCCTGATCCATATAGACTTCAGTGAGAACTTCACTTGCAAGTATGCTTCAGAGATCCAGTCAGTTCACTTCGGGGGTCACACAAGCAAGTGTCCTCTATGTGGCAGAGGAGCCCCCCATCCCCTGCACCATCTCACCTAGCAGAAGGCATGATCCAGCAGAAATTAAAAATATGACTAATAAATTGATAAAATTTGTTTGAAATAATCTTATGTTTGTCATTGATTTCACATTGTGTCACTGGTGTTACTGTATGGCATATTGGTGTTCTGGCATCAGAGTTGCCCAATATATTTGAATATGGTTTTTGTATCTACCTAACTGTTGCTACATTCATTAGTAAACATTTTAAGGATATGATCATTCACTTTTGATGACTCACCCTCAATTATTTCTAATGTGACAAACAGCAAAACAATAGTATAAATGGAAAAATGTCAGACAATAGAACTATACACGTGTGTTCAAAGTCAATTATTACTAATCCAAACAATTTCTTAGTATTATCATTAACCTTTTCTGTCTTTAATTATACAGTTGAAGTCAGAAGTTTACATGCACCTTAGCCAAATACATTTAAACTCAGTTTTTCACAATTCCTGACATTTAATCCAAGTAAAAAGTCCCTGTCTTTGGTCAGGTTGTCACGCCCTGGCTATAGAGAGGCTTTTTATTCTCTATTTTGGTTAGGCCAGGGTGTGACTAGGGTGGGCAGTCTATGTTCTTTTTTCTATGTTGTTGTGTTTCTATGTGTTTGGCCTGGTGTGGTTCCCAATCAGAGGCAGCTGTCTATCGTTGTCTCTGATTGGGAGCCATACTTAGGTAGCCTGTTCCAACCAGTGTTTGTGGGTAGATGTGTTTTGTTTCGTATTCTGTACCAGACAGAACTGTTTCGGTTATGCTTTTTGGCATTTTCGGTTATTAAATTAAATATGAACACGCACTACGCTGCACCTTGGTCCTCATCTTCTCTTGAATGCCGTGACACAGGTAGGATCAACACTTTATTTTAAGAATGTGAAATGTCAGAATAATAGCAGAGAATGATTTATTTCAGCTTTTATTTCTTTCATCACATTCCCAGTGGGTCAGAAGTTTACGTACATTGAATTAGTATTTGGTAGCATTGCCTTTAAATTGTTTAACTTGAGTCAAACGTTTCGGGTAACCTTCCACAAGATTCCCACAATAATTTGGGTGAATTTTGGCCCATTCCTCCTGACAGAGCTGGTGTAACTGAGTCAGGTTTGTAGGCCTCCTTGCTCGCACACGCATTTTTAGTTTTGCCCACAAATTTTCTATAGGTTGAGGTCAGGGCTTTGATGGCCACTCCAATACCTTGACTTTGTTGTCTTTAAGCCATTTTGTCACAACTTTGGAAGTATGCTTTGGGTCATTGTCCATTTGGAAGACCAATTTGCGACCAAGCTTTAACTTCCTGACTGTTTTGAGATGTTGCTTCAATATATCCACATTAATTTTCATCTCTCATGAAGCCATCTATTTTGAAGTGCACCAGTCCCTCCTGCAGCAAAGCACCCCCACAACATGATGCTGCCACCCCTGTGCTTCACGTTTCGGGTGGTCTTCTTCGGCTTGCAAGCCTCCCCCTTTTTCCTCCAAACATAACGATGGCCAAACAGTTCCATTTTTGTTTCATCAGAGCAGAGGACATTTCAAAGTATGATCTTTGTCCCCTTGTGCAGTTGCAAACCGTAGTCTGGCTTTTTATGGCGGTTTTAGAGCAGTGGCTTCTTCCTTGCTGAGCGGCCTTTCAGGTTATGTCGACATAAGACTCGTTTTACTGTGGATATAGATACTTTTGTACCTGTTTCCTCCAGCATCCTCACATGGTCCTTTGCTGTTCTGGGATTGATTTGCACTTTTCGCACCAAAGTACGTTAATCTCTAGGAAACAGAACGCGTCTCCTTCCTGAGCGGTATGACTGCTGCGTGGTCCCATGGTGTTTATACTTGCATACTATTGTTTGTACAGATGAACGTGGTACCTTCAGGCGTTTGGAAATTGCTCCCAAGGATGAACCAGACTTCTGGAGGTCTACCTTTTTTTGGCTGATTTCTTTTGATTTTCCATGATGTCAAGCAAAGAGTTTGAAGGTAGGCCTTGAAATACATCCACAGGTACACCTCCAATTGGCTCAAATTATGTCAATTAGCCTATCAGAAGCTTCTAAAGCTATGACATCCTTTTCTGGAATTTTCCAAGCTGTTTAAAGGCAGTCAACTTAGTGTATGTAAACTTCTGAACCACTGTAATTGTGATACAGTGAAATAATCTGTCTGCAAACAATTGTTAGAAAAATTACTTGTGTCATGCACAAAGTAGATGTCCTAACCGACTCGCCAAAACTATAGTTTCTTAACAAGAAATTTGTGGAGTGGTTGAAAAACAAGCTTTAATGACTCCAACCTAAGTGTATGTAAACTTCTGACTTCAACTGTATATGCAAATTAAAGACAGAAATTACATTCTAGAAAGCCTGAATTGTCATCTAAAATATAGGTAACACCATTTTGGTAACACCAAAAGGCAGCACAAGCATTTTTTTAATGTAATGTAGTAAAAATAAAAAAAATGTTAAGCTGTCATTTATGTTGATATATAATGTTAAGGGGTTAACTATCATCTGACTAAGTTATGATTTATTAAAGAAATGTGTAAAAGTTGGCTCTTCATAAAGTCACCATTTTCATGGAATGACCCATATATACAGTGCAATCAGACCCCTTGACATTTGCACAAAAAAAAAAAATGTTTTTGCTTTGTCATTATGGGGTATTGTGTGTAGATTGACGGATTGTTTTTTAATCAATTTTATAATAAGGCTGTAATGTAACGAAATGGGGAAAGTGTCTGAATACTTTCCGAATGTACATGAGAGTTATCCCGACATGTACATATCATGCATGAGGTGATCACACCAGATAACGACTGGTTTTCTGATCCAAGCCCTAATATATTTGTTTAAAGGTATCAGTGACCAACAGATGCATATCTGTATTTCCCGTCATGTGAAATCCATAGAATTGAGCCTAAATAATGTATTTAAATTGACTGATTTGCTTATATGAACTGTAACTCAGTAAAATCTTTGAAATTGTTGCGTTTTATATTTTTGTTCAGTATATGTAAAACTGTTGGGACCACTATAAGCCCTCAATTGGCTTCATACTTTTGGGTTAAAGATCTGCCTAACATAAATATACAAGTCTCACTTATGGCTTTATCTTATTCATAGATTGTTTGTTTTATCCAATATGTATGCATAACAAGGTTGCTTGTGAGCTGTGGTCCAAAATAGAATTTCCTGACACCCTTTGGTGATGAAATGTATTGCAATTTATCAGTCGAATATGAATGGAGAGCCATATGCAGGATGCTGTGGAGATAGAGAACTCCACCCTACTCCCAATAATTATGATTGCGGTGTCCTTTTGCATGATGCAGGCCAAACTATTTGATTCTGGTCGATGTCAACAATTAAAGGAAAAATCCACCCCAAACCACTAATTCCTATAATTTAGTGTTAAATAACACTCATATTTGAAAATGTTATTTTTTGTGAACAAATGGTTAATTTTGTCGTTATAGTAAGGTTGGTAGCAACATGTGAAAATTGGTGTGGAAATCTGTTGCAGCTCAAGTCGAATACAAAACCCACAACGCAACACTAGGTGGCAATAGCTAGCATATCAGACGAAGTGTGCCTTGAATTCTAAATAAATCACTGAGTGTCACCAGCAAAGCACCCCACACTATCACACCTCCATTCATGGTCGGAACCACACATGCGTTCCATGAGATCATCCGTTCACCTACTCTGCATCTCACAAAGACACGGTGGTTGGAACCAAAAATCTCATCGACTCATCAGACCAAAAGGACAGATTTCCACCAGTCTAATGTCCATTGCTTGTGTTTCTTGGCCCAAGCAAGTCTCTTCTTATTATTGGTGTCCTTTAGTGGTTTCTTTGCAGCAATTCGACCATGAAGGCCTGATTCACACAGTCTCCTCAGAACAGTTGATGTGTCTGTTACTTGAACTCTGTGAAGCATTTATTTGGGCTGCAATTTCTGAGGCTGGTAACTCTAATGAACTTATCCTCTGCAGCAGAAGTAACTCTGGGTCTTCCTTTCTTATGGCGGGCCTCATGGGAGCCAGTTTTATCATAGCGCTTCATGGTTTTTGCGACTGCACTTGAAGAAACTTTCAAAGTTCTGGAAATTGACTGACCTTCATGTCTTAAAGTAATGATGGACTGTTTTATCTTTGCTTATTTGAGCTATTCTTGCCATAATATGGACTTGGTCTTTTACCAAATAGGGCTATCTTCTGTATACCACCCATACCGTGTCACATAACAACTGATTGGCTCAAACTCATTAAGAAGGAAGGAAATTCCACAAATGAACTTTTAACAGGGCACACCTGTTAATTGAAATGCATTCCAGGTGACTAACTCATGAAGCTGGTTGAGAATGCCAAGTGTGCAAAGCTGTCATCAAGGCAAATGGTTTTGATTTCTTTAACACTTTTTTTGGTTACTACATGATTCAATATGTGTTAATAGTGTTGTCTTCACTATTGTACAATGTGGAAAATAGTTCAAATAAAGAGAGAAATTAAGAAAAACCCTTGAATGAGTAGGTGTCCACGTTTTTTTTGACTGGTACTGTATGTATAAAAAAACAGATATATCTATAAAAACATTGTTGGTATTATAATTTCTATAAAAATAAAATATATTTTAAAAAATCTAAAATTGTTGGACATAAAAGATGTAAAAACACCAGGAAATCAGCTCCCAAGTGATTTTAATTTTTGAAATCTGATTGTGTATTAATAATAGATGATATAGCTCTTTTCTACCAACTGAAGTACTCAAAGCGCTTTCATAGTAGGGGGAAACCCACCTCATCCACCATCAATGTGTAGTGCCGACCATTTATGTGCCAGAACGATCACCACACAGCTATCAGGTGGAGAGGTGAGGAGAGATATGTCAATTAGGGATGATTAGGTGGCCATGATTAAATGTGGCCAGGTTGGTAATTTAGCCATGACACTGGGGTGAACACACCTACTCCTACAATAAGTGCCATGGGATTTTTAATGACCACAGTCAGGACACATTTTAACGTCCCATCCGAAAGACGGCACCCTACGCAATGTTCCCAAATGTAGTCAAGGTTTGAAATGATTCGATTTTAGTCAAATATTATATGTTTAGGCATATTAAAGTGAATTTGCAATCTACAAATATTTGTTTTATGTTCGGGGCCCCCTGACTATCTGCTCAAGAAAAAATTGGCCCGGGGCTGAATCTATTTGATGAACCCTGCCTTAAATGTTGCATAATCCTTGTCAAATTATTTGTGAAACATCAGAGACATATGGTGAATACCTTTGGAAAGTGGACAGGAATTTGCTGGCTTCTTGCCTTGAGTTTGATAAAATACATAGTTGATCTGATTCTTCAGAACTGTCTTTGTTTCAGGATTGTGCAACAATGCCCAAATTTGGGAAAACAAATCTTTATCCTGGGAAAGGAAATTCCATTGAGAGGAAAAAGAGGCACATTGTCCCTCAGTGCTGCACCCCCAGCTCGGAACGTCCTCAGGACCATAGTCCATCTACAAGTAATACCCAGTCTACCAATGCTCAGAGGAGAAAATGGGAAACAGTGACTGCATGGAGAGAAATAAGGGAGCAACTGCACGGACCCCCCCAGTAAAATCCATCTGCTCCGTGTGTGATCGAGCCAGAGAATATGGCGGTGCACTGACTGTGGGGCTGAGAATATTTTGCTCTGACTGCAGGTAATTCTCAATGACAATGTTTCATCATGTGCCCAATTGACAAACAAATTTCTCAAACATCAGTGAAATGGTCAGTGTCTGAGGCCTTCACAGAGGTCTCAGACACTCTCTGTTTCTCTCTATCTGATACATATTTCCACCCACAACTTATTTTCACCAGGTCATGCTTTTTAGCCATGGCTAAATCATCAAAACCAAGCCCAAACTCTGAACCAATACTCTTCCTCTTAAGGATGGTCAATTTAAAAGGACCCTTCCGTTTGCTTTCGCATGGCACTGGAGGCAGAGATGACCATAAGTACTCACTCTACCACAGTAGACCTCTGAGGGTATTTGATGACGTTGGGAAGTAATAAAGCATTTGTATGTAGTATCTTACAGTAAACAAATCTTTCAACTTCATCTCTACATAACCTTGTTATTACGTGACAAGTTCAAGGCAATTTAGTTTGCATTTTCAAATGATCTACACTGAGTGTACAAAACATTACGAATACCTGCTCTTCCCATGACATTAGACTGACCAGGTGAATCCAGGGGAACGCTATGATCCCTTATTGATGTCACTTGTTAAATCCACTTCAATCAGTGTAGATGAAGGAGAGGAGATAGGTTAAAGAAGGATTTTAGAGCCTTGATACCATTGAGACATGGTTTGTGTATGTGCCATTCAGAGGGTGAATGGGCAAGACAAAAAATGAACGGTGTACGGTAGTAGATTCCAGGCGCACCGGTTTGTGTCAAGAACTGCAACGCTGCTGGGTTTTTACACTCAACAGTTTCCCGTGTGTATCAAGAATGGGACATCCAGCCAACTTGACACAAGTGTGGGAAGCATTGGAGTCAACATGGGCCAGCATTCCTGTGGAACGCTTTCAACACCTTGTAGAGTACATGCCCCGACAAATTGATGTTCTGAGGGCACAGCTCAATATTTGGAAGGTGTTCCTAATGTTTGAATTACTCAGTGTATACCCCTTGATTATGCCTTAACTGTAGTAGCGTAACTGTTATGAGATCATAACTAGAACAATAAGAAACTATTACTGGATATAGTCATGGGAGACTTTTAACTAATTATTTGGCTGGCCACCCCTTTACAACTCAAAATACATGGTTTTGCAGATATTAAGTGAACATGACAGTTTCGGTGAGCAATTGCCCTCAAATCATTGAAGGAGAGAACTGAGGTTTTCAGTTACAGCAGCTGACAATCTGCAAAGGATGTTTATTTAAAGCAGAATGCACCCATCAACTCAGTGGCCTTGGGGTTAGTGTCGGCCCTGAGATTGGAAGGTTGGGTTTGATCCCCAGTTCTGTCATACCAAAGACTCTTAAAAAGCGTGACCTAATGCATCTCTGCTTGGCACTCCGCATTAAGCAGATGGATTCGGGGTAAGGCATTGCGATAGACTAGCACCCTGTCCAAGGGGTATATCCTGTCCAAGGGGTATACTTGTATATCAAGTTACCTCACACTACTGAAACAGGAGATCTTTTGCACTATGGGCTGTCATGGCTGGGCCAAGGCTAATTATAATGCACCCAGTGGTAATGTTATTTCCCATACATTTTTCACTAAACCTGAACTTGTTCAACTTGTTGGCTATGTTTACTATGTGAAATGCAAAGTTTTCTACGTTGTTGATGGTGAAACTGAATTCCTGACTGCGGATTGTCCCGTTACGCATCACAGATATGTCAAAGAAAACAATTTATATTTGCATTGGAAAATGTGTAGTTTTGCTCCATTCTTTTTAATACAACTTTTCATGACTAACTATTTTTCTTCTTTCAGGCCGAGTGCATGGTGAGAGTAGAGCTCTGCCAGTGTGAGCCGGAAGCAGTGCCATTGGTCAGGTACATGAGCCAGAAGCAGTGTCATTGGTCTCGCACACCCCGCTAGCCTCAGACTGCAGTGGTCTGCTCACTACTCAAGCGGATAACCAGCCTGCAGCTTGAGAGTGGTGTCACTGAGGGCCATTGGCCTGTCATTCAATTTCTCATAGGACAGTGAGTAATCACTTTTATAATCTGATTCTATACTATTTCTACTTTGTCTGCAAAAGTTTATAACCAAATTCCTGTTTTGATAAACAGATCTGTCATAGAAACCATGTTCTACTTGTATGTGAAGATGCATTTGCTGTATGTGATGTCCTACTGATGGAATGCAGTAATGAATCAGAGTGTTGATGTCCTACTCTGATGGAATGCAGGAATGCAGTAATGAATCAGAGCGTTGATGTCCTACTCTGATGGAATGCAGGAATGCAGTAATGAATCAGAGCGTTGATGTCCTACTCTGATGGAATGCAGTAATGAATCAGAGTGCCTTTAAGCGACTCTGTTCATTCATTTCAGGGAAGAGACTTGTATACCGCCCTGACAAATGAGGCCTATGAGGAGTTCTGACAAACTTGATATGTTGTGCCGTCTGGCCCCAGAAACTGCCGATGGAACCCAGTGCCCACTCTGTCCCAAGGTTTGTTGTAATTGCTTTGGCCTATTTCATTTTTTATCACCCCCAAAAAACGCATCAAAGCATAAAATATAAATTGTGACGTCTCCCTCTTTTATAAACACAAAGTATCTATTTGAAACATCTTTGTTCCATTTTTGCCAAACAAATTTACAGATGAACAGACTTCTAGTCTTTCATTTGATTTGTTTTTTGGGATCCCCATGATCTGTTACAAAGCAGAACCTCTCTTTACAGGACAATGGAACAGTGGTGTTAGCAGCGAATGGGCTTTTTGGTTTGCCTTGGAAAGTTGTCTGGATCAAGTTATGAGCCATCAAAACATGAGGAAAAAGTACAAAAGTACTTTGCAAACCAAGCTGATGTGGATCCATTCACATGTAAGCCCATATCACCGACGGGTAATACCTGAACGTAATATACACTGCATTTTAAGGATACCTTCCATTATTACCTTATGCACAACTGGAAGGGAATGTGAACAAAATCTAGAATTATTTGAACTCATGATACCAAACCTTGCCACTAATTCATATTTAAATGATGCAGTGGTCCCTCCACTTCATCTGTTTGGCTCAGTGGTCTTAAGGTTGGACGGTATGTTGGTATTGTGTATGTTTAATGTAATATTATTGATTGTGTCATGCAACATCCATTTAGGCACTGAATCTGGCACCACTGTGTGATCTGCTTCAGGCAACAGCTCAGTACGTTATGCCTGTACTTGATATTAAAAAAAAAATGTTTAAGGTTGCCATGGATTTCAAGCGGGCAACGCCATCAGGTCCAAACCCAAAATAACGGAATTGGACGAGACAGGCATGTTGGGGCTTTCCTGCGAGAATGAGGACCCGATTCACTTCCTGAACATGAAAAGGGTGGGATGCAGTAATAAGGAGTTTTTTATTTTCTTCGTAAAATGTTTTCAGTGTTTGATTAATTTAGTTTGCAAATAATGATATCTCTTCTGTAGTTTGTCAAATGCAGTGTGCTTGCTGAGAGAGATGGAGGGGATGAGGCAAGAACATCAATCTCATCTTCATGTATGACATTGCATGCAAGATGCAGCCACATGTGCAAGTAACTAACCTTTTTAATTCAAGATCTCATTGACTTTAACATTTGAATAGCAGTTTTCGCCTAAAATAGTTTATAATATTAACATTTTGTCTTTTTAGAGAAACTTTCCTGAATTGAAGCATAGGACCAAATTTGTTGTGCCAGTTTTCCATGCATATGGACATGACTTGCCATGTCAGGTACTTGAACATGATCATTCATTGTCAGTAGGTATTTATTCATATTTTATAAGGTTTAACCAAATAAACCCTTTGTAGGACATGATTTTATATTTCTAGATGAAATTCAAGACTAGATATTTCGAAGGTGCTGGACTGGCAGATGGGGAACAGATGGAGAGGTTGTGGTTGTATCTGAGGCGCTTTGGGAAGCTCACCAAAGAAATGACGCCGTCCCATTGTATTGACCTCCTGACTGATGCACTTCTCCACCATGGGAAAAGATACGCCAGAGGCAACGTTAGTACACTTGTTGAACTGTTATTCATTTACTTAATGCTGCTTGACTCTAGTGATGTTCCTAACATTTCCTGTTTTTTTGTTTTAGTGGACTCAGCCACAGAGGCTTTCAGAAGTTGCAACATAGGCAGAATGGGAAATGGCAGAAATTTGCATAGTCTCTTCCATGTAATTATTGTATCAATAATCTAATCGAATTTCAGTATTGTTTTGAAATGTTGTCACATCTGTCACTGGTGTTATGTTTTAAGAACAACTCTGGACAACATTAGGGATTGGGGCAGGAATGTCAGTGTCACCATTGAGAGGCAAAAACCTGCTCTGTGCTGGGTGGAGCAATATGTTACAATGCTCCAGCAACATACCATTGCAATGTATGTAATTAATTTCAAATGACTAAACAACGTTGTTATATTTTGTTATGCATTATTGTATGCCCTCTCTAATAATTTTTTTTATTCTCACGGCACAGCAGGAAAGTGGAGGTGGAATATCTGTTTATCAGCTTGTGCAGCTCGAGAGGTACTTCCTCAGTGTTTTGAAACAGTACAATTGTTAGATCAATGAATATAACTGATCTCCCTGGTAAAAGTATTTAAAACATTTCTGATTACAGAAAACTCAAGACGTTAGAAAGAACAGTATCCTCAATCGATGGTCCCCCACCAGCAGTCGTTTCCATACTGCACTCCACAGACAGCAGAGTAACAGATTGAGGACCAATCTGGAGGGAACCTTCAGTCTGCTGCTAGAACGGAGGTTCCTCTGTGGCCTGATGAGAAAATATACATGTTATATATATATATATATACACAGTGCCTTCGGAAAGTATTCAGACCTCTTGACTTTTTCCATATTTTGTTAAGTTATAGCCTTGTTCTAAAATGGATTAAAAAAAAAAAATTCCTCAGAAATCTACACAATACCCCATAATGACAAAGCAAAAACATTGCTTTAGACATTTTTGCAAATTTATGAAAAATGTAAAACATGAATACCTTATTTACATAATTATTCAGACCCTTTGCTATGAGACTCGAAATTGAGCTCAGGTGCATCCTGTTTCCATTGATCATCCTTCAGATGTTTATACAACTTGATTGGAGTCCACCTGTGGTACATTTCAATTGGTTGGACATGATTTGGAAAGGCATACGCTTGTCTATATAAGGTCCCACAGTTGACAGTGCATGTCAGAGTAAAAACCAAGCCATGAGGTCGAAGGAATTGTCCGTAGAGCTCTGAGACAGGATTTGTGTCGAGGCACAGATCTGGGGAAGGGGACCAAAATATTCCTGCAGCATTGAAAGTCCGCAAGAACACAGTGGCCTCCATCATTCTTAAATGGAAGAAGTTTAGAACCACCAAGACTCTTCCTAGAGCTGGCCGCCTGACCAAACTTAGCAATTAGGGGAGAAGTGCCTTGGTCAGGGAGGTGCAAAGATGAACGGAGCAAAGTACAGAGATCCTTGATGAAAACCTGCTCCAGAGCGCTCAGGACCTCAGACTGGGGCGAAGGTTCACCTTCCAACAGGACAACGACCCTGAGCACACAGCCAAGACAATGCGGGATTGGCTTCGGGTGCAAGTCTCTTTTTGGGCATTTCTGTTTCATTGTTAGATGCGATACAGGCAATTTTTGAATGTCATTTACCATTTATGTCAGGGTGAGGGGAGCCTGACATGATCCTGGTATACCCCAACCTCAGTCTAATGGAATAGACAGGTTTGCTTCCTCCAAAGTATTGTCATTTCATTGACCTGTTAGTTGTGGAATTTGTAAATATCAATTTAGATTATTTTGTAAATATTGTCATTTGAACATCTAGATCACCATTATCATCTTTAAATAAAATAACTCCTGATCCTGCCTGCAACATTTAACTGTCCAAAAATGGTTTTAGCAATTAAAGATTCTAGCTTTAAGGGTTAAGTATGTAGCCTATAGAGAAACAAATGTAGAGACCAAGCCTTGTACTCATAATTTCTGATAAATTGACTTTGCTGGAGAGAGGAGACTGGAGGCCATGGTGTAAAGGGAGTTCTGTATAACAATCTGAACTCTGACTCTCCTATCTGCTGCGGAAGAAACAGGCTTAAAGGGCTCTATTCCATCCGCGTCACTGAAGTTCAGTTTTACAGCGTGATTTACATTTAAAGGATATGTTCCCGCTTTCGCGGAGACTGCATTCACGGGTTGCATATGTCGGCTCAATCTGATATTACCTTTACGTTTGTATGGCCTATGTCTCAGCTGTGATTCTTTCGGAATTTTCTATTTAATCAATTCTTGTTGCTCCATCGTTCTTTCGTTTGAATCACAACTACATTTCCATATATAACGTCGTATTATTTTAAATAATGTAACAAATAGGCTAACAACTGGCATTATTACAGAAACCAGAGGAGTTGTGAACTACAATTATGCCGCCATTTTGTAGTTTTCTTCCTAACCCTAGCTCGGTTGATCTTCTTTATCAATATCTTCACCAATATAATTCCAATTCACGTGTAACATGACATGTACCTTCATTAATACCTAAATAAAGCTGCACTACATCAGCACATTCCATTTCAATGTTTTAAGTGGTGCACTTTTTTAAATGTGTTTTTCGGTCATTAAACTTCAAGCTTGAAATGTGGGGTTGACATTATTTAAGAAGTGTATCTTCGTGAATCTTCATGTGCAGCTACGTTATATGTCAATATTTTCATGATTTACAAATCATAAAAGTGTGGTTAAAATGTACCTCTGGGTGTCGCTACTGAGCCCCCCCCCCCCCCCCCCCCCATGTGCACTAGGGTTATGGAGTTGGAAAATTATCTCAATCATCCCAAAGATGTATTTGTGCCAAACCTCAAGTCTGAGCTACAAAAGACAAAGTCAATTTTTGCATACATGACCAGATCTGGCTTGATAAACACATAGGGTTTTAGGGCACCAAAAGCTGAATAATTGGTCAAACAAGTATGTAAATGTGTATATATAAAACCTCAATTATATTGACATTAGAGCCTCAACAAATAAACTAAAAAATACATGATTTAGTCTTTATATCATGTGTGGCCATTAAACTCCCTTTAGCCTATACAGGTGTATTATCATAGGTCCTGTGTCTATTCAGGATATTGCTTGACAATGATGCACTGAATTCATTATCATGCAGATGACAGTGCCATGATTTTGTGTTTTAACTTTTGATGTTTGCCAAGGAAAAGTAATGCTCAAGCAGATGGATACATTCTCCACCAGCATAAATTGCCTATATGCTGCAGCGTCATATGATATATACCACCATACATGTTAGAACATCAACTTATTTGCATGGTTTTAATATAGGCTATGTTGACATATAGACATGGGTCAATGTCAAGTAGTAACCTATAGATTCACTTGTAGCATCCTTGCGCCTATAATAAACTCTGCTATAAAGATGTGCTTATTATTGCATAGGCCTATAGGCTATTCTACCCTACCAAGCAAAAGAGCAGTAACTGCTCATAGAGTGACACTGAGAAAAATAACTTCAACGTTTTTTTATTGTCCAGCCAAATGAATTGTAGGCAGATCATTGGAGATGTGGTTATCTGTTGTCTTACTTTGAGGTTATTTTTTATTCATATTGACCCTGACCTCTGACCTTTTACCTTTGACCCTAGAGGGAAGTTACTGCCTTCTTGCTTGGTACAATCTTGTATTAGTATATTTATTGGTATATGGATGTCAGTGTCATATAGTTTGATACTTGTATCAGCAAAGAACAATAAATAATACCAAGGTTTACCGTAGACACTACAGCCCAGCCCACTACAGCCCAGTGGATTCACTTTTACCAGTGAATCCAAGGTAAAAGGCAGTAACTGACGTGAGGGATGGCAGTTACTGCTTTTTTCCTTGGTTTCAATCAATCAATCAATCAATTTTATTTTATATAGCCCTTCGTACATCAGCTAATATCTCGAAGTGCTGTACAGAAACCCAGCCTAAAACCCCAAACAGCTAGTAATGCAGGTGTAGAAGCACGGTGGCTAGGAAAAACTCCCTAGAAAGGCCAAAACCTAGGAAGAAACCTAGAGAGGAACCAGGCTATGAGGGGTGGCCAGTCCTCTTCTGGCTGTGCCGGGTGGAGATTATAACAGAACTATGCCAAGATGTTCAAAAATGTTCATAAGTGACAAGCATGGTCAAATAATAATCATGAATAATTTTCAGTTGGCTTTTCATAGCCGATCATCAAGAGTTGAAAAACAACAGGTCTGGGACAGGTGGCGGTTCCATAACCGCAGGCAGAACAGCTGAAACTGGAATAGCAGCAAGGCCAGGCGGACTGGGGACAGCAAGGAGTCACCACGGGCGGCAGTCCCGACGCATGGTCCTAGGGCCCAGGTCCTCCGAGAGAAAGAAAGAGAGAAGGAGAAAATTAGAGAGAGCCAAGATTTTCAAAATGTTCATAAATGACAAGCATGGTCAAATAATAATCAGGAATAAATCTCAG